>NC_133120.1:1829166-2438888 GCF_033568475.1 Henckelia pumila
AATTACTATTATCTAATGTTTTAAGGTGTAATTAATAGGATTATAAATGAGTCGAACTCGATTGGCTGAAAACTGAAACTTGGCTCTTGAGCAAGGTCACATTAGATTTATGAGATCGGGTCGTGTATGGATTTGTGAGTTTGTGTATGTAATTCATTTCTTTGACCTTCTGTTATTTTTTAGTGAACATCACTTGTATCGATTTTTTAGATTTCTTGATGTATGTGTCCATAAAGATAGTTTATTTGTATTTTGGAGTCTTTTGCGGAGAAACTATATTCTCTACTCTTTTCTTTTTTGGAAATTGTACGTATATAATGGACGCCTAAAATTAATCTTATTTAATCTTATTTTTGCGCCTTAATGGCATGATTTGTGAAATATGTGTTGGTATGAGTTACATGTAGGGCTGAGATACCGAGTTAAAATACCGACTTTTCGGGATATCGTACCGAACTTTTTTCAAAATATAGACATTTTTTTGGTATATTGAATTTTTTTTCGGTATCTATACGGTACCAATATTGATTTTTTCATACATACATTTAAGAATTTCGATATCGGTACCAGTATAATTTTTTTTCATGTCAATATTTTTTATACGGTATACCGAAAACCCACCCCTAGTTACATGTTTCACGCCTTTTAACAGGATTCTCATCTATATAGGGATGGTTCGGTACGGTATACCGCATACCGTACCGAATACCGCATACCGTATCGGAAATTTCGATACCGAAATCTCCGATACCGATACCGTACCGAAAATTTCGGTATACCGACCGAAATTTCGGTATGACATAATACCGATACCGTACCGAATATCGAAATTCGGTACGATATCGGTATGATACCGTGTATACCGATTTTTTATACTGTTTTTTTTAAAAAAAAATATATCGGTATACCGATACCATGTATACCGATTTTTTTCCGGTATACCGAAATACCGAAAATTCGAAAATCTTATACCGTTACCGATACCGAAATTTTCGATATTTTCGATTTTTTTTCGGTACGATAAATGCGGTATGACGACATTTCGGTATTTTTTGTCAGCCCTACATCTATATATTGAGCCTTGTTGCCAAGAAAAATGCATCATTAGGGAGCTTTTCTCAAATCCTAAGACGAAAACACATATGCAGCCTATTGATCAATCGATCTCATTATCTAGTTTGAGACACAACAGATACATTGTCTACTCGATGGATATAACATACACAAGTATATGGATATATATATCATGCTCAAATCAAAACCTTTTAAGATGTATACAGGTATATGGATTTTGATATTAGATGCTTTGAAGGGTGCTTCGATGCTGGGAATGATATTTAAAAAAAAACATGGATCTCAGATAAAATTGGTCAAATATTGACCATTGATACCAATTACCACATATGGGATATCGAATTACCCGCTTTCAAGCGAGAGCTTAGCTCTCTACTAAATTGGTCTTTTTAAGCTTTTGGTCCTATAACTAGTCAAAAATTTCTTATTAGTATGATAAGATTTTGTCCTAATTTTTTTTTTATAACTTTTAGTCCTTCTATGGCCAGAGTGCTAACAATGAGAAAAGATATTGTTGATATGTCAATAAACATTATTAAAATATTCGATTTCATATCAACCTTACACGTAAATTAAATTAATAGTAAAAATGATAATATTTTATAGCAAAAATTATAATTTTAGCCTCATATGGTTTACATTTTCGCAATTTTGGTTATCTATATTGACAAAATTGAGTCTTAGTCCCGTGTTTTTCAATTTTAGAAGATATGCTTTTTTATTAGGAGTTTTAATGTTGTACTACACATGTAAGTGTTACATCGACCTTATGTCAGTGCATGCTAAATCAAGGGCTAATTGCATTCACACCCCCTGTGAAAAGTCTAAAAGACATAAAACCCCCTGTGTAAAATTAAAAGCATGTTAGACCCTATGTTTTAAAAAAAATTAGCATAAAAACCCCTATGAGAGGGTATAAATGTGCCCGAGTTTGTATAACATAGGGGTGAAATGTGCTACATTTTAAAATACTGAGGGATGCATTAGCCTATTAATATTTCTTAAGGCGTTTTATTTCTTTTAGACTTTTCACAGGGGGTGTGGATGCAATTAGCCCGCTAAATCAATGCCACTTGGATAAAATGATCAAAATCGTGAAAAAAATAAGTACTAAGATAACGAACTAAAATTAAAATAAATAAAATAAAAGACAAAAATCACAAAAAAAAATAAATAAATATCAATAAAATTACAATTTTCCATTATTCATCGCAAAACGTGATATGACCAAAAGGTAAAACTAATAAACTTTCATAATATGGTTTTTGTAACTTTCCCATAATCTAATGTTTGCCATCTCCTTATAAAACAAACAGAATATCGATCGATAACTAATAATACATGAATATTTAATTTTATGAGTTTTTTTATGAAATAATGTATTATTATTAGTAGTTGAAAATTAATTATTGAGAAGATAATATAAATTTAATATGCTAATAAAATCAAATTGATATTGAGATATATACTTGAAATTATATAATCATGAAAGCAAAAATGATACAAATTGGTTGAAAAAAAGATGGAAGATGTTAGTGGGAAAATGAAGTTAAGCAAAAGGTGGACAAAAAAGGGTAGAATTGAAATATGATTTTTGGTAAGTCATGACACATCAAAAATTAGTTAATATATATATATATAGAAGACACTCAGCCTTTATAGAATAGTATAGATAGTATAGATACTAGGTACGAGTGATTTTATGCACGTTATGCTTTATTACAGTTTGTATATATATTAGACTATCTTCTTTTATATATACTAGCAGATCATGACACCCGTTTTGTGTGTGTTACAAAAAAATTGAAAAAATAGTAGTTTTTTTATTTTGAAATGAAAATTATTAATTTTTAAAATTGAAATGATAGGTGAGAAAATTAAATGTAATGAAAAATATGGTATATATAATTGGATTGTTAGAATATATTTTTTGAATTACGAGAAAGTTTCACCACCATAACAAATATAGCGACAACACAATGCACCATTCAAAGTTCATATCGAAATTAAATAAAATAAATTTTATGCCAAATAAAGTTTATATTGAAATAAAATAAAATAATCACGATAAGCAACGTAACGACACAATACACCAGGCAAATATGTGTGTGTGTGTTTTTTTTTTTTGAGGTAAGTCAAATGTGTTTTAGGAATGCAAACAAGTCCACTCTCCCAGAAATTAACTAAATTTTGTATTCTTATAATTAAAATCTCTCTCGATACTAAATCATTTCTTAATAAAATTTTTGGATGGAAAATAACGTCTCAAATTAGTATATCTATTTTTACACATGTGACATATCATCAGGCTTAATGCAATAATCTGCAAACAACGCTATTCAAGTAAATTATATTAGAAAAGATCATCCCAAAAAAATGTTTATAGCAGAAATCAAACTTATGATTATTTAATACGAGGCTCACTTGCTCACTTACTCGATCTACCTCGTGGGGCATATGATATCTGATGATGTCGAAATTTTACCACGGGTTCGATCTGGTAGAATGAATCCTCCAAATCTTATATGAAACAGGTCAGGTTGGGTATCAATGAAATCTGCGCAAGCAACAGCTAGGTCAAGGGGCGCCAAATGTGTTTTCGGCGTGACCCCTCCGATGCCTAAGTCAGTAGCTTGAAGACAGAGGGTATGATTAATGCGAAAACTGAGATATATGAATACGTGAATATAAGAGTGAGAGTGAATGCGTGATGAATAATGAATAGTGAGTAATGAATAATGAATAATGAACACAACCATAACAATACCGGTATTTATAGAAAAAATAGAGTAAGTTACCTAGTCAAATTATAACATGTCCTGGACTAGGACTCTTCATCCATTTGATCCTTCTTAAGTTTATCTCTATCTTGTGAATATTTGAAAAGATCCAGGCTTATCTCATATATATCAGAGTCCTACCTAAACTCGAAAAGAATACTTGCGGCCCATTAGAAACAGTCCAGTTCGGCCCATAATGACCAGCTTTGATCAAAGTCCAACATAGCCCAAACTGGGCTGGACCGCGACATGTTGGGTCATATCGGGTTGAAATATTTTCTCGGGGTAACAATAGTACCTCCCTAACTGGTCTAAAAGAAGAATGAGTTTAGACCAAGAATGTAGACCGGACCCCGAACTACATGTGTCTCCTTGGACAGCCCAGATTTGAATCCGCGTGATGTGTTTTCAACAAATGGTCTAGATGAAGGTCTGATTAGAACCGATCTCGAATAAAGAGTTGTAGATAACAATTGATGTTGCCGAGCGGATCGGGTTTTTAAGATAACCACGAGTCACATGGGATTACATGATGCCGAGCTTGGTCGGGCTTTGGAGAATACCACTGACGTGGATTTATGATGCCACTGATGTGGACTTTTTTATGCCATTGATGTGGGCTTTTGATGCCGGACTTGCCCGGGCTTTTGAGACCACTGATGTGGGCCACTGAAGTGGACTTTGAGTTCCACTGATGTGGTCCTTGAGTGCCAGACCTGCCTGGGTTTTTAGTTCCACTGATGTGGTCCTTGAATGCCAGACCTGCCTGGGCTTTTAGTTCCACTGATGTGGTCCTTGAATGCCAGACCTGCCTGGGCTTTTAGTTCCACTGATGTGGTCCTTGAATGCCAGACCTGTCTGGGCTTTTAGTTCCACTGATGTGGTCCTTGAATGCCAGACCTGCCTGGGCTTTTTAGTTCCACTGATTTGGTCCTTGAATGCCAGACCTGCCTGGGCTTTTAGTTCCACTGATGTGGTCCTTGAGTGCCAGACCTGCCTGGGCTTTTTAGTTCCACTGATGTGGTCCTTGAATGCCAGACTTGCCTGGGCTTTTTAGTTCCACTGATGTGGTCCTTGAATGCCAGACCTGCCTGGGCTTTTAGTTCCACTGATGTGGTCCTTGAATGTCAAACCTGCCTGGGCTTTTAGTTCCACTGATGTGGTCCTTGAGTGCCAGACCTGCCTGGGCTTTTTAGTTCCACTTATGTGGTCCTTGAATGCCAGACCTGCCTGGGCTTTTAGTTCCACTGATGTGGTCCTTGAGTGCCAGACCTGCCTGGGCTTTTTAGTTCCACTGATGTGGTCCTTGAATGCCAGACCTGCCTGGGGGTTTAGTTCCACTGATGTGGTCCTTGAGTGCCAGACCTGCCTGGGCTTTTTAGTTCCACTGATATGGTCCTTGAATGCCAGACTTGCCTGGGCTTTTAGTTCCACTGATGTGGTCCTTGAATGCTAGACCTGCCTGGGCTTTTAAAATTTTGAACCATAGATTGGGCCTTACAACGAGATTGCATGCCCAATGTGATATAATTGGGCCTCATAGCGAGATAGCATGCCCGATATGATATAATTGGGCCTTACTGCGAGATTGCACGCCCGATATGATATAATTGGGCCTTATAGCGAGATGACATGCCCGATGTGATATAATTGGGCCTTACAGCGAGATTGCATGCCCGATATGATATAATTGGGCCTTACTGCGAGATTGCATGTGAAAGAGTGGGTGCCCGGTTAGCCAACTTGTGGCTAAGGGCTTTTATGACTCTATGTAAAACAATCTTTTGTTTAATATAATTTACAATTTTATAATGACATTGACTTTATCTTTCTTCATAATGTTATATTATGATATACTATTGTTGTTTTGATAAAGACCTTGAATATACTATAATGTATGTAAGATGTGGTAGCACATGGGGATGGCTATCATGAAACACATCTTATAGCCACTGTATATTCTAAACAGTTCCTAGTCAATTGAGCCGTCCGCAAATAAGGATAAGGATCGCTCGAGATTGAGACTAGCATTTGCGATGCCGAGTACCACGTTTCATTGGTATGGAACATAGAGATGTTCAAAGCATGCAAATGGATATTCATATGATGAATGATCGAACTACCCTATTCGGACTTTCCAAGTGGTTATCACTTATCGAGTGGATAAAGTCCGTGGTTTTGGTTGTACACCATTAGTCCTTATTACTTGAAATATCATTGAGACTCTATATGCTAGTACTGTACTTTGACTCGTTTACCGACTCTATTGGGGTCATCAGGTGTCGGGATTGGGTACAGTTACGACACATATATGAGTCGATGCTTTGTTGTCAAGGATTCACCACATACTTGCGAGTGTGGATATCCTATGCGATCTGAGGAGATATTAGTGTGACGAATCTCTGGCCAGAGTACATGATGTATTTTAGGTTACTTGGTGTTTCTAGTAACACATGCGATGTCACTAATAGATCTCCAAGATGTTATGCATAGTTATTGAATCTCGAACGACTCTCGATGCACCAATGGTTGTTGATTCGATCGGGATATTTGGATGAAGGGACCGTACTGTACGCTAACCAAAATCTACTGGTTCTTGCAGGCACTATCAGTAATACCTAGGGAATCATGGGGCGATGTTGCTAGGCGCTCTTACCATGATTCGATGGGTAAGTCGGAAATTGTTGTTCCGAGTCACAAGGAGTTGTGAGCCCACGGCTAGCTGTATTCCTGAACAATTGAGGGTTACACAAGTAATGGATTACTAAAACCCCGTAGAGATAGTTAAATTTAAAGAGTTAAATTTAATGAAAGAGAAGTTGGACTTCTTAACTAAAGGGAGTGAGATTTCCTAAAATGACATAGGGATGTGCATTTTTGGAAATCACTGAATTCGGATTCAGAAAAATTATCTTGACTCTAAAAGATGCAGAAATGGTTTCTGTGCACATTGGTGAAATCAGTTTATCAATCGGAGTCACGATGAATTTTATATTAATTTCTATAACAACAGGCTTGGCTTGTTGGGCTTAAGTTATGGATTGTGGGCTTTAAAGAGTTAGAGTCCTGATACAATTATAACTAGAAATTATCTATAAATAGAGGTGTTGGGTTCAAAAATTATACACATTGAATACTGCAATTTTTGAAATTCACTCTATACTATTCAAGAGGATTTTTCGAAAATTCCTCTGTCCCTTTTGGAGAAAATTCGACTTGTGATTTTTGTGAAAATTACAAATCGAATTAACAGATCATATCTGTTTATTCTCTACATAAAACTTCTGATTGATTTCTAGTGCAGTCAATCAGAGGGTTTCTATTTTTCATTCGTGGACCTAATTCCGGAGTTAGATCGTGACTGTCATCGGTTCCTGGGATTTACAAGAAGAGCAGATTAAATTTTGTTGGAGTCCACGATCAAGCCTTTGCTTGACGAGGTAAAAATTTAATTGTGATTTTATTTTTACTTGAACAAATTTAATCGTAAAAGTTTTGATACCCATATATGGAATCGTTCCATATAATAAAATTAAAATTTTTAAAATTCCGCTGCACCGGGTATCAATTCTTAATTGATCTGAACACAGTTTTCCAACAGTGGTATCAGAGCCAGGTTGCTCAGATCAAACGATTAAATTAATCGATTGTACAAAATTTTTAAGCCTCGGTTTTTTTGAAACAAACGAAAATTTTAAATTGAATATTAATGATCGCTGCCCGGGGCAGCGATTGTCGCTGCCCAAGGGCAACGAACTTCGCTCCCCAGGGCAGCGATTGGATCACTGCCCTTCGCTGCCCAGGGCAGCGACGGGCTGCCCTGCCCGGGCCCCTTTTTGGGGCGCGGGCTGCCCGGAATTGTCCCGGGCAGCCCGGAAAAATTATTTTTTAATTTTTAATTAAAATTTTAATTTTTTGAAATTTTAGTTTTTGATCCGATCGAAAATTGTTTTTGATTGGTTCACGAGGCATCGGATCGAATTGTTCGAGTCCGAAAATTTTAAAATTGATTTTTGGATAAATTTGAATTTTTGGAAAATTTATAAATTTTATCCGTTAAATTAAATTTTATAAAATTAATTATTTTGGTACAATTGATGATAAGATATGATCTTATGGATGGATAAGATAAAATATGATTTTATCTTTTAAATTATGATGCCTTTGCATGTTTATCCAATTATTTAATTATTGAATTAATTAATGAATAAAGGATGATCGATTGCCATGACCAATGTTTTAGGTGTATGTTAGGTGATTTACATTTGTCTTATTGTTGTTGGTGTTTATTAATGGGCTTGGTTTATAGCCCAATATGATTGTCATATGTAATAAAAGTGGGCCTGGTTTATGGCCCGTTCCCACCCCTAAAAATGTATCCCATATTTGTCATCGAAATTTATTGTAAATTTATTAGACTTAGTGGGAGACAAAGATTTGAAGAAATGGTGGGCCCAGCAGACAATGAAGACCGAAGAAATGTATATTGGAAGCTCAATGTAATAGGATTGCATTGCATACTTGCATATCACCTAGGATTGGACTTAGACTCGTGATTGGAAACCACGGGTCGATTAGTTAATGGGATCGATCATCCTTAAATAATATATGATATTATTGATGTATGCATGTTTAGACTAAATTATATGAATCCCGCAAGCATACATAAATAGCATGATGAGACAAATTTTCAAAATTAAAAATCCCTCATTTTAAATATGATTTAAAATTGATATCAAGATTAATAAAAAGGGAATTTAAATATTGTTTAAATATTCCTACCTTCCATCAATGATCAATGTATGAGATGCTACCCGCGGATACGGTCCGACTCATATTATTGGGGGGGCCCGTTCGTCGAAAAGCTGTACATTGGATCGACACATGTTGTAAGTTGGGTGGAACTCCCATGGGATTGGCTCATATTATTGGGGATCCACATGGCGACCGTCCATCACAACTTAATATTGATGGGTTATCTTGACATGTCACAATAAACGACGTCATATTATTGGGCCCTTATTGGACATGAGGTAAAAACATGGGGTTTACTTTGGAAGTAATTGGGCTCTACCTTTTGAAAATTATGGTTGGCTGATATTATTCGGGATCATGATTTGTCAATTGGACTCCATGTTCTCACTAAGGAAAACAGTTTCCCGTTTTCACTAGAGGGTAGTAAAATCGTTAAAATAGTGGGAGTGTAATTCATAAAATTAAAATTCGCCATATTTTATGTCTTAGTAAATTAATTAAACAATCATTGATTATTGTCTGTTTCCTTTTCAGTATACTATTACAATGACTTCTCGTAATCCACTGTTTTCAATTCTCGAACAAAACAAATTGAATGGCGCAAACTATACGGAATGGTTTCGTAAGTTGAAAATTATTCTTACTTCGGAAAAAGCTTTCTACGTGTTAGAGAAGCCGTCCCTGAAGGAAGCCCCAGCTAATACAAGTCCGGAAGAGTTGGCCAAACTTGATTTATGGTGGGACCATGATATCAAGGCCAAATGCTACATGCAGGCTTCGATGTATGATGAGCTTCAAAGGAGATTCGAGGATACCGTGAATGCTGCTGACATTCACAAGAACCTCAAGGAACTCTTTGGAGCTCAGTCAAGGTCGGAGAGGTATGCCACCGTCAGAGAGCTCATAACGAGCCGCATGCGAGATGGGACTTCGGTCCGTGAGCATGGGGTGCGCATGATTGGGCTCATTGAAAAGTTGGTAACACTCGACTTGACTTTGGAGCATGAACTTAGCGTGGACTTGTTGCTTCTATCACTTCCTTCATCGTTTGACGGTTTTGTGATGAACTTCAATATGAACAAGATAGAGGCCACCCTTGAAGAGATGGTCAATATGCTTGTCACATATGAAGCCACACTAAAGAAGGATAAACCGGTACTCTTGGTTGGCTCCACTTCTAACTCTAAGAAAGGACAAAGTGGAAAAGGGTAAGAAATGTTCTGCCCCGCCCAAGAAGATTGTACCAAATAAGAAGGGAAAGGCCAAGGATTCAATTGGGATAAAAGATGAAAACGTTTGCCATTACTGCAAGAAACCCGGTCATTGGAAATGTAACTGCAAGGAATACCTCGAATAGTTGCGAACTGCAAAGGGTATATTTTACATTGAAATAAATGTTTCGCTTAATACTTCTTCTTGGGTATTGGATACCGGATGTCGATCTCACATTTGCAATGATTTGCAGGTGATGACAAGAAGTCGTAAGCTAAGGATGGGTGAGACCCAGCTAAGGCTCGGGAATGGTTCTAGAGTCGAAGCCAAAGCTATAAGAGACATTTATTTAGTTTTGCAGAACAATTTTAAGTTATTTTTGAGAGATGTTTTATATGTTCCGGATTTGGTCAAAAACATTATATCTATTTCTATGCTTGATAGAGATGGTTTTTCTTGCAATTTTGTGAATGAGATTTGCAATATTTACAAGAATGAATGTTTGATTGGAAATAGACAACTTGAAAATGATCTATATAGCTTAAAATTAAAAGACGTTCCAATTAATTATGTTGATAAACCGGTAACAACAATTAAAAGGAAGGACGATAGTCAAAACCCGGCAAACCTTTGGCATGCTAGGCTAGGTCATATTTCCTCAAGGAGGATGAACAAGCTAGTGGGAGAGGGCATGTTTGATATGTCTAATATTAACTCTTTACCTACTTGTGAGTCCTGCCTAAAGGGAAAAATGACTAAATCTCCTTTCAAAGGGAAACCTGAGCGTAGTCAAAATCTGTTGGATTTGATCCATACAGATGTTTGTGGTCCATTTAGGATTGGTACTAAATGTGGCAACACCTACTTCATTACCTTTACTGATGATCATTCTAGGTATGAGTATTTATATTTAATGAAATATAAGTCTGAAGCATTTGAAAGGTTCAAAGAATTCAAGGCTGAAGTAGAAAACAAACTAGGTAAAAGTATTAAGGCACTTCGATCGGATCGAGGTGGAGAATACTTAAGTAACGAGTTTTTGGACTATCTAAAAGAGAATGGGATTCTCTCTCAGTGGACTCCTCCTATGACACCTCAGCTTAATGATGTTTCGAAGCGTCGCAATCGAACTTTGTTGGACATGGTTCGATCCATGATGAGCTTCACTGAGCTCCCACCTTCGTTTTGGGGCTACGCGCTTGAAACGGCGGTATTGTTGTTAAACAACGTCCACAATAAAGCAGTAAATAAAACACCATACGAGTTATGGAATGGAAAAGCTCCTAAGTATTCGTACTTGAGGATTTGGAGATGTCCTGCTTACGTGAAGCAGGCAGTGGGAGATAAGTTGGATAGTTGATCCACCTTATGTTATTTTGTAGGATATCCGAAGAATTCAATCAGATATTATTTCTATCATCCTGCTGAAACAAAAGTGTTTGTTTCAAGGAATGCCCCCTTCTTGGAGAAGGAGTTCTTATTGGATAAGAAAGGCAAGATGATGGAACTCGAAGAAATTCGAGAAGAACCTGAGATACAAAATAGCGATCCTACACCTCAAGAATCATCACAAGACATGCCTATTACTAGGAGATCCGAGAGGACTTCTAGGCCTCCTATTAGATATGGTCTTCTTCTTGAAGGGGATCAAAGTGAACCCGACATTGGATGTGATCCAAGAAACTTCAAGAAAGCAATTTCTGATGCGAATTCGAATTTATGGCTTGAAGCTATGCAATCGGAAATAGACTCGATGCATTCTAACCAAGTTTGGTATTTAGTAGATCCTCCCGATGGAATTGTTCCAATTGGGTGCAAATGGATCTACAAGAGAAAGCTTGGGCCTGATGGAAAGGTATTGACCTACAAGGCACGATTGGTGACAAAAGGTTATACTCAAAGACAAGGAGTTGACTATGATGAAACTTTTTCACCAGTCGCAATGTTCAAGTCCATAAGAATCCTTATTGCCATAGCAGCATGGTATGACTATGAGATATGACAAATGGATGTAAAGACTGGATTTCTTAATGGAAACATTAAAGAAGAGATCTATATGATGCAGCCTGAGGGATACACATCCATGTGAAGCGAGCATAAGGTATGCAAGCTTCAGAGATCAATCTATGGTCTCAAACAAGCATCAAGAAGTTGGAACCAGAAATTTGATGAAACGATAAAGGATTTTGGATTTATCAAGAACCCGGAGGAACCATGCGTGTACAAGAAAGTAGTTAAGAATGCGGTAACATTCTTAGTACTTTATGTTGATGACATCCTACTCATGGGGAATGATGTAGGGATGTTGCAGTCAACAAAGATATGGTTATCAGGTAGATTCTCGATGAAGGATTTAGGTGAGGCATCCTATATTCTAGGAATTCAGATCTATAGAGATAGATCTAAAAGAATGATAGGACTCACTCAATCAACCTACATCGACACCATATTGAAAAGGTTTTCAATGGATGGGTCCAAGAGAGGACATCTACCTATGTGTTATGGAGTTTTTCTATCCAAGTCTATGTGTCCCAAGACTGACGAAGAGATAGAGAAGATGACACACGTGCCATATGCGTCAGCCATAGGTAGTATCATGTATGGGATGATATCTACCAGACCGGATGTGGCCTATGCTCTGAGCGTCACGAGCAGATACCAAGCCAATCCCGGTCAAATGCATTGGAAAGCCGTGAAGGATATTATTAAGTACTTGCGAAGGACTAAGAATTTATTCATGGTTTATGGAGGGAGAGAATTGAAGTTGGAAGGCTATACCGACTCTAGCTTCCAATGTGACGTGGATGACTCGAAATCAATATCTGGATTTGTATTCGTGCTCAATAGCGGTGCTGTCTCTTGGAAGAGTTCCAAGCAGGACACCACAGCGGATTCCACGACTGAGGCAGAATACATTGCAGCATCAGCTGCTGCTAAAGAGGCGGTTTGGATAAGGAAATTCATCCAAGAGTTGGGTGTAATTCCTGAAGCTGTTGGTCCAGTCCCGGTGTACTGTGACAACACGGGTGCCGTTGCTCAGGAAAAGGAACCAAGGTCTCATCAGAAGTCCAAACACGTACTGAGGAAATACCACATAATCCGGGAGATCGTGAAAAGAGGAGACATCAGTGTCGAGAGAGTGGTCTCTACAGACAATATCGTTGATCCGCTTACTAAGCCCTTGACAGGACCATTGTTTGACAAACATCGCGAAGCAATGGGATTACGTAGTATGACTAGTTGGCTTTAGGGCAAGTGGGAGATTGAATGAGTGGGTGCCCGGTTAGCCAACTTGTGGCTAAGGGCTTTTATGACTCTATGTAAAACAATCTTTTGTTTAATATAATTTACACTTTTATAATGGCATTGACTTTATCTTTCTTCATAATGTTATATTATGATATACTATTGTTGTTTTGATAAAGACCTTGAATATACTATAGTGTATGTAAGATATGGTAGCACATGGGGATGGCTATCATGAAACACATCTTATAGTCACTATATATTCTAAACAGTTCCTAGTCAATTGAGCCGTCCGCAAATAAGGATAAGGATCGCTCGAGATTGAGACTAGCATTTGCGATGCCGAGTACCACGTTTCATTGGTATGTAACATAGAGATGTTTAAAGCATGCAAATGGATATTCATATGATGAATGATCGAACTACCCTATTCGGACTTTCCAAGTGGTTATCACTTATCGAGTGGATAAAGTCCGCGGTTTTGGTTGTACACCATTAGTCCTTATTACTTGAAACATCATTGAGACTCTATATGATAGTACTGTACTTTGACTCGTTTATCGACTCTATTGGGGTCATCAGGTGTCGGGATTGGGTATAGTTACGACACATATAGGAGTCGATGCTTTGTTGTCAAGGATTCACCACATACTTGCGAGTGTGGATATCCTATGCGATCTGAGGAGATATTAGTGTGACGAATCTCTGGCCAGAGTACATGATGTGTTTTAGGTTACTGGTGTTCCTAGTAACACATGCGATGTCACTAATAGATCTCCAAGATGTTATGCATAGTTATTGAATCTCGAACGACTCTCGATGCACCAATGGTTGTTGATTCGATCGGGATATTTGGATGAAGGGACCGTACTGTACGCTAACCAAAATCTACTGGTTCTTGCAGGCACTATCAGTAATACCTAGGGAATCATGGGGCGATGTTGCTAGGCGCTCTTACCATGATTCGATGGGTAAGTAGGAAATTGTTGTTCCGAGTCACAAGGAGTTGTGAGCCCACGGCTAGCTGTATTCCTGAACCATTGAGGGTTACACAAGTAATGGATTACTAAAACCCCGTAGAGATAGTTAAATTTAAAGAGTTAAATTTAATGAAAGAGAAGTTGGAATTCTTAACTAAAGGGAGTGGGATTTCCTAAAATGACATAGGATGGGCATTTTTGGAAATCACTGAATTCGGATTCAGAAAAATTATGACTCTAAAAGATGCAGAAATGGTTTCTGTGCACATTGGTGAAATCAGTTTATCAATCGGAGTCACGATGAATTTTATATTAATTTCTATAACAACAGGCTTGGCTTGTTGGGCTTAAGTTATGGATTGTGGGCTTTAAGGAGTTAGAGTCCTGATATAATTATAACTAGAAATTATCTATAAATAGAGGTATTGGGTTCGAAAATTATACACATTGAATACTGCAATTTTCGAAATTCACTCTATACTATTCAAGAGGATTTTTCGAAAATTCCTCTGTCCCTTTTGGAGAAAATTCGACTTGTGATTTTTGTGAAAATTACAAATCGAATTAACAGATCATATCTGTTTATTCTCTACGTAAAACTTCTGATTGATTTCTAGTGCAGTCAATCAGAGGGTTTTTGTTTTTCATTCGTGGACCTAATTTCGGAGTTAGATCGTGACTGTCATCGGTTCCCGGAATTTACAAGAAGAGCAGATTAAATTCTGTTGGAGTCCACGATCAAGCCTTGCTTGACGAGGTAAAAATTTAATTGTGATTTTATTTTTACTTGAACAAATTTAATCGTAAAAGTTTTGATACCCATATATGGAATCGTTCCATATAATAAAAATAAAATTTTTAAACTTCCGCTGCACCGGGTATCAATTCTTAATTGATCTGAACACAGTTTTCCAACAGCATGCCCGCTATAATATAATTAGGTTTTACTGCAAGATTGCACGCCCGCTATGATATTGTAAAATAGGGCCTTATAGCGAGACTGCATGCCCGCTGTGATATAATTGGGCCTTACAGCTAGATTGCATGCCCGATATAATATAAATGGGCCTTACAGCGAGATTGCATGCCCGATGTCTGTGAAATAACCCAAACAAAAATACAAGACAAGAGAATTCCAATACAATATTGGGTTAATTAAACACGACGTCACAAAAAAAATTTATTGTGAGATATCTCAAAATTTATCACAACAAAAATAGTTTGTTAAAGATAATTAGAAAACTTATCTTGTATTTCTCGAGTTGCCAAGTAGGCTTGACTATGTTGTCACAAGGTTCCAAGCTAAGATACGCGATGATAAAAGTGATATAGGCTAGTTCAAGCAAGATCCATATAGCCAAGTGTAACATGTTTAGAGTTCTACACCAAGATGAAACCACGCAGAAGAAATCCAAAAGAATAATAATAATTTGTGCGCATAGTGAAACATATATACATGTCCATAGAACACAAGATCATGTGATAGCCTTCTTCCGCTTAGTGTACCAAAGCTGATGTTAAAAAGAGACTCCACAGGCTCTAAATAAGAACCTCGGGTTCATGTGATAAGAAACAAAAATCATTCATTACTAAAATTCAAGTTCAAGTATATTTAAACTTGGACAACGTATTAAAAATAACAAATACATCTTTTGAATATAGTTTGCTCAATTCTTTTTACCATATGCATGATGCTTGATTTTTCTTTAAATCCTAAAATGTGATTGATTTTCAGCATGATGATGACTACGTCACTCAACATAAAGGGAGGAATACAAAATAAAAATCAAGAATTTTTTTATCCCAATCTAGATCATGTATAGCCACGGAAATATGTGAATCAAAGTTCCACAATTAAAAAGTAAGATTATAAGGTGGAAACTAAACGTAATATTTAAGGGATATAAAGAACAAAAATTTCCCGATTACGATATCCATGGACGAAGCAATAGTGGGACTCTCTTTGATAAACTTGATAAATTCCCAAGGTTGAGAACTAAAGAAACTTTATCTGCATGCCAATATGAGGTTTAACCGAAGAAATAGCATAAGGCAGAACATATTTAGCCTAATTTTCCATGAGGAGAACATATAAATCCGTGGAGCTATTATGAAGCGAATATCAACAACAAAGATCGAAGAAAATCCATATAAGCAACATATCGAACATGTGGCATGTTGCAAATAAGAGTTAAATTGAAATTGTAAGTGCAATTCAGTAGCCGATAATATCCATATTTAAACATAATCAAGATTTATTAAATTAAAATTTACCAATATGTTGCTGGAATATAAAACTTAGCTTCAAAATTAAGGGAACCCATTATTGCTCAGAGTCACGATAGATAAGACCAAATAATCGATCTCGCACGGTCGTAGCGCCTCGGCTTTGAGTGATTTTATGTTTTTTTTTTAAGTTTAACGAAGGCAGAAAAAAATCATGGGTTTAAAATTCTTTCCCATAGACTGCGCCAATTGATGATGTCGAAATTTTACCTCGGGTTCGATCTGGTAGAATGGATCATCCAAATCTTCTATGAAACAGGTCAGGTCGGGTATCAATGAAATCTGCGCAAGCAACAGCTAGGTCAAGGGGCGCCGAAGGTGTTTTCGGCGTGACCCCTCCGATGCCTAAGTCAGTAGCTTGAAGACAGAGGGTATGATTAATGCGAAAACTGAGATATATGAATACGTGAATATAAGAGTGAGAGTGAATGCGTGATGAATAATGAATAGTGAGTAATGAATAATGAATCATAACAATACCGATATTTATAGAAAAAATAGAGTAAATTACCTAGTCGAATTATAACATGTCCTGGACTAGGACTCTTCATCCATTTGATCCTTCTTAAGTTTATCTCTATCTTGTGAATATTTGAAAAGATCCAGGCTTATCTCATATATATCAGAGTCCTACCTGAACTCGAAAAGAATACTTGCGGCCCATTAGAAACAGTCCAGTTCGGCCCATAATGACCAGCTTTGATCAAAGTCCAACATAGCCCAAACTGGGCTGGACCTTGACATGTTGGGTCATATCGAGTTGAAATATTTTCTCGGGGTAACAATATCCATCTTGGATTCCATTTCCCTATTTTTAAGCTACAAATAAAATTCACAAGATGGAATCTATAAATAAAAGGAAAAAGGATTCAAAGCTTTCATTAATTGGGCAACCAAATATGTACAGTTACATCGAGGAAATTTAGAATGTTTACGCATCAAATTGATGTTATAATAATGCATTACTTTTGATGACAAATTGTATGTTTTTGTTGTCTCACCTGTAAGTGCACAAAAGTAGCACGGTCAAAGTGTTATTAAAAATTAATTAAATTAAATACTATGTGCTTTCCTACAAACACAAACTAGTACTCTTAATCTTTATAAATTTAAATTAATCATTTTTATAACATTAGGTATGGTAAAAAAAAAACGGTGTACGTGGTTTGTTATTATGTAAGATAGACAGTGTTGTACTTCTTGTAAAACTAAAAACAACACAGTGCAGCGAAAAATTAAAGCGTAAATAAAACACAAGTAAATAATTTTGCACGAGTATAAAAACTCGTGCGGGTGCCTTAGGGCTAAATATCACTAGTAAACGTAAGAACAGTCTTACAAAGTAATCCTAATGATTTTACGAAAATCATTAAATCATAAATCTCTCAACAAGTTGAGAAATCAAACTTGCATCCTAAACTAAATAAAAGAAATCGGATGCAACTCCCGTAGCCTAAATTGAAGAGACAGTAAAGATCTTTAACAACACAGTTCTCACAGTGTTGTCTTTGATGTCTTCAATACGAACGACAACACAGGGACAAACAACAACGAAGGTTGCAAAACCTTGCTTCAGAATCTTCGAATTCTTCAATGGAATTCTTCAGTCTATGCGCAGAGAATTTTACGTCTGAAGTCATTCTTCTCTTGTGCGTGAAAACCTCTCTTTATAGATTAGCATCCAAGTATTGAAGGTTTCCTTAGATAGAGACCTATATTAATAAGGAAACATGTTTAAATAGAAATAAAACTCTATCAAATCTAGCAAATCATATCTTGAGAATATCAAATACTTAATATATCTATTAACTACCTTATCAAGATATAATTGATCCTGGCAAATATATTTCTCAAGATATTCGAAATATTCAACAGATATTTGCCAAAGATCTTAACTTGTCTAGAAAGCAAAATCGAATAATATCAATTAATAAAAGGACCGAAATTTCAAGGAATAATATTCCTTTCAATCTCCCCATTTTTTCTTTCTGGACAAAACATAGCACAAGTAAATATAAACCCCCCTGAGTTTAAAAAGTTCTTCTCCCCCTGAATTTTAAGTCTCCTCCTGAAGTGTTGTCCCTCGTGTTGACAACACCAAGGATAACACGAGCCATGAGTTAGGGATTCTATAAATCATATGCAAAGCATAAATGGGGTAGAAGAAGTTAGTCTAGTTAAAGCATGTAAGAGTATTTGAGGCACATAACTAGATCAAACAAAACAGTTATATTAGAATCGAAACTAAACAACTAAGCAACGATGAGAGAAGAAGCAAAAATATAAAATTGATCACTATCGGATCCCTCTTGAGCAGTAGCTTCATCCTCATCATCTTTAGTCCCAGATGGACCATCTTCAGCTTGTGCACTATCTCCCCCTGTTTGGTCAAAAATGCCAAGTTGTCTGCGACAATCAGCCAAGACGTTGCTATAGAAGGCAATATCTTCATGTGCTTGAGCAATCTTCTCCCCAGCACGTGTCATCAGGAGCTGAATAGTAGCAGTGGTAAATTCCAGAGGAGTAGATAGAAGCACTGTTTCTTCAGTGTTGTCACCCGTGTTGGCAACACCGGGTGCAACATCAGCAGTATCAGCAGCAGCATTGTGACTAACTTCACTCCATGGAAGGTTATTCTTCCTATTTCCTTTCAGAAGTGCGGCTGCGATCTTCAACTCATCAGGGAGTTTAGAGAGTTCTTCAGTGATATTTCGAATGAAACCCTGTGATTCCAAAAGACCATAAATGAAGGAGGGAAAAGGTAGTTTGGTGGATTTCAAACCTCCAACAGCAAACGGCATCACTGTCCAGAATACCATCCTTCCAAAATTAAAAGCTCCGTCTGTGCCTATGGCATGTAGAATGAATGCCTGTGGTCTTGTGATCACATTGGAGTTGGATGAGGGCGTCCAATTATGCACATAAATATTGTGCAAAGCAGAGTAAAATGAAGTGAGCTTGGCCGCCGAGAAGTGATCGGAGAAACTTATGGCCAATCCACCAGTCAAAACTGATATCACTGTATTAATATCAGGATGAACACCATCTTCAACATCTAGAGTAGAGTATAGGGCATTAATAACTGATGGGGTAAACTCAAACAATCTTCCTCAAAGATAAACAAGTCCATACTTGGCAGATTCTGGATCTCCAACCGGGGCAGTGAGATTTTCATAAAATTCCAGAATTGCCTTCTTGCAATATGGCACAACAGCAATGACAGTAGAGTAGAGCTTGCGAAGTTTAAGAAAATCAATGAGATTGTACATATCATAGGAGCTCACATCAATGTTTCTCTCATCCAGCAGTCCTATATGAATGAAGAGAGGCCAAACTGCAGCAGCTTCTCCAGAGTAAAACATGAGGGAATGAGCAGAATCTGTATCATATTTCTCATCAACAGTGTTGTCTGTGGTGTTGACAACACCAACAGCAACACTGGTTTCAGCAGTTGAAATATCCTCTTTCTCCATAGGTTTGTCATCAGCATCCATGCTGGAAACCTCATCAATGTCTTCTTCATCTTCTATATCAGCACTTTTATAAGAAGATTCAGCATCAGAATCGGCAGAAGAGGAAGAGGAAGAGGAAGAGGAAGAGGAGGAATTATCCAAATCTTGATGAGCTTTGCCATCGGCAAACTCTTCCATCATCTCAGCATCAGGCTCATCATCGGAGAGATGAGCAGGGGGAGGAATAGATGAAGTAGCCTTACCTTGCTTAAGGCTTTCCAAAATTTGTGCCAACGTGACATCTTCATCAAAAAAATTTTCTTGAGTCTCCGTAGGATTGGATGATTCACCAACTGCTTTCTTGGTTTAAGAGGGAGGAGGTGCCTCATCAGAAGAGCTTGAATCATCACTCTCAAAAGCAGATTCAACAGTCAGAGTGGAGGCAGAGGCGGTTGCAGAGGGTGAGGGTTTCTTCCTCGCTACAAATTCATAATCAGCATCCTTTGAATCATCACCAGAGCTGTGATCTTCTTCAGCCATGGATATGCGGGGACCCTTGTAAAATCGCTTGGACTGGGCAAAATCAGGGTTATACCCAGCTTGCCTCTTCGATCGGTGAGCCATCGGTGGAGGAGGATGAACTCGGTTCAAAACGGAGAAATCCGGAGGATTCTCCAAATCAATCGTGTTTCCAGGTTCGCCAGGCATGAGAACAGCAAGTGGAACAGGTTCCATGGGAACTAGAACGATCGGTATGGATGAAGCCGTGGATGGGATTTCCGGTGTTGCAACACCGGAGCCAACATCGGGATTCATATGACCCATCTCACTTTGAATATCCTGTGGATCAAAGCCTGTCATTGCAAATAAAATTGGAGAGTGAGAGAGAGGAAGGGCTTGCAGAAAACTCAATCGGGATTAGAAATTCCAAGAAGATGATAATAGCCGATAAAGAAGGAAACCAATATATATATTTCCTTATCACAAACGATAACTTTTTCCCTAACAAACTCATAATTACCCTAAATCCTTATCTCTCCAAGTTACTAACGGTAACTTTCCTAACGGCCAAAATTTAAAAACCGAGATTAAGAAATAAAATCCCATAAATAAGGCAATAATCCAAGATATATATTTCAGCCCAAATATTCCAGAATTAACTCCACATCAGCTTAACTCCACTGAAACAAAAAATCAATTTTCAGTAAATAGGGGAGATCATCAAAATTCGTCTATTTAGAACCTTACCCAAAAAACAGAACTCTGTTAACAAAAATCTTATGCATGGCCTATTTTATGCCTAAACAGAGTGTAACATAAAATAAAAATGCAATCACAAACACACGATATGATTACTAGTATAGTGTTGCCTCTCGTGTTGACAACATCATCAACAACACCAAAGTTTTTTCAAAAATATTTGAAACTTGCACACTTGATTACCCTTGATTTTTTAATAATATTCCAGAAGTGGTAGCCTGCACACTAAAAGAACAGTCTTCATTGGACTCAATTAGGTAGCTTTTTCTATTTTCTTCCGATCTTTGATAAAATTTGTATTTATGACATTGGTCAACAAACATGATAAAAAGCTGAACACTGAATTTGCGAAACCACCTTTCACATGTGACAGGAACATGGAATACACGTACATCCCTCAACTACTTGGTGGTTTAGTCAGAGTTCAAAAGCAAGAGGGTCAGTGTGCTTTAAAAATTTTTCACAAAAACTTGACATCAATTGAATCACTGTAACAGAGATTTAAACACTACACATAACAAAGTGAGTGCAAAATGCCTAAAATCCTAAACATGAATGAAAAAAAAACAACAGTGTTGTCGGTGGTGTTGTAACAACGAAGACAACACATGCAAAGGATTATAATGCACACATGCTGAGAGACCTTCGAAGGGTTAAGAATCTCTCATGATCTAATGTTTTAGTAAAAATATCTGCCAATTGGTTATTGGTTCCAACAAACTCCATTCGAATCATACCTTTTTCTACCAAATCTCGAATAAAGTGATGACGAATGTCAATATGTTTTGTGCGTGAGTGTTGAACTGGATTATTTGATATATCAATAGCACTCGAATTATCACAATAAACAATGGGGGGTTTACTCTTAAAACCATAATCTTCAATCATTTGGTTCATCCAAAGTGATATGAATTCTTAATGTATGGAAGGCAAACACGATTATATTAAAATCTTACCCTCAATCCAATAACAAAAAAAATCAATAAATTTGCCCAATCTTGAAAACAAGTAAAATTTTTGGATTATTCACCTCTAGTTTACTTGAAACTAGCAACAAACAATCACGAGAAGAAAACAATTGATCACAACGGTACCTTCAGAAAACCTGTTTCTGACAACCCACGAGGATAATCAATCGACAAACGCCACAAAGTATGAACTTTGATAAGCTTGATTTTTGAACAAAGCACAAAGCTACAATAAAAATTCTAGAGAGAATTTTATGAATAAAATCTGAAATCTTAATTTTTATTCAATAATGACTGTTTTGTTGTATTTATAATACAACTACAAAATAATAAAATATATCGCAAAATATATCTAAAGATATAATAATATCTCCTAAAAGTTTCCTAGTAGGAATAAAAGACTTAAAAGTAACATAAAATATCAAAATAAGCATAATATCTCGCACACACACAAACACCTTCGATTTGTGTAAAATATGTCGGGGCGGGCGCGCCGAAGTTGCGCAGAACACGGCGCGGGCGCGCCGAGAGTTCGCAAAAACTTCGTCAATTTGGCATCCGAACGCGCGGGCGCGCAATCAGAAGGCGCAGGCACGCTGTTGGTTCGCTAATCAAAAGCGCGGGTGCGCGGACCCCAGGCGCGGGCACGCCGCAGTTTCGAGTTTGGTCTTTAATTTCTTCACTTTCTTGACCTCCTTTGACCTCAATAAGATTATAACATCCTCCAAATTGATTATCAAGAAATCCAACGCCCTCTTGTGACTTCAACATCAAAGATTGAAGTGCTTCCTTAAACTTCTGAGATCGGCCTCTCGTAACGGGTCCTCTTGGCATTTCCAACAAATCCTTAGCCACTCGATCAATACGCGAACCATCAATGATCGCATCATCCTCCCCTTCTTGAAAAGGATTTGTCCTCAAATCTTGATCATCACCTACATCAAACGGAGACAAATCAGATACATTGAAAGTAGCACTAACATTATACTCACCAGATAAATCTAGTTTATAAGCATTGTCATTGATCCTCTCCAAGACTTGAAAAGGTCCATCGCCTCTTGGTAACAACTTAGAACGCCGCTTCTCCGAAAAACGCTCCTTCCGAAAATGCAACCAAACCCAATCACCGGGTTCAAATACAACCTTCTTTTTACCTTTTTTTGCTTGCTTTGTGTATTGCAAGTTCTTTTTTTCGATGTTCGCTTTCACCTTCTCATGCAAATTTCTCACAAACTCAGCCTTTTTTCTTTCCATCCATATTAACCCTTTCACTCATAGACAAAGACATTAAATCCTACAGGGTTAAAGGATTAAAACCATTCACAATTTCAAATTGTGAAATTTTTTAGTAGAATGCACAGTACGATTATATGCAAACTCAACAAATGGCAAACATTCTTCCCAACTCTTCAAATTCTTTTTAATTATAGCACGCAACAAAGTTCCTAACGTCCTATTAATGACCTCAGTTTGACCATCCGTTTGAGGATGACATGTATTCGAAAACAGTAATTTAGTACCAAGCCTGCACCATAAAGTTTTCCAAAAGTAGCTCAAGAAACGAGTATCTCTATCAGAAACAATACTCCTAGGCATGCCATGCAATCTTACAATCTCATTAAAGAATAGATCCGCAACATGAGAAGCATCATAACATTTATGACAAGCAATAAAATGAGCCATCTTAGAAAATCTATAACCACCACAAACACAGAATCTCTCCCCTTCTTAGACCTTGGTAATCCTAAAACAAAATCCATAGAAATGTCTACCCATGGTTCACTAGGAACGGGAAGTGGAGTATACAATCCATGTGGTTGTGTCTTAGACTTAGCTTTCCTACAAGTCACATACCTCTCACAAATATTTTCAACATCATGCTTCATATGTGGCCAATAAAAATGTTCATGCAAAGTTTCATAAGTTTTAGCCACACCAAAATGTCTCATTAAACCACCCCCATGTGATTCCCTAACAAGTAACTCACGAATAGACGATTTAGGAACACACAATTTATCTTCCTTAAACAAATATCCATCATGCACGAAAAATTTATCTTTTGGACCATGCAAACATGACGCATAAATTTCACCAAAATCAAGATCACTAGCATACAACTCCTTCACATAATCAAATCCCAAAAACTTAGAATCTAGAGTAGATATAAGCACATACCTTCGTGATAAAGCATTGGCTACCACGTTTTCCTTTCCTTGCTTGTACTTGATAATGTGCTTGTACTTGATAATGTAAGGAAAAGTTTCTACAAACGCCACCCACTTGGCATGTCTCTTGTTCAGCTTTTGTTGTCCTTTGAGATACTTCAAAGACTCATGATCCGTATGAATCACAAATGTTTTTGGCCTCAAATAATGCTGCCACGTCTCAAGCACACGAATCAAGGCATAGAACTCCTTGTCGTATGTAGGATAATTCAACGCTGCTCCACTTAGCTTCTCACTAAAGTATGCAATTGGTCGTCCACCTTGCATCAAGACACCGCCAATTCCTACACCTGACGCATCACATTCAATTTCAAAAGTATTAGAAAAATCAGGTAATACAAGCAAAGTAGCATTAATTAATTTTTGCTTAATAATATTAAAAGACTTCTCTTGCTCCTTGCCCCAATGGAATGTAACGTTCTTCTTGATCACTGCAGTCATAGGAGCCGCTAAACTGCTGAAATCCTTCACAAATCTCCTATAGAAAGTTGCAAGACCATGAAACTTCGAACTTGACCAATAGAAGTAGGCGTTGGCCAATCTCGAATTGCACTTACCTTGTCCTCATCAACTTTAACACCTTGAGCACTCACAACAAAGCCAAGAAACACAAGCTCTATTGTACAAAACACACACTTTTTCAAATTAACATGCAAATGTTCAACCTTTAGTGTGATTAGCACAATTCTCAAGTGTTCAACATGCTCATTCAAGTTCTTACTATACACCAAAATATCATCAAAATACACCACAACAAATTTTCTAATATAAGCACGCAAAACATGATTCATCAACCTCATAAAAGTGCTAGGTGCATTAGTTAACCCAAATGGCATAACCAACCACTCATACAATCCATACTTAGTTTTGAAAGAAGTTTTCCATTCATCACCCTCTCTCATTCTAATTTGATGATATCCACTTTTAATATCAATTTTACTAAAAATGCTAGAACCATGCAATTCATCTAACATGTCATCTAGCCTAGGAATAAGATGCCTATACTTGATGGTAATGTTATTAATGGCTCTACAATCCACACACATTCTCCATGAACCATCTTTCTTAGGAACCAACAAAACAGGTACAACACAAGGAGACATAGACTCACACACAAATCCCTTATCAAGGAGTTCACTTACCTGCCTTTGTAGCTCTTTTGTTTCTTCCGGGTTACTCCTATAAGCTGGACGATTCGGTAATGCACTTCCGGGCACAAGATCAATTTGATGCTCAATTCCCCTCAAAGGTGGTAATCCTTGAGGTAAATCCTCCGGAAATAATTCTTCAAATTCCTGCAAAAGAGAAACAACATTGCTCGGAAGATTTTCGGCTATATCACTTGTGTTAAGGAGAATCTCCTTATAGAAAATCAACACAAGTGGAGCATGCACATGTAAAATCTCTCGCAACTCACTTTTTTTGGGCCATATATATATTTTTATCGGCCTCTTTCCTCTCATTTTTTTCATCTTTTGTTCTTTCATTCTTTTTTTCTAAGGCCATCTCACTTTTTTGTTCACTTTTTTTTTCGGCCTCTTCTCTCTTTTTCTTTTTCAAATGATCCTCCAATACTTGCTTTGGAGTCATAGACAACAATACAACAGACTCTTTTTTCATAGTAAAAGAATAACGATTTTTAAAACCATCATGTATCACCTTCCTATCAAATTGCCACGGCCTACCCAACAAGATATGACAAGCTTGCATAGGAACGACATCACACAACACTTCATGCTCGTACTTACCAATGGAAAAAGGTACCACAACTTGCCTAGTCACCCTCACCTCCGAACTATCATTAAACCACTGTAATTTATATGGTTGAGGATGCTTTAATGTAGGCAAACTCAATTTTTCAACAAGCTCACTACTCGCCACATTAGTACAACTCCCCCATCAATAATGACACTACACACTTTATTTTTCACAAAGCATCTAGTATGAAATAAATTTTCTCTTTGATTTTCTTCATCCTCTTTTGGTTGTACACTGAAAACTCTCCTATTCACCAACAACTCTCCAACCACCGCATCATATCCCTCATCATCGGGATCCTCGAACGCACACATATTATCATAATTCTCCTCCTCACTCTCTGACTTAAACTCACCATAAGCATTCACAATCATAATTTTTTTTTATTTGGACACTGACTAGCAATATGACCAACACCTTGACATCTAAAGCATTTGATATCTCTAGAACGATTAATAGGAGTTTCAGATTTACCTTGCACTCCTTGATTTGGTGTTTCTTGCTTGGTGTCAATTTTTGGCTTGGACACCGGCTTGACATCCTCTCGTTTACCAACGTTTGGACGCCAAGGAGTAGAAGAACCTCCAACAGTAGGATTTCGACCCATGCCCCTTTTTTTAAGTTGTTGTTCCACTTTCATGGCGATTTGTATCATATCCTCAAGATCCATGCAATTTCTAAGCTCCACTTGGTCTTGAATCTCCCTATTCAAACCACATAAGAAACGAGCCATAGTTGCTTCACGATCCTCTTCAATATTAGACCGGATCATAGTAACTTCCAACTCTTTGAAATAATCTTCGACACTCTTTGGACCTTGCTTCAAATTTTGTAGCCGTTTAAACATGTCACGATAGTAGTAATTCGACACAAATCTCTTCCGCAAAATTTGCTTCATCTCCTCCCATGTATCAATAGGACACTCTCGATTCCGCCTCCTAGAAATAACAAACTGATCCCACCAAATAAGAGCATAATCCACAAACTCAACAACCGCCAATTTTATTTTTTTCGCATCACTGTAGTTGTGGCAGTCAAAGATGGACTCCACTCTCATCTCCCACTCCAAATAAGCCTATGGATCAGACTTCCCATGAAACGAATGAATTTTCATCTTAATCCCACTAATATTCCCATCTTCTCTTCCCCCATCAATGTATCCTTCACGCCTTGCTTCCTTTCTATTTATTCCACCCTCTTGATCTCGCCTATTCCTACCCCAATTCTCACCAAAACTCTCATCATCCTCACTACCACCAACTTCAAGTTTACTTATCCTCTCATGCACCGTCTCCAATTCAGCCCTCATTGCTTCCCTCACCATCTTAGACAAATCATCTATTTGGGTCTTGGAAAACCCTTGTCTAGAACTATCACCTTCTTCTTTATTAGAACTCATTGTACCTGCAATAAAAGATTAGTAATAAAATTTCCTCACTCAAATTCTCACAATTCACTCCAAAGAAAATTCACTCAATCACTCCCTTTTTTTCACTCAAAATTTGTGTAGGCTTTTGCTTTGTGTGGGAATGAACCACACTTTCAAGTTCACAACTTGTGGACACTTGAAAGTTGACTCTCAAAGATTGACAAAAACAAGAAGAAGAAAGTTATGGAATTGGAATTTTGACTTGCACCCAAGGATGAACATGAGCAAAGTAATTGACCACAAGTTATCTTGCTTCTTCTATTATTTTTTGAAGCTTTTTTGGTCCTTTCTATATATATATATATTTTGACTTTTTTGATTTTTTTTTGATTTTTTTTTTGATTTTTTTTTCGAGATAACTTGTAGCGCAAGACACGAAAACTTGGGCGACAAGATTGACACAAAAACGACTTAGAAATTTGAATTAGAATAGACTCAGATGAAAGACGGAAGATGAAGAACGAAGAATACAAAGAACACGATGAACGAAAAGATATGAAGATAAGATACTTAATTGATTCAAAACTTTGGCTCTTGATACCAACTGATATGAATTATTAATGTATGGAAGGCAAACACGATTATATTAAAATCGTACCCTCAATTCAATAACAAAAGAAATCAATAAATTTTTCCAATCTTGAAAACAAGTAAAATTTTTGGATTATTCACCTCTAGTTTACTTGAAACTAGCAACAAACAATCACGAGAAGAAAACAATTGATCACAACGGGACCTTCAAAAAACCAGTTTTGACAACCCACGAGGATAATCAATCGACAAACGGCACAAAGTATGAACTTTGATAAGTTTGATTTTTGAACAAAGCACAAAGCTTCAATAAAAATTCTAGAGAGAATTTTATGAATAAAATATGAAATCTTAATTGTTATTCAATAATGACTGTTTTGTTGTATTTATAATACAACTACAAAATAATAAAAGATATCGCAAAATATATCTAAAGATATAATAATATATCCTAAAAGTTTCCTAGTAGGAATAAAAGACTTAAAAGTAGCTTAAAATATCAAAATAAGAATAATATCTCGCACACACACAAACACCTTCGGTGTGTGTAAAATATGTCGGGGCGGGCGCGCCGAAGTTGCGCAGAACACGGCGCGGGCGCGCCGAGAGTTTGCAAAAACTTCGTCAATTTGGCATCCGTACGCGCGGGCGCGCTGTTGGTTCGCTAATCAAAGGCGCGGGCGCACGGACTCCAGGAAGGGGCGCGCCGCAGCTTCGAGTTTGGTCTTCAATTTCTTCACTTTCTTGACCTCCTTTGACCTCAATAAGATTATAACATCCTCCAAATTGATTATCAAGAGATCCAACGCCCTCTTGTGACTTCAATATCAAAGATTTAAGTGCTTCCTTAAACTTTTGAGCTCGGCCTCTCGTAACGGCTCCTCTTGGCATTTCCAAGAAATCCTTAGCCACTCGATCAACACGCGAACCATCAATGATCGCATCACAAAGAAGTTGTGAACAATAACTTCCGGCTGCCACATATTCAGATTCAGCAGTCGAAAGTGACACACAATTTTGCTTACGACTATACCATGAAACCAAATTATTACTGTAGTGACCCTTACCGAGATCACCTACTAAACAGAACTTAGGCATGCAATAACTTTATTAAACAGTAATCAGAACTAAGCTGCGGAAACCATAAATATTATACAATCCCAAGTAAAGGAATCTGCAAATATCCAAATATTTATACAAACAAATAGAACGCTGTATCAACCTAATACAAAAAGAATAATACCCTAGGCGAAGCTCCAGCTGGCCAACCACTGCCTAGCCCCTCTTGGATCCACCCGCCTCATCCAATCACAAACCTTCCCCATGGAATAGGGTTTCCAGAAACATAGAGTACAAGACGTGAGCATAAAATGCTCAGCACGAGAGTATGAGTATACATGAATGCAAGTGTACCTCCTACTGACTAGAGGCCAAGAATCAGATAACAAAGACAAACCGGGCCCTGGTATATAGCACGTTGTGCCGTCGCTTCAGGAGGTGGCTCACATAACGAAAACCAGTGGATACTTCGGACCCAAATCGATGAAAGTCCATCCACTAACAGGATAGGGTAAAACCCTACTAACAGACATCTCAAAAGAGATAGCTCAAGATGCAATGTATGCAGCATATAATCATGTCATATAAATCATGCAGTCACATAATACATGTTGGATAACGGTGTTTAGATCAATCAGAATTGATACCCGGTGCAGCGGAAGTTTTAAAATTTTATATGGAACGATTCCATATCATGGGTATCAAAACTTTACGATTAAATTGTGCGTGTAAAAATTAAATAACAATTAAATTTTTACCTTGAATCTCGAAACGAGATTATGGACACCAACATATTACTCTGCTCTTGTTGTATATCCCAGGAACTGATGAACGAACAATTCTTCAATCAGGTCCACGAACAGAAGTTTAATCCCTCTGATAGATTGCACTAGAAAATCTATCAGAAGTTTCTACGAAAAGAATTAACGAATTTGATCCGTTAAACCAGACTGCAAATTCAAAATTCACAGGCTGGGATTTTCCGAGAGAAAACACAGAGGGGCGGCCGAATTCTCTAGACTGGAGGCTAGGGTTTTCGAAAATTTGACCTCTGTTGTGTAATTTCTGTACTGCAATAAATTATTTATAATGTGGGCTGCTAACAGCTTAGGACCCATTAGTCATAAGTTCAAGCCTGACAAGCAAAGCCCGCATGTTCAGAAATTAATATAAAATTCATCGTGACTCAGATTGATAAACCAATTTCACCAATGTGCACAGAAACCATTTCTGCATCTTTTAAAGTCAAGATAAATTTTCTGAATCCGAATTCAGTGGTTTCCAAAAATGCCCATCCCTATGCCATTTTAGGAAATCTTACTCCTCTACTCTGATATAAGAAGTCCTACTTCTTTGTTCATTAAATTTAACTCTTTAAATTTAACTATCTCAACGGGGATTAAAAATCCATTACTTGTGTGACCCTCAATGGTTCAGGGATACAGCTAGCCGTGGGCTCACAACTCCTTGCGACTCGGAACAACAATTTCCGACTTGCCCATCGAATCATGGTAAGAGCGCCTAGCAACATCGCCCCATGATTCCCTAGGTATCACTGATAGTGCCTGCAAGAACCAATAGATTTTGGTTAGCATACAGTACGGTCCCTTCATCCATATATCCCGATCGAATCAACAACCATTGGTAAATCGAGAGTCATTCGAGATTCGATAACTATGCAATACATCTTGAAGATCAAATAGGGACATCGCATGTGCTACTAAAAAACCATTTCTTAAAACACATCATGTACTCTGGCCAGAGATTCGTCCCACTAATATCTCCTCAGATTGCATATGATATCCATAATATCAAGTATGTGGTGAATCCTTGACAACAAAGCATCGACTCCTATATGTGTCGTAACTGTACCCAATCCCGACACCTGATGACCCCAATAGAGTCGGTAAACGAGTCAAAGCACAGTACTAGCATATAGAGTCTCAATGATGTTTCAAGTAGTAAGGACTAATGGTGTACAACCAAAACCGCGGACTTTATCCACTCGATAAGTGATAACCACTTGGAAAGTCCGGATAGGATAGTTCGATCATTCATCGTATGAATATCCATTTGCATGCTTTGAACATCTCTATGTTCCATACCAATGAAACGTGGTACTCGGAATCGCAAATGCTAGTCTCAATCTCGAGCGATCCTTATCCTTATTAACGGACGGCTCAATCGACTAGGAACTGTTTAGAATATACAGTGACTATAAGATGTGTTTCATGATAGCCATCCCCATGTGCCACCACATCTTACATACACTATAGTATATTCAAGGTCTTCATCTAAACATCTTATAGCATGTCACAACATAATAATATGATAAAAGATAAAGTAAACGCCATTATAAAAGTGTAAATTATATTAAACAAAAGATTGTTTATACATAGAGTCATAAAAGCCCTTAGCCACAAGTTGGCTCACCGGGCACCCACTCTTTCAATACATGCATACTCAGTCAGGATATCTTGAACAGTACTTTTGTACCTTAAATACTAGGCAAGCTCTACCAGCTCTAGGTACACGCCTATAATCCGCACTACACTGTCAAATGATACTAGTATCATTATAGTGCTCTAAAAGTTACCTAAGCAACGGCACCCGTGTTGTCACAGTACACCGGGACTGGACCAACAACTTCAGGAATGACGCCCAACTCTTGGACAAAATTCCTCATCCAAACGGCCTCTTTAGCAGCAGCTGATGCCGCAATGTATTCTGCCTCAGTGGTGGAATCCGTTGTGGTGTCCTGCTTGGAACTCTTCCAAGAGACAGCACCGCCATTGAGCATGAACACAAATCCAGAGGTTGACTTCGAGTCATCCACGTCACTTTGGAAGCTAGAGTCGGTATAGCCTTCCAATTTCAGTTCTCTTCCTCCATATACCATGAACATATTCTTAGTCCTTCGTAAGTACTTAAGAATGTCCTTCACGGCTTTCCAATGCATTTGACCGGGATTGGCTTGATATCTGCTCGTGACACTCAGAGCAAATGCAACATCCGGTTTGGTAGATATCATCCCATACATGATACTACCTATGGCTGACGCATATGGTACATGTGTCATTTTCTCTATTTCTTCATCAGTCTTGGGACACATGGACTTGGATAGAGAAACTCCATGACACATAGGTAGATGTCCTCTCTTGGACCCATCCATTGAAACCTTTTCAATATGGTTTCGATGTAAGTTGATTGAGTGAGTCCTATCATTCTCTTAGATCTATCTCTATAGATCTGTATCCCTAGAATATAGGATGCCTCACCCAAATCCTTCATCGAGAATCTACCTGATAACCATATCTTTGTTGATTGCAACATCCCTACATCATTCCCAATGAGTAAGATGTCATCAACATAAAGTACTAAGAATGTTACCGCATCCTTAACTACTTTCTTGTACACGCATGGTTCCTCCGGGTTCTTGATGAAACCAAAATCCTTTATTGTTTCATCAAATTTCTGGTTCCAACTTCTTGATGCTTGTTTGAGACCATAGATCGATCTCTGAAGCTTGCATACCTTTTGCTCGCTTCCCATGGATGTGTATCCCTCAGGCTGCGTCATATAGATCTCTTCCTTAATGTTTCCATTAAGAAATGCAGTCTTCACATCCATTTGCCATATCTCATAGTCATACCAAGCAGCTATGGCAATAAGGATTCTTATGGACTTGAACATTGCAACTGGTGAAAAGGTTTCATCATAGTCAACTCCTTGTCTTTGAGTATAACCTTTCGCCACCAATCGTGCCTTGTAGGTCAATACTTTACCATCAGGCCCAAGCTTTCTCTTGTAGATCCATTTACACCCTATTGGAACAATTCCGTCGGGAGGATCTACTAAAGACCAAACTTTGTTTGTATGCATCGAATCTATTTCCGACTGCATAGCTTCAAGCCATAAATTTGAATCCGCATCAGAAATTGCTTCCTTGAAGTTTCTTGGATCACATCCAACGTCGGGTTCATCTTGATCCCCTTCAAGAAGAAGACCATATCGAATAGGAGGTCTAGAAGTCCTCTCGGATCTTCTAAGTATAGGCGTGTCCTCTGAAGATTCTTGAGGTATGGGATCATTATTTTGTATTTCGGGTTCTTCTCGAATTTCTTCGAGTTCCATCATCTCGCCTTTCTTATCCAATAAGAACTCCTTCTCCAAGAAGGTGGCATTCCTTGAAACAAACACTTTTGTTTCAGTAGGATGATAGAAATAATATCCGATTGAATTTTTTGGATACCCTACAAAATAACATAAGGTGGATCGACTATCCAACTTATCTCCCACTGTCTGCTTCACGTAAGCAGGACATCCCCAAATCCTCAAGTACGAATACTTAGGAGCTTTGCCATTCCATAACTCGGATGATGTTTTATCCACTGCTTTGGTGTGGACGTTGTTCAACAACAATACTGCCGTTTCAAGCGCGTAGCCCCAAAACGAAGGTGGAAGCTCAGTGAAGCTCATCATGGATCGAACCATGTCCAACAAAGTTCGATTACGACGCTCCGATACACCATTCAGCTGAGGTGTCATAGGAGGAGTCCACTGAGAGAGAATCTCATTCTCTTTCAGATAGTCCAAAAACTCGGTACTTAAGTATTCTCCACCTCGATCCGATCGAAGTGCTTTAATACTTTTACCTAGCTTGTTTTCTACTTCAGCCTTGAATTCTTTGAACTTTTCAAATGCTTCAGACTTATATTTCATTAAATATAAATACCCATACCTTGAATAATCATCAGTAAAGGTAATGAAGTAGGTGTGGCCAAATTGAGTACCAATTTTAAATGGACCACAAACGTCTGTATGGATCAAATCCAACAGATTTTGACTACGCTCAGGTTTCCCCTTAAAAGGAGATTTAGTAATTTTTTCCTTTCAGGCAGGACTCACAAGTAGGTAGAGAGTTAATATCAGACATATCAAACATGCCCTCTCCCACTAGCTTGTTCATCCTCCTTGAAGAAATATGACCTAGCCTAGCATGCCAAAGGTTTGCCGGGTTTTGACTATCGATTTTCCTTTTGTTCGTTGTTACCGGTTTATCAACATAATTTATTGGAACGTCTTTTAATTTTAAGTTATATAGATTGTTTTCAAGTTGTCCATTTCCAATCAAACATTCATTCTTGTAAATATTGCAAATCCCATTCACAAAATTGCAAGAAAAACCATCTCTATCAAGCATAGAAACAGAAATAATGTTTTTAATCAAATCTGGAACAAATAAAACATCTCTCAAAAGTAACTTAAAATCGTTCTGCAAAATTAAATAAACATCTCCCACAGCTTTGGCTTCAACTCCAGAATTATTTTCGAGCCTCAGCTGGGTCTCACCCATTATAAGCTTGCGACTTCTTGTCATCACCTGCAAATCATTGCAAATGTGAGATCCACATCCGGTATCCAATACCCAAGAAGTAGTATTAAGTGAATCATTTATTTCAATATAGAACATACCCTTCGCAGTTCGCAACTGCTCTAGATATTCCTTGAAGTTACGTTTCCAATGACCAGGTTTCTTGCAGTGATGGCAAACATCCTTGGACTTTTCCATGTTTGAAGACTTTGTCTTGTTCTTCTTCTCGGGTCCGGTTTTCTTGGGTGGGGCAGAACGTTTCTTACCCTTTGTACTTGGCCCCTTCTTAGCTGAAGAAGAGGAGCCCACCAAGAGAACTGGTTTATCCTTCTTTAAAGTGGCTTCATATGTTACAAGCATATTGACCATCTCTTCAAGGGAGGCCTCTATCTTGTTCATATTGAAATTCACCACAAATCCGTCAAACGAAGAAGGAAGAGAGAGAAGTAATAAGTCCACATTGAGTTCATGCTCCAACACCAAATCAAGCGTTACCAACTTCTGAATGAGCCAAATCACTCGTACCCCATGATCACGGACCGAAGTCCCTTCACGCATGCGACACGTCATTAGCTCTTTTACAGTAGCGAACCTTTCAGCTCTCGATTGAGCTCCAAAAAGTTCTTTGAGTTGTACGTGAATGTCAGCAGCATTCACGGTATCCTCAAATCGCCTCTGGAGTTCATCAGACATCGAAGCTTGCATATAGCATTTGGCCTTGATATCATTGTCCCACCATGTATCAAGTTTGGCCAACTCTTTCGGACTTATGTCAGCTGGTGCTTCCTTCGGAGGAGATTTTTCTAACACGTAGAGCATCTTCTCCGAGGTCAAGACAATCTTCAACTTACGGAACCATTCCGTATAGTTTGCGCCAGTCAATTTATTTTTTTCGAGAATAGAGAATAGTGGATTGCGCGAATTCATCTTTATGAAATACTGAAAAGAAACAGACAATTATCAGTGATTGTTTAATTAATTTACTAAGACATAAAATAGGCGAAATTTATTTTATGAATCTCACTCCCACTATTTTAACGATTTCACTACCCTCTAGTGAAAACGGGAAACTGTTTTCCTTAGTGGGAACATGGAGTCCAATTGACAAACTATGGTCCCGAATAATATCAGCCAACCATAATTTTCAAAAGGTAGAGCCCAATTGCTTCCAAAGAAACCTCCACGTTTTTACCTCATGTCCAATAAGGGCCCAATAATATGACGCCGTTTATTGTGACATGTCAAGATGACCCATCAATATTAAGTTGTGATGGACGGTCGCCATGTGGATCCCCCAATAATATGAGCCGATCCCATGGGAGTTCCACCCAACTTACAACATTTGTCAATCCAATATACAGCTTGCCGACAAACGGGCCCCCCCAATAATATGAGCCGGACCGTATCCGCGGGTAGCATCTCATACATTGATCGTTGATGGAAGGTAGGAACATTTAAACAATATTTAAATTTCCTTTATTTATCTTGATATCAATTTTAAATAATATTTAAAATGAGGGATTTTAATTTTGAAAATTTGTCTCATCATTTAAAATTTGTATGCTTGCGGGATTCATACAATTTAGTCTAAAACATGCATACAACGATAATATCATATATTATATAGGATGATCGATTCCATTTCTAATCGACCCGTGGTTGCCAATCACGAGTCTAAGTCCAATCCTAGGTAATATGCAGGTATGCAATGCAATCCTATTACATTGAGCTTCCAATTTACATTTCTTCAGTCTTTATTGTCTGCTGGGCCCACCTCCGTCTTCAAATCTTCATCTCCCACTAAGTCTAATGTATTTACAATAAATAACTATGACAAGTAGGGGATACATTTTAAGGGGTGGGAACGGGCCATAAACCAGACCCACTTTTATTACATATGACAATTCATATTGGGCCATAAACCAGGCCCATTAATAAAACCAACAACAATAAAACAAATGTAAATTCCCTAACATACACCTACAAAATTGGTCATGGCAATCGATCATCCTTATCCAATAATATTTAATTCAAAATTAACTTATTGGATAACATGCAATGGCAATTAAATTTAAAAAGGATAAAATCATATTCCATATATAAAATCTTATTTTACATACAAAATCATATTTTATCTTTTTATCAAATAAAATCATATTTTACATATAAAATCCAATTTTATACATAAAATCATATTTTACTCAATATTTCCATAAGATCATATCTTATCATCAATTGTACCAAAAATAATTAATTTCATAAAATCTGATTTAACGGATAAAATCTATAAATTTTCCAAAAATTCAAATTTATCCAAAAATCAATTTTAAAATTTTCGGACTCGAACAATTCGATCCGACGCCTCGTGGACCAATCAAAAACAATTTTCGATCGGACCAAAAATAGAATTTTAACATATTAAAATTTTAATTAAAATAAAAAATTAATTTTCCCGGGCCGCCCGGGACGATCCCGGGCAGCCCGTTGCTGCCCCTTGGGCAGCGACGATCGCTGCCCTTCGCAGCGCCCCGGGCAGCGATTCAATCGCTGCCCGTGTTTTTGCCCGTCAAAAAATTTTTAAATTTTTATTTTGTTTCAAAAACCGAGGCTTAAAATTTTTTTGTTCAATCGATTAATTTAATCGCTTGATCTGAGCAACCTGACTTTGATACCACTGTTGGATAACGATGTTCAGATCAATCAGAATTGATACCCGGTGCAGCGGAAGTTTTAAAATTTTATATGGAACGATTCCATATCATGGGTATCAAAACTTTACGATTAAATTGTGCGTGTAAAAATTAAATAACAATTAAATTTTTACCTTGAATCTCGAAACGAGATTATGGACACCAACAGATTACTCTGCTCTTGTTGTATATCCCAGGAACTGATGGACGAACAATTCTTCAATCAGGTCCACGAACAGAAGTTTAATCCCTCTGATAGATTGCACTAGAAAATCTATCAGAAGTTTCTACGAAGAGAATTAACAAATTTGATCCGTTAAACCAGACTGCAAATTCAAAATTCACAGGCTGGGATTTTCCGAGAGAAAACACAGAGGGGCGGCCGAATTCTCTAGACTGGAGGCTAGGGTTTTCGAAAATTTGACCTCTGTTGTGTAATTTCTGTACTGCAATAACTTATTTATAATGTGGGCTGCTAACAGCTTAGGGCCCATTAGTCATAAGTTCAAGCCTGACAAGCAAAGCCCGCATGTTCATAAATTAATATAAAATTCATCGTGACTCAGATTGATAAACCAATTTCACCAATGTGCACAGAAACCATTTCTGCATCTTTTAAAGTCAAGATAAATTTTCTGAATCCGAATTCAGTGGTTTCCAAAAATGCCCATCCCTATGTCATTTTAGGAAATCTTACTCCTCTACTCTGATATAAGAAGTCCTACTTCTTTGTTCATTAAATTTAACTCTTTAAATTTAACTATCTCAACGGGGATTAAAAATCCATTACTTGTGTGACCTCAATGGTTCAGGGATACAGCTAGCCGTGGGCTCACAACTCCTTGCGACTCGGAACAACAATTTCCGACTTGCCCATCGAATCATGGTAAGAGCGCCTAGCAACATCTCCCCATGATTCCCTAGGTATCACTGATAGTGCCTGCAAGAACCAATAGATTTTGGTTAGCGTACAGTACGGTCCCTTCATCCATATATCCCGATCGAATCAACAACCATTGGTAAATCGAGAGTCGTTCGAGATTCGATAACTATGCAATACATCTTGAAGATCAAATAGTGACATCGCATGTGCTACTAAGAAACCATTTCTTAAAACACATCATGTACTCTGGCCAGAGATTCGTCACACTAATATCTCCTCAGATTGCATAGGATATCCATACTATCAAGTATGTGGTGAATCCTTGACAACAAAGCATCGACTCCTATATGTGTCGTAACTGTACCCAATCCCGACACCTGATGACCCCAATAGATTTGGTAAATGAGTCAAAGCACAGTACTAGCATATAGAGTCTCAATGATGTTTCAAGTAGTAAGGACTAATGGTGTACAACCAAAACCGCGGACTTTATCCACTCGATAAGTGATAACCACTTGGAAAGTCCGGATAGGGTAGTTCGATCATTCATCGTATGAATATCCATTTGCATGCTTTGAACATCTCTATGTTCCATACCAATGAAACGTGGTACTCGGCATTGCAAATGCTAGTCTCAATCTCGAGCGATCCTTATCCTTATTAACGGACGGCTCAATCGACTAGGAACTGTTTAGAATATACAGTGACTATAAGATGTGTTTCATGATAGCCATCCCCATGTGCCACCACATCTTACATACACTATAGTATATTCAAGGTCTTCATCTAAACATCTTATAGCATGTCACAACATAATAATATGATAAAAGATAAAGTAAACGCCATTATAAAAGTGTAAATTATATTAAACAAAAGATTGTTTATACATAGAGTCATAAAAGCCCTTAGCCACAAGTTGGCTCACCGGGCACCCACTCTTTCAATACATGCATACTCAGTCAGGATATCTTGAACAGTACTTTTGTACCTTAAATACTAGGCAAGCTCTGCCAGCTCTAGGTACACGCCTATAATCCGCACTACACTGTCAAATGATACTAGTATCATTATAGTGCTCTAAAAGACTTAACTAATCTATTGCATACTCCTAAATATTTTTAGGAAGCAAAAGCTATACCTGCGTCCGTCGTCAGCCATTTGCTGTCGCTTGCCTCAAAACTAGGCCACAGCTCCGCTACGACGTCTGGATCTCTATTCCACTTCCGGATTCCCAATGAGACACCTAGAATCCCCTAGATCTAAGTTAGAAGACCAAGGAATCGGGAGAAAAGAGGTGATTGGTGCATCTGAAAGTGAATCTCGGCACCTCTATTTATAGACGGAGTTCGGGCCGTCCGAACTAGGTTTCGGAGCCTCCGAAGACATTTGGAGCTTCCGATCTGGACTTCGGGTCGTCCGAAGTCCCATCAATGCATCAGCCATGACGTCACTTTGCTGACGTAATCAATGACGTAATACGGGATCACGATCGGGCCGTACAAACCTACCGACGGAGCGTCCGAAGACGTTCGGAGCCTCCGATCCTGGCTTCGGATCGTCCGATCACGTTCGGAGCCTCCGATCTTCCCTTCGGAGCGTCCGAAATCAAGGTTTCTAATTGCGATTATTTCCTTTAATACCTGATTTGGTTACGGGCTACTACATTATCCCCCACTTAAGATATTTTGTCCTCGAAATCAATTCTTAAGTACTGAAAGCGAAACAACGTGCAGAAACATTCTTTATTCAATTCAAACGTTTACAGAGTTCACAACTGAATACAATGCGACAATACAATCAAAATAACTCAGGAATTTCTGAACGCATCCTGCTTTCCAGCTCCCAAGTGGCTTTCTCAGTGCCTCGGCGCTACCACTAAACTAAAACCAAAGGAATGACTTTATTCTGCAAGACCTTATCCTTACGATCCAGGATACGAATAAGTCTCTCTACGTAAGTCAAGTCGTATCCACCTGAACTTCAGATGGCTGCAGAATATGAGACTGATCCGTCACATACCGTCGCAACAGAGATACGTGAAACACGTCGTGAATATTGGACAGATACGGTGGCAAGGCCAGACGATACTCCAGATCGCCAATGCTCTCCAAGATCTCAAATGGACCGATAAATCTGGGAGACAACTTGCCCTTAAGGCCAAATCTGAGAATTCTGCGGAAAGGTGAAACCCTCATAAACACTTTCTCCCCAACATCAAACTGCAAAGGCCTAAGCTTGGTATTAGCATAGCTGGTCTGACGATCCTGTGCAGTCTTAATCCGTTTCTTGATCTGATCAACAACATCTGATGTCTGCTGGACTAACTCCGGTCCCTCAGCCTATCTCTCCCCCACTTCTTCCCAGAAGAGTGGAGTACGACAACGTCGCCCGTACAACGCCTCAAAAGGTGCCATCCCAATGCTAGAATGATAGCTGTTGTTGTATGCGAACTCAATCAATGGCAAATGATCCTGCCAGGCTGAACCAAAATCCATAGTGCAAGCTCGAAGCATATCCTCTAGAGTACGGATAGTACGCTCTGACTGAGCATCTGTCTCCGGATGATAGGCAGTACTCAAATTGAGAGTAGTGCCCATCGCACGCTGAACACTCCCCCAGAACCTAGAAGTAAACCTGGGGTCTCGATCGCTGACAATGCTCACAGGCACTCCATGAAGTTGAACGATCTCCTAAATGTACAATCGAGCCATACGATCCACAAAGTACTCTTGGCTATAGGCAATGAAATGCACTGACTTGGTGAGTCGGTCCACCACAACCCAAATAGCATCATAGTTCCTCGAGGATACCGGAAAATGGGTCACAAAATCCATCGTGATAAGCTCCCATTTCCACTCAGGAATAGGCAAACTGCGAAGCAAAACTCCAGGTCGTCGGTGCTCTGCCTTGACATACTGACAAACCAAGAATTTCAAAATGTACTGATACATGCTGCGTTTCATTCCCTTCCACCAAAACCGAGTACGTAGATCCTTGTATATCTTGTTGCTCCCCGGATGAATACTCAACTTAGTGCGATGTGCCTGAGACAATATCTCATCTCGCAACTCTTCATTATCCGAAATTACAAGCCTACCAGACAAACATAGAAAACCATCTGACTAGTAGTGAAATCCAGACGTACTACCCTTGTTGGCTAAACGAGCCAAGCGCTGGGTCTTTGAATCAGACATCTGAGCATCCCGAATCCGCGAATACAAAGCTGGCTCAGATAATATCGCAAACATTTGAATGCTCTACATACTTTTCTTGTTCTTGAAGGTAAACCCTGAAGAACAACAATCTCCAATCGCACTGACATCGAACAAGTCTGAAGTGCGGATAGTCGCACCTTGCGACTCAAGGCATCAGCAGTGAGATTAGCAGCTCCCGGATGGTACTTAGTCTCGCAATCATAGTCCTTAAGCAAGTCCATCCAACGCCTTTGTCTCATGTTCAACTCCGACTGAGTGAACAAATACTTGAGACTCTTGTGGTCGATAAAGATCTCAAATTTCTCGCCATACAGATAATGACGCCAGATCTTCAAAGCGAACACAATGGCTGCCAACTCCAAATCATGAACTGGATAATTATCTTCGTGCAACTTCAACTGTCTATGTAGTGACCCTGCATGGAATCACCTACTAACTGGCAACTAATAGCATGCATTAAACTTAATACAGCAAAATACTTAACAGAGTAAAACGTGCGGAAACATAATCTATAAATTACGTATCGGCTTAGTAAAATATATCTAGTCTTAATACTGTAGTGATACAACCATATCAAAAAACTTAAAAATAAACATTATACAGCTATATCGAATCCTGCTGTTTAATTTTCTCCTCAAGGCTCCTGATCCCTAGTCCTGCCTTGAACTACCAGCTCCGTCCATTCTGCGACCTGCCCCATGGAATAGGGTGTCAAAGATAACAACTAGGACGTGAGCGCTAATGCCCAGTACATAAACATGAGTAAACATATGTATATAATGCATGCAACATGATGACTTGTAAAGGGTCATCTGAAAAGTCATGCTCAGTACCGGCGCCACATGAGTGCTGCCACCGCACAGATCAACCTCTGGGTGCAACCACGCTCGTCTAGTACACCAGAGTAGTCAAACATACATGTCCCCGCCGTCGCGGTACTCTCAGTGACAGACTATCGAGTATAGAGCTGAGCGTCTATATAATCAGGTATAACAAGGTATAGGCTCAACGTGTATATGCACATGAAATATGAGTATAGAAAGCGGTAAATCATATATCATGTCATATAATAATGCCAAATAAATGCAACATATAGACATGTATACTCGCTGGCAATCTCAGTCAATGTGTATGTACATCTAGGCTAGTTCAAGTATAGTAGATCGTAGGTTCCAAGCCTATATTCAAAAGTTCACCGTATCACTACACAAGCTCTATAAGCCTTAACTAAGCTAATAAGTACTCCCAAAACTTAAATAGATTCCCGGACCATACCTTCGTCCATAGATAGCCCTTCGGAGTCGCTAGTCCCGGATGACTATAACCACACCTTGGTTATTCCAGAACCTCTATTATAACCGATAGGGCCCTCAAGTGTATAACTCACTCTATATAACTGATCGAAGAAGGAAACTCGGAATTCGTATTTGAAAATGAACACCGGAGACCCTTATTTATAGCCAAAATTTCCGGACACGAACGTTGCGTCCGTTCGGGTTCGTTGCGTCCGTTCCTGCATGTTTGACACTTGTCAAAACTCGTAGCTTAGTCATCAGGCCACCTCATGCCTGTCTGTATCTCAAGGAACGTTGCGTCCGTTGAGGAACGTTGCGTCCGTTCTGCCCCTCCATCGTTGCGTCCGATGGACAACGGAAGCTTCGTTCGTCAAATCATCTTTCTAGTTTATTAAGCGCCGAAATTGGTTAATTACTGACCCTTAATCATGTTTAACATATTATTACCTTAAAATGGGTTCTGGGTTACTACATTCTCCCCACCTTTAGACATTTCGTCCGCGAAATAAAATCTAAAGACAAATCAAGATAACAATATAAAACATCAAACCATGTTTTATTACAACAACTATAATTACATCTTTACATGGTAATCAAAAGTATAAGGCAAACAACTCAGGATATTCTGCTCGCATATGGCTCTCGGTTTCCCAAGTTGCTTCCTCAATGCCTCGGCGCTGCCACTGTACCATCACAAGTGGTATAGTCTTGTTCCGAAGCACTTTCTCCTTCCTGTCTAGGATACGGAGTGGTCGTTCAACATAAGACAGATTTGGTTCTAGCTGAATATCAGAAGACTGAATCACATGTGATTCATCAGCTATGTACTGTCGAAGTAACGACACATGAAAAAAATTATGTATACTGGAAAGAGATGGCGGTAACGCCAAACGATAAGCAACATCTCCAATTTTCTCCAGTATCGGGAAAGGCCAATGAAACAAGGTGATAACTTGCCTTTCACACCGAATCTCATCACCTTCCTGAAAGGTGACACTCGTAAAAATACATACTCACCAGGCTCAAACTGCAATGGCCTACGGTGAATATTAGCGTAACTGGCTTGTCTATCTTGAGCAAATTTGATCCTCCGCTTGATCAAATCTACCTTGTCTACAATCTGCTGCACCAACTCAGGACCCTCGACTTGTCGTTCCCCGACTTCATCCCAGAATAACGGAGTATGACACCGTCGATCGTATAATGCCTCGAAAGGTATCATATCAATACTACGATGATAACTGTTATTGTAGGAAAATTCGATCAAAAGAAATTGATCCTGCCAAGATAAGCCAAAGTCCATGACAGAAGAACGTAGCATATCTTCCAATGTACGAATCGTCTGCTCTGACTGCCCGTCAGTCTCTGGATGATATGCAGTGCTCAAACTCAGAGTGGTACCCAACGCCTGCTGAAAACTACCCCAATAACGCGAGGTAAATCGCGGGTCTCTATCACTAACTATGCTCACTGGAATCCCATGTAATCGCACTATCTCCTGGATGTATAAGCATGTCATGCGATCATAAGAATATTCCCTATTGTAAGGAATGAAATGTGCTGATTTTGTCAAACGGTCAACAACAACCCAGATAGCATCACACTGACGTGAAGTCATAGGCAAGTGGGTGACAAAATCCATAGTCACATGCTCCCACTTCCATTCGAGAATCTCAAGAATCTGCAGTAATCTACCTGGTCGTCGGTGTTCAGCCTTGACCTGTTGACAAATCAAACATCTCGAAACAAATTAATAAACACTTCGCTTCATCCCTTTCCACCAGAATCTGGTTCGCAAGTCCTTATACATTTTCATACTTCTAGGATGAACAGACAATCGACTCCTGTGAGCTTGAGAAAGAATATCATTCCTGAGCTCCGCAACATCAGGTACAACCACCCGATTCGATAAGCACATTAAACCATATGCCTGATAATGGAATCCAGATGTATTAACTCCATTGGCTAGACGTGCCAAACGCTGAGTCTTAACATCAGATATCTTAGCATCTCTGATCTGAGAATCCAATGCTGGCTCAGATAGAATATATACAATCGAATCCCATTTCTCCCTTTCCTGTGCTTAAGCGTAAAACTCAATGAACATCACTCTTGAATCATATGAGATACTTCACTAGTCTGAAGTTCAGAAAGTCTCACCTGCCAACTCAAGGCATCAGCAGTAAGATTAGCAGAACCTGGATGATATTTTATTTCACAATCATAATCCTTTAAGAGATCCATCCAGCGTCTCTGTCGCATATTCAACTCCGCCTGAGTGAATAAATATTTCAGACTGTTGTGGTCTGTGAATATCTCAAATTTCTCGCCATAAAGATAATGCCTCCAGATCTTGAGCGCAAATACAATGGCGGCTAACTCGAGATCATGTACTGGATAATTATTCTCATGCGTCTTCAACTGTCGAGAAGCATAGGCAATAACATGTCCATGCTGTGTAAGAACACATCCTAACCCCTGACCAGAGGCATCAGTATAGACAACATAACCTCCTGATCCAGAAGGTAGAGCTAGCACAGGTGCAGTAGTAAGATGTCTACGCAGCTCATGAAATGACTCCTCACAATCCGAGGACCATATGAAGGAAACATCTTTCCGAGTAAGCTGTGTCAAAGGCCTGGCCAACTGTGAAAAATTTTCGATGAACCGACGGTAATAACCAGCTAGACCCAAGAAACTACGAATCTCAGCAACCGTCGTCGGACGAGACTAGTTCTGCACTGCCTCTATCTTACTAGGATCAACAGATATCCCTTCACTAGAAATCACATGACCGAGAAACACTACCCGATCAAGCCAGAATTCACACTTGCTCAATTTCGCATACAACTGCTTATCTCGTAACGTCTGTAAAACAATCCTCAGATGCTGTGCATGCTCATTCTTGTCATGAGAATAGACAAGAATATCATCAATGAAGACGATGACAAATCTATCCAGATATTTTCGAAATACCTAATTCATCAGATTCATAAAAACTGCCGGTGCATTCGTCAAACCGAATGACATCACTATAAATTCATAATGCCCGTATCTGGTCCTAAAAGCAGTGGTAGAAATATCTGAGTCTCATACCCGCATCTGATGGTATCCAGATCTCAGATATATCTTAGAGTAGACAGAAGTACACTGTAATTGATCGAACAGATCATCAATCCGCGGCAAAGGATACTTATTATTGATGGTGACACGATTCAGCTGCCTGTAATCGATACATAATCGCATCGATCCATCCTTCTTCTTGACGAACAAAACATGTGCTCCCCACGGAGAAACACTCGGACGAATATATCCCTTATCAAGCAGATCCTGCAACCGCTGTTTCAATTCCCTCATCTCTGACGGTGCCAGACGATAAGGTGCTCGGGATATAGGCGTAGTTCCTGGTACTAGATCAATACCAAATTCAACCTCTTGAACCGGAGGAAAACCAGGAATCTCATCAGGGAATACTCAGGAAACTCACTGACTATCGGTAACTGATCAATACCCGTACTACTCATGGACATATCAACTGCATAGATGAGATAGCCCTCCCCACCTGACTCTAAGACATGACATGCCTTCAGAGCCGATAAAAGTGGCATCGAAGGTCGTGCACCCTCACCATAAAAGTACTAGCTATCACCCTCATCCGGATGAAACTGTACCAGACGCTGATAACAATCCACAGTAGCATGATTCAAAGTAAGCATATATATTCCCAAAATACAATCAAAATCTGCCATCGCTAATATCATCAAATTAGCTGATAACACATGACCCTCAAACTCTAGAAGGCAACCCATCACTAAACGCTTAGTTACTACCTCCTGCTCCATCGGAGTAGAAACAACTAAATCCATATCTAATGATACATAAGGTAATCTATGTCTCTTAACAAAACGACTAGAAATAAAGGAATGCAATGCTCCAGTATCAATTAAAACAAGTGCAGGAATACCACATAACAAAAAGGTACCTGCCAACATGAGATCGCTTCCCTCAGTAGCCTGATCCTGAGACAGAGCAAACACCTGCCCTTGTGACTGTGGACGGTAACCAGAAGAACTCTGTGGTGCTGGCTGCTGACGTGGAAAAGTAGAAGCCTGAGATCCAACCTGTGATCCCGATCCACTGGCAGAACCCATACGCTGAGGACAATCTCTCCGCAGATGTCCCTGCTCACCACAAATATAACAAGCACCAGTAGCCTTCCGACATGAAGCTGCAGGATGCTTCCCACCACAGTGACTGCAAAACTCCTCCTTCTTCTTCTTTTTCCCGAAACGGAATGTACCCCGTGAACCATGAGAACCAGATGAAGTAGTAGTAGTAGTAGAAGAAGACATAGGCCCAGATTGCACAACAGATTGAGCCCTAGGCCCAAGAGATCCACTAGGCTGTCCTGGCATCATCAACTGTGCCCGCCTATTGCTGTTCTCCACTTGACGGCAACGGTTCACCAAAGTCTCATAAGATGTCGGATCATCACAGACGACAACTTGTGAGTAGATATCTTGATTCAAGCCTTGCAGAAAGATATCATACTTGGACGCATCACTGTCATTAATATGAGGACTGAAAGGTAGCAGATCAAGAAATCATTGCTGATATTGATCAATAGTCATTGATCCTTGCCTCAGAGTCAGCAAATCCATAGATTGTGCCTGTCGAACAGCTAGAGGAAAATATAGTTTCTGAAACTGCTAACAGAAATCCCCCCAAGTCACATGTCCTCTCTCAGTACGTGCTTGAGTAGCTTTGGCATCCCACCATAAGCGTGCTCGATCCTCTAGAACAAATTCTAGAACTTCCAGTTTCTGCTCTTCAGTACACTCGAAAGCTCGAAACGCACTCTCAAGTTTAGACATCCAGCCTCTTGCTTGTTTCGGATTCTCGCCTCCCACCAAGGGTTTCGGTCCTACTTGCATGAATTTATTGATAGTGTAGCGACGTCTACCCTCATGAGGACGATACTGATCATCACGATGGCGATGATTATGACGATGATGACCACCTCCCTGGCCAACACTACCATGACTCTCATCAGCCATATCCTGAAAAGAATTTCACATTAAAATCCCAAATGCGCAATAATTACTCAAGAATAATTCTAAATCCCAAGTACTAATCCCAAAATCTATGCATTCTCTGATACCAAAAATGTAGTGACCCTGCATGGAATCACCTACTAACTGGAAACTAATAGCATGCATTAAACTTAATACAGCAAAATACTTAACAGAGTAAAACGTGCGGAAACATAATCCATAAATTACGTATCGGCTTAGTAAAATATATCTAGGCTTAATACTGTAGTGATACAACCATATCAAAAAACTTAAAAGTAAACATTATACAGCTATATCGAATCCTGCTGTATAACTAACTCCTCAAGGCTCCTGCTCCCTAGTCCTGCCTTGAACTACCAGCTCCGTCCATCCTGCGACCTGCCCCGTGGAATAGGGTGTCCAAGATAACAACTAGGACGTGAGCGCTAACGCCCAGTACATAAACATGAGTAAACATATGTATATAATGCATGCAACATGATGAATGGTAAAGGGTCATCTGAAAAGTCATGCTCAGTACCGGTGCCACATGAGTGCTGCCACCCCACGGATCAACCTCTGGGTTCAACCACACTCTTCTAGTACACCAGAGTAGTCAGAAATACATGTTCCCGCCGTCGCGGTACTCTCAGTGACAGACTATCGAGTATAGAGCTGAGCGGCTCTATAATCAGGTATAACAAGGTACAGGCTCAACGTGTATATGCACATGACATGAGTATAGAAAGCGGTAAATCATATATCATTCCATATAATAATGCCAAATAAATGCAACATATAAACATGTATACTCGCTGGCAATCTCAGTCAATGTGTACGTACCTCTAGGCTAGTTCAAGTATAGTAGATCCTAGGTTCCAAGCCTATATTCAAAAGTTCACCGTATCACTACACAAGTTCTATAAGCCTTAACTAAGCTAATAAGTACTCCCAAAACTTAAATAGATTCTCGGACCATACCTTCATCCGTAGATAGCCCTTTGGAGTCGCTAGTCCCGGATGACTATAACCACACCTTGGTTATTCCAGAACCTCTATTATAACCGATAGGGCCCTCAAGTATATAACTCACTCTATATAACTGATCGAAGAAGGAAACTCGGAATTCGTATTTGAAAATGAACTCCGGAGACCCCTATTTATAGCCAAAATTTCCAGACACGAACGTTCCGTCCGTTCGGGTTCGTTGCGTCTTTTCTTGCATGTTTGTCACTTGTCAAAACTTGTAGCTTAGTAATCAGGCCACATTATGCCTTCCTGTATCTCAAGGAACGTTGCGTCCGTTGAGGAACGTTGCGTCCGTTCTACCCCTCCATCGTTGCGTCCGATGGCCAACGGAAGCTTCGTTCGTCAAATCATCTTTCTAGTTTATTAAGCGCCGAAATTGGTTAATTACTAACCCTTAATCATGTTTAACATATTATTACCTTAAAATGGGTTCTGGTTTACTACAGTCTAGAAGAGTATGTGATCACATTCCCATTCTGAGTCAGGACACAAGTTAACCCCTGAAGAGAAGCATCTGTGTAAACTACATACCCTCCAGATCCTGACGGTAATGCCAACACCGGCGCGGAAGTCAACCGCTGTCGAAGCTCACAAAAATTCTCCTTATACTCGGAGGACCACTCAAAATCAACACCCTTGCGGGTAAGCTGTGTCAACGGTCGGGCTAGCTGAGAGAAGTTCAAAATGAAGCGACGATAATATCCTGTTAGACCCAGAAAACTACGGATCTCAGCAACCGTTGTCAGACGCGACCAATTAAGCACAACCTCAATCTTGCTTGGATCAACATAAATCCCCTCCCTGGATATGATATGGCCAAGAAAAACCACTCGATCCATCCAGAACTCACACTTACTCAGTTTGGTGTACAACTGCTCATCCCAAAGAGTCTGCAATACCAACCGTAAGTGAGAAATATGCTCGTCTGCATCACGTAAATAAACCAGAATGTCGTCAATGAAAACCACGACAAACTTATCCAAAAAATCCTTGAAGACACGGTTCATCAGATCCATAAAATATAGCCGGCGCATTAGTCAAACCAAAGGGCATCACTAGAAACTCGTAATGCCCATAGCGAGTACGAAATGCAGTCTTGGCTATGTCCTGATCTCGGACTCTCATCTAATGATATCCTGATCTCAAGTCAATCTTGGAGTAAACCGATGTACCCTGCAGCTGATCAAACAAGTTATCAATACGAGGCAAATGATACTTGTTCTTTACGGTAACTCGGTTCAGCTGTCGATAGTCAATGCATAATCGCATAGACTCGTCCTTCTTTTTCACAAAAAGAACAGGAGCTCCCCAAGGAGATACACTAGGACGAATGTACCCCTTGTCCAAAAGATGCTGTACTTGATTCTTCAACTCTCGCATCTCTGATGGAGCCAGACGATACGGTGCTCGAGAAATAGGTGAAGTACCCGGCATCAACTCTATGCCAAACTCGACTTCCCTAGCAGGAGGAAAACCAGGAATCTCATCAGGAAATACATCTGGGAATTCATCCAAAATCGGAATACTCTCTAACCCAACGCTCTCAGCGGACAAATCAACTGCATAGATAAGGTAGCCTTTCCCGCCACACTCTAGAGCTCGACAGGCTCTCAAAGCTGATACCAATGGCATCGGGGGTCGCGCTCCCTCACCATAGAAAAACCAGCTATCACTCCCATCCAGATGAAAGCGTACTAATCTCTTATAACAGTCCACTGAAGCTCGATATGTAGTCAACATGTCTATCCCCAGAATACAATCGAAGTCATCCATCGAAAGAACCATGAGATTCGCTATCATAATGTTCCCTTCGAACTCTAAAGGTCAACCCATAACTAGACGCTTAGCCAAAGCAGATTGGCCTGTCGGAGTAAAAACAAAAACTACTACGTCTAGTGCAATGCATGGTAACTTATGCCTCTTAACAAAACGTGCATAAATTAAGGAATGAGATGCACCACTGTCAATAGGTACGAGAGCAGGTATATCATATAACAGAAATGTACCTGCGATGACCTTATCATTATCCTTCACTGCCTGATCATGCCTCAAGGCAAACACCTGGCCACAAGCCCGCGGCTTCAAGTGAGAACTCCCAGCAGACTGTCCCTGCGACCTCTGCTGAACGGTAGCCTGGGAACTCGATCCTGAACCAGAACCAGAACCGCCTCCCCCAGCTAATGGAAAATCCCTCCGGAGATGACCAACCTCCCCACAATGGAAACATGCTCCAGAAACTCTACGACATTTGTCTGACGGATGGTTCTTCCCAGAATGGTCGCATTTCTCCTTCTTCCCAAAACGAACAATGCCACCGGAACCAGAGGAAGAAGAAGTAGATCCGGACTTCTTGAAAGACTGAGCACGGGGACCCAAAGAACTCGCAGGCTTAGATTGAGAGAAAGATCTGTTACGTCAAACGCTATCCTCCACCTTGTGACAATGGCTCACCAAACCCTCGTAGGTCATATCATCACCTACCGCCACACGGTCATGAATCTCCGGGTTAAGGCCCTCAAGGAACATATTGTACTTTATCTCAGAGATGTCAGCAATCTCGGGGTAATAGGACAACAAATCAAAGAACTTTTGCTGATACTCTTCATTCGTCATAGATTCCTGACGCAAACTCAGTAACTCACCCGCCTTCGCCTGACGGAGTGCAGGAGGAATGTACAGCTTCTGAAAAGCTGTGCGGAACTCGGCCCAAGTGGCAACTCCTCTCGCCGCAACGAACGGTGCAAAAGTGAACCTCCACCACTTACGGGCTCGCCCATCCAGAAGATAACCAAGAGTCTCCATCTTCTGCTCCTCGGTACAGTGAAACGTCTGAAAACAAGTCTCCATGCGATCTAGCCAGTTCTCCGCATCCTCCTGAGTTTTGCCTCCGACCAAGGGCATAGGACCCATCTGCAAGAACCGGCGCACACTGAAACGGTTCTCATCGTGACACCGATGATGGCGTTCTCGACGACGCTCCCGATCGCCATCGCCCCAACGTCCACCGATACTGCCATGGCTACGCTGATCATCGCGATCCACCATCTACAAAATTACCTCACGATAATCTTATGCAGAATCTAAATCCCAAGAATACTATGCATGCTTTGATACCATAAATTTAGTGACCCTTACCGAGATCACCTACTAAACAGAACTTAGGCATGCAATAACTTAATTAAACAGTAATCAGAACTAAGCTGCGGAAACCATAAATATTATACAATCCCAAGTAAAGGAATCTTCAAATATCCAAATAGTTATACAACAAATCGAACGTTGTATCAACCCAAAACAAAAAGAATAAAACCCTAGGCGAAGCTCCAGCTGGCAAACCACTGCCTAGCCCCTCTTGGATCCACTCGCCTCATCCAATCGCAAACCTGCCCCATGGAATAGGGTGTCCAGAAACACAGAGTACGAGATGTGAGCATAAAATGCTCAGAACGAGAGTATGAGTATATATGCATGCAAGTATACCTCCTACTGACTAGAGGCCAAGAATCAGATAACAAAGATAGACCGGGCCCTGGTATGTAGCACGGTGTGCCGTCGCTTTAGGAGGTGGCTCACATACCTAAAACCAGTGGATACTCCGGACCCAAATCGATGGAAGTCCATCCACTAACAGGATAGGGTAAAACCCTACTAACAGAAATCTCAAAAGAGATAGCTCAAGATGCAATGTATGCAGCATATAATCATGTCATATAAATCATGAAGTTTATAATACATGCATACTCAGTCAGGATATCTCGAACAGTACTTTTGTACCTTAAATACTAGGCAAGCTCTACCAGCTCTAGGTCCACGACTATAATCTGCACTACACTGTCAAATGATGCTAATATCATTATAGTGCTCTAAAAGCCTTAACTAAGCTATTGCATACTCCTAAATATTTTTAGAAATCAAAAGCTATACCTGCGTTCGTCGTCAGCCCTTTGCTGTCGCTTGCCTCAAAACTAGGCCACAGCTCCGCTACGACGTCTGGATCGCTATGCCACTTCTGGATTCCCAATGGGACGCCTAGAATCCCCTAGATCTAAGTTAGAAGACCAAGGAATCAAGAGAAAAGAGGTGATTGGTGCATCTGAAAGTGAATCTCGGCACCCCTATTTATAGACAGAGTTCGGGCCATCCGAACTAGGCTTCAGAGCCTCCGAATACGTTCGGAGCATCCAATCTGGACTTTGGGACGTCCGAAGTCCCATCAATGCATCAGCCATGATGTCACTTTGCTGACTTAATCAATGACGTAATACAATATCACGATCGGGCCGTCCGAACCTGCCGACGGAGCGTCCGAAGACGTTCGGAGCCTCCGATATTCCCTTCGGAGCGTCCGAACTCAAGGTTCCTAATTGCTATTATTTCCTTTAATTACCTGATTTGGTTACGGGCTACTACAATTACCAAGATAAAAACACCCACCCGTAGTGCTCTTTTTATCATTAACTTCACTAGCCCAATCAGCATCACTAAAATCTACAAGGTTAGTGTTGGTTTCCCTCGTATACCACAATCCCAAGTCCAATGTACCCGAAACATATTTCAAAATTCTCATAACAACTTTTAAATGGGTTACTTTTGGATCAGATTGGTACCTAGCACACAAACACACACTGAACATGATATCAGGACGACTAGCAGTCAAATACAAAAGACTCCCTATCATGCTGCGATACATGGTGTTGTCAACACTAGCCGCAACACTGTCTTTTCCCAATTTTTCACTCGAGCCCATTGGAGTTTTCATGTTCTTAACATTCTCTTTGCAAAACTTTTTCACCAAATTCTTTGCATACTTACTTTGACACAGAAAAATACCTTCACTTGATTGCTTAACTTGAAATCCAAGAAAGTAAGTTAACTCTTCTACCATGCTCATTTCAAAAGTAGAAGACATGCATTCAACAAAACTATCAACATGCTTTTGAGAAGAAGCACCAAAGATAATGTCATCCACATAAACTTGACAGATAATAATTTCACCTTTGGCTCTTTGAATAAAAAGGGTTTTGTCAACCTTACCTCTTTTGAAGCCAATTTCGAGCAAATACTCGGTCAACCTACCATACCAAGCTCGTGGAGCTTGCTTCAAGCCATAAAGTGCCTTCTTCAACTTGTAAACATGATCCAAGTGGTGTGGATCCTCAAAGCCTTTGGGTTGTTTCACATACACTTTCTCATTTAAAATACCATTCAAAAACGCACTTTCCACATCCATTTGGTAAATCTTTATACCCATATGACAAGAAATAGCTAGCAATAGTCGGACTGACTCAATGCGGGCAACAGGAGCGAATGTCTCATCAAAATCAACCCCCTCAACATGCGTATACCCTTGAGAAACCAACCTTGCTTTGTTCCTAATGATGTTTCTTGATTCATCGATTTTATTTTTGAAAATCCATTTTGTACCAATGACATTACCATGATCAGGAGGTGGAACTAAAAACCACACATCATTTCGGACAAATTGCTCAAGTTCCTCATGCATGACATTTACCCAAAATTCATCATTCAAAGCATCATTGACATTCTTAGGTTCAATATTGGATACAAAATAAGAATTCATTACATGTGAGTACACGGAACGCATACATACTAACTCAACCATCTTGCGGTAGTCAGCTTTGTCCTTAGCTCGGGTTTGCCTTGTTTCATGAACATCTCCAATAATTTGTGATGATGGATGATTTTTCTGTATCTTGCTTGGAATTTCGTTTTCAATAATTACCTCAGTTTTCTCATCATTTTGAGAACTTTCTTCATGAACAGTTTCTGAAGGAACCAGTGTTGTGTTTGGTGTTGTAACATCGAGAACAACACTGTGTTCTTCGAGAGGAATTTCCAGCAAGCCTTCAATATCATCTTCAGAAGTTTTTCCTTTGAGATCTTTACCATCATCAAAAACAACATTAATAGATTCCATAATTGTTCTTGTCCTAAGGTTATACATCCTATATGTACGACTATTATTAGAATAACCAAGGAACAAACACTTATCACTCTTGGAATCAAATTTTGCTAGGTGATTTCTATCATTTAAAGCATAGCACACACAACCAAAAATATGAAAATAATTGAGATTTGGCCTCTTTCCCATGAGGATTTCATAGGAAGTCATGAGTATTGTTGGCTAAACTTTAGTACTTGGTTGAGGAAGGCAAAACCCTTGATTTTATTTATTCATGAGATTTTGATTTACAATGTTTGAATTTTATCAAGTATCAAGAATTATTCTGAATTGATTGATATGCTTGTGTATGAGATTTTTAGATTGGCCATCTTAGGATTTCATTATACAAGCAAAAGCTAAATTAGAATTCAAATCCGTAATTGTTTGAAACCTCTAATTTGCGAAGCAACTGCGTGTAATATTTTCTGCTGTTGAATTTATTATTTCGTAGGGATAATAATTGACTAGGCTAAATACAACCGCTGGTGTTTGTGTTGTCTAGTTTAGTCAGTTTTACTAGTTTGAATGCTACCGTGAATTTAAATCTGAGCGCTGGTATTGGGTTAGTTTATGGGGTAAGGGTTAACTTAGACTGCTGTTGTCTAGTTAACTAAAATTAAGGTGAGACTGGAATTAAATTTCCAATGACGAATATTTGATGAGATTAATTATTATTTTAGTGAATCGATGATTGAATGAATGAATATCAAGGGTGTAGTCGACCGATACCAAGTCTTATTTCGTATTGATTTCCTCAGTTAATTTTTAATCTTGCGTGATAGTGATAATTTAATTATTTAATTGCTAAGATTTTTAGTAGTTAATCTCAACTCCAAAACCCCCTTTTATTTTAAATAACACTTTTAAATTTACCTTTCCTCATGGGAACGATCCCTACTCTCGCTATTACATTAAAATTGTTTATCTGATTGAGTCGGGTAATTTGGGCGTACGCGATAAGCGCTACCAAATTTTGGTGCCGTTGCCGGGGAACGGTGTTAATTTATTGTGTTCTTCTTATTTTATTTTTAATTTTAATTTTTTATTTTATTTATTTATTTTTTATTCCTCGTAGTGCTACTCTGGTTTGTTCATTCTTTCAGTTGACTCTGCTGAAGAAGATTTTCTCTACGATTCGGAAATGGAAAGGACCTTGCATACGCGGAGGAGAGAACTTCGTAGAAAACAACAAGAGGAAGCTGCTCGAGCTGCATTCCCAGAAGAAGAGATGGCTACTAACGCCAATCTGAGTTTGAGACAATTGGGCACTCCTGATCCTAACCAACAGCCCTTATGCATTACTTTCCCCACTCTAGAAAATAATGCTAATTTTGAATTGAAATCTGGACTGATACACTTACTGCCTGCTTTTCATGGTCTTGCAGGTGAGGATCCGCACAAGAATCTGATGGAATTCCACGTGTTGTGTTCAAGCATGAAACCGCATGGAGTGACAGAGGAGAAGATTTAGCTCAGAGCCTTTCCTTTCTCTTTAAAGAGTTCTGCTAAGGATTGGCTGTACTACCTAACTTCTGGATCCATCACCATCTGGACTGAGATGAAGAGGATATTTTTAGAGAAGTACTTTCCAGCTTCTAGATCAGCAAACATCCGGAAAAAATTTATGGGTGCAAACAGCAGATGGGAGAGTCACTGCACGAGTATTGGAAGCGCTTCAAGAAACTTTGCGCCAGCTGTCCGCAGCACCAGATAAGTGAAAATTTACTAATTCAATACTGTTATGAAGGGTTGTTGTCTCATGACAGGAGTATGATGGATGCGGCCAGTGGTGGGGTTTTCGTGGATAAAACTCCAATGCAAGAAAGAAATCTAATAGAGAATATGGCTGCCAATTCTTAGCAATTTGGCACCACCAGAAGTGATCCTGCGCCCAAAAAAAGTAACGAGGTAAAAGTTTCTTCCCTTGAACAACAACTGAGCGAACTGACGTCTCTTGTGCGTCATATGGCTGTAGGGAATGGACATATTGCAAGGGTATGTGGAATTTGTACTCAATTGGGACATGCAACTGACATGTGTCCCACTCTTCAAGAGGGATATGCGGAACAAGTTAATGCGGCAGGAGGATTTCCAGGGCCACCTCAGCAGAGGTATGATCCTTACTCTAACACATACAATCCAGGTTGGAAGGATCATCCAAATCTCAGATATGGCAATCCACAAGCGAATCAGCTTGGACCTCAAGCACCACAACATAATCAATCTTATAGGCAACCGTACCCTCCACCATAGCGCCCTCAGATTCCTACGGCAGGTGAGTCTCTTGAAAACATAGTTTAGAATCTTGCCACTAATACTTTGGCTTTTCAACAGGACACCCGGACGAGCATCCAAAACTTAAATACCCAAATGGGGCAGCTCGCTGCAGCAATCAGCAAGTTGGAAGCACAAAATTCCAGCCGTTTGCCTTCACAAACAGTGGTGAATCTGAGGGAGAACGTGAGTGATATTACTTTGAGGAGTGGAAAAGAGCTGCAGATTCACAATGGATTGGTCAAAGAACCGGTAGAGACTGAAGGGGACGAAGAATCTAAGGTGGAGGAGAATGAGGCCATCCCTAAAGAAGCACCGCGTGGTAAGTTTCCCCCTTTTTCTGAGTATAAACCTGTAGCCCCTTTTCCCTTAGCTTTGAAGGATTCTAGGAAAAATGAGGGGATTAAGGAGCTCTATGAAACTTTTCGTAGATGCGAGGTAAACATTCCACTGTTAGATGCTATTAAGCAAGTACCTCGCTATGCTAAATTTTTGAAAGAATTATGTACTGCGAAAAGAGAACAAAAATTGAAGGGTTGTAAGAAAGTTGAATTGGGAGAACAGGTCTCTGCTGTTATTCAAAGAAAGGTACCTACAAAATGCAAGGACCCAGGTATATTCTCGATTCCATGTAAAATAGGAGATGTTCAACTTGATACAGCCATGCTAGATTTAGGAGCGTCGATTAATGTCATGCCATACTCTGTTTATGCTTCCTTAAATCTTAGGTCTTTGAATGAAACTGATATTGTTATCCAAATGGCTGATTGATCTACTATTTTCCCGAGGGGTTTATTAGAAGATGTCCTAGTGCAAGTTGGAAAATTGGTCTTCTCGGCTGATTTTTATATTCTTGACATGAAAAACAATGAATTGTATAATCCTATTTTATTAGGAAGACCATTCTTGAAAACTTCTAAGTCTGTAATAGATGTTGATAACGGTACTCTCACTATGGAATTCGATGGGAAAATTGCCAAATTTAATATTTTTGATGCCCTCAAAAATCCTGTTTGTGAAAGTGTTGTTAATATACTTTCAACGCCTGCTGAAATTTCTACTGCTAAAAATTTTATCTCTGATACGCAGGCACCAAAAACCGCGACAAAACATACTCCTGACCGAGCGAAAAGAATCGCCAAGAAGTCGAAGCAGAAAAAGCATGGAACATTGACTGGAAAAATTATGAAGTGGGTAAAGGTGGACAAAGGAACCAGATTTAAACCACCCTGAGGAACTGCAACATTCAGTCGAGCCAATGACCGTAAACAAAGGCGCTGACTGGGAGGCAACCCAGCAATCAATTTTTTTTGTTTTTGCTTCGTTCTATTTTTTTTTGTTTCGTTGAATTTTTGTTTTTAATTTTGGTTTCGGAGAATTTTTGTTTTTAATTTTTGTTTCGGAAATTTTTGGAAAATTAAAAAATATAACTTCTGAAGTAGCAGGCACGCTCGATCCTGATTGTTTGTAGGATCGAGCGCACCGAAATCGTAAGTCCACTGCCCGCACATTTTAACAAGCGCGCTCGATCCGAGAAAGTTGTAGGATCGAGCGCGCGGAATTTCTAAACTCACTGCCCGCACATTTTAACAGGCGTGCTCGATCCGGGAAAGTTATAGGATCGAGCGCGCCCTTTACTTTGCTTTATTTCTGAGCGTTTTCTCCCTCTTTTCCCCCACTCCCCCTTTCAAATTCCCCTCGGCCCTTAGAACCAATTTTTTTTCCAAATTTTCGAAATTTCCAAATTTTTCACAATTGGTTATCTATCTATTGCAGGATCATATAAGGGCTTGGAATCTTCATTTTTTCCCTCCTCTCTACTCCTCCAAGGTCATATTTTGCTAGAAAAGCCGAAATTGTTCGTGCACACAAGGTGTTCGACGAATTGCCAATATCACCAATTCTTGCGAATTTTTGAGTGATCATGGGTCCAAAGCGTACTACTGAGAGAGGCGAATCTTCTCGCCAAGGCACACGAGCTACAACCGCATCCTTCAACCTTGCCGGCCGTTTTGTCAATCAAGCGGCCCGGGATCGCTACGACCACGCTAAGAACCATTGCTCCCCTATTACTGAGAGGGGTTTTGATCTCGATGTGACTGTAAACGAAGTAGCGGCTCAAGTCTTGGCACGTGGGTGGGGAACGTTCTGTAAGCAACCCGCTCCAGCCATTGTCCCTCTTGTTAGGGAATTCTATGCTAATGCTGCGGAGCGGACGGATGGCAAGGCCTTTGTCCGGGGAACTTTGATTTCCTACGCAGCTTCTGAGTTGAACGCCATGCTAGAGACACCAGATGTCGATGACAGCATTTTCCAAAGTGCTGCCCTTTCCCTGGATATTCACGAGATCCTTACTCAGCTGTGCTTTACCGGGGCTGCTTGGTTGGATCCGGTTACTTACAAGTGCTTCAAAGAGAAATATCTTTTTGTGAATCCGGCCACCTGGTACGCATTCCTCTGCCGCCGCCTAATGCCAATCTCACACAAGAGTGAAGTTCATGTTGAGCGTGCTGTGCTGCTATACGCTCTTGATGTCGGACTCCCGGCCAATGTGGGTCGAGTTATTCATGATCAGATACGGCAGTCAATCACTTCTAAGACATCCGGTCTTTTTTTTCCCATGATCATTACACAGTTATGTAAGAGTGGGTGCCCAGTGAGCCAACTGTGTGGCTATGGGCTTTGTTGACTCTTTGTATAAACAATCTTTTGTTTAATATTATTTACACTTTTATGGCAATGACTTTATATTACTTCATATTGTTATATTGTGATATACTATTGTTGTTTTGATAAAGACCTTGAATATACTATAGTGTATGTAAGATGTGGTAGAACATGGAGATGTCTATCATGAAATACATCTTATAGTCACTGTATATTCTAAAACCGTTCCTAGTCGATTGAGCCGTCCGATAATAAGGATAAGGATCGCTCGAGTTTGAGACTAGCATTTGCGATGCGGAGTACCACGTTTCATTGGTAGGGAACATGGAGATGTTCGAAGCATGCAAATGGATATTCATAGGATGAATAGTCGAACTACCCTACCCTATCCGGACTTTCCAAGTGGTTATCACTTATCGAGTGGATAAAGTCCGCGGTTTTGGTTGTACACCATTAGTCCTTACGACTTGAAACATCATGGAGACTCTATATGCTAGTACTGTGCTTTGACTCGTTTACCGACTCTGAGGGGGTCATCAGGTGTCGAGATTGGGTACAGTTACGACACATATAGGAGTCAATGCATTGTTGTCAAGGATTCACCACATACTTGCGAGTGTGGATATCCTATGCGATCTGAGGAGATATTAGTGTGACAAATCTCTGGCCAGAGTACTTGATGTGATTTAAGAAATGGTTTCTTAGTAGCACATGCGATGTCACTAATTTGATCTTCAAGATGCATTGCATAGTTATCGAATCTTGAGCGACTCTCGATATACCAATGGTTGTTGATTCGATCGGGATATATGGATGAAGGGACCGTACTGTACGCTAACCAAAATCTACTGGTTCTTGTAGGCACTATCAGTGATACCTAGGGAATCATGGGGCGATGTTGCTAGGCGCTTTACCATGATTCGTTGGGCAAGTCGGAAAGTGTTGTTCCGAGTCACAAGGAGTTGTGAGCCCACGGCTAGCTGTATCCCTGAACCATTGAGGGTCACACAGTGTAATGGAGTTTTAATCCCCGTTGAGATAGTTAAATTTAAAGAGTTAAATTTAATGAACTAAGGAGTTGGACTTCTTAAATAAGAGTAAGGGAGTAGGGCTTCCTAAAATGACATAGGGATGGACATTTTTGGAAACCACTGAATTCGGATTCAGGAAAATTTATTTTGACTTTAAAACGTGCAGAAATGGTTTCTGTGCACATTGGTGAAATCGTTTCATCAATCGGAGTCACGATAAATTTTATATTAATTTCTGAACGAGCGGGCTTTGCTTGTCGGGCCCCAGCTTATGACTAATGGGCCCTAAGGTGTTAGTGGCCTGCATTATAAATAAGTTATTTCAGTACAGAAATTACACACAACAGGTCATAATTTTGAGACAGGATTTTCGAAACCCTAGCCCCTCTCAAAACGTTTTCGGCCGCCCCTTCCTCCCTCTGCCCGAGAAAATTCCGGTCTGTGATTTTGAATCGCAGTAAGGAATAACGAATCAAATTCGTGTATTCTCTTCGCAGAAAACTTCTGATAGATTTTCTAGTGCAATCTATCAGAGGGATTAAACCTCTGTTCGTGGACCTGATTGAAGGCGTTCATCGGTTCCAGGGAGAGACAACAAGAGCAGAATTGTTCTGTTGGTGTCCATTAATCTCGTTGCGAGATTTAAGGTAAAATTTAATTAATTGTTATTTGAATTTTACACACACGTAATTCAATCGATGAACGGTTGATACCCATACCATGGAAACGTTCCATGAAAAATTTTTAAACTTCCGCTGCACCGGGTATCAATCGTAATTGGTCTGGGAACTCGCCAGTTTTCCAACAGTGGTATCAGAGCCAGGTTGCTCAGATCAATCGATTGAATAATCAATTGTACAAAATTTTTGAGTCTCGGTTTATGAAACAAAATAAATATTTTTAATAAAAAAATTTTTCGGGGCAAAACCCGGGCAGCGATTGGATCGCTGCCCGGTGGGGCAGCAATTGTTGCTGCCCCGGGCGGCGCACGGCGCCGCCCAAAGGGGGCGCACAGCGCCGCCCAAGGCGGCGACCGTCGCCGCCCAGGGCGGCGCACGGCGCCGCCCAGGGCAGCGCTGTGCGCTGCCCAGGGGCGGCGCTCGGCGCTGCCCAGCGCAGCGCTGGGCGCTGCGCAGGGCGGCGCTCGGCGCCGCCCAGGGCAGCGCACGGCGCCGCCCAGGGGCGGCGCCAGGCGCTGCCCTAAGGGGGCAGCCGGGCTGCCCCCGGCCCGCGCCCCGGGTGCGGGCCGACCCGGGAGTGTCCCGGGTGGCCCGCGGGAAAAATTAATTTTTAATTTTTTATTAATTTTAATATTTAAAATTTTATTTTTGGTCCGGTCAAAAAATTGTTTTTGATTGGTTCACGAGATTTCGGATCGAATTGTTCGAGTCCGTAAATTTTAAAATTGATTTTGGATAAATTTGAATTTTTGGAAAATTTTAATATTTTATCCGTAAATTGAATTTTGAAATCAATTATTTTGGTACAATTGATGATAAGATATGATCTTATGATATATTAGATAAAATATGATTTTATTTGTAAAATTGGATTTTATAGATAAAATATGATTTTATTTGATATGGAGATAAAATATGATTTTATATGTGAAATGTGATTTTATATATAAAATATGATTTTATCTTGTTTAAATTTGAATTGCCACAGCATGTTATCCAATAAATTAATTTTGAATTAAATGTTATTGGATAAGGATGATCGATTGCCATGACCAATTTTGTAGGTGTATGTTAGGAATTTACATTTTGTCTTTATTGTTGTTGGTTTTATTAATGGGCCTGGTTTATGGCCCGATATGAATGTCATATGTAATAAAAGTGGCTTGGTTTATAGCCCGTTCCCATCCCCTAAAAATGTATCCCCTACTTGTCATTGTTATTTAATTGTAAATACATTAGATTTAGTGGGAGATCAAGATTTGAAGATGGTGGGCCCAGCAGACAATGAAGACTGAAGAAATGTAAATTGGAAGCATATGTAATAGGATTGCATTTGCATACTGCATATTACCTAGGATTGGACTAAGACCCGTGATTGGCAACCACGGGTCAATTAGAAATGGAATCGATCATCCTATATAATATGTGATATTATGATTGTATGCATGTTTAGACATAAATTGCGTGAATCCGGCAATGCATGCAATAAATTAAAAATGATGAGACAAATATTTTTATAAATAAAATCCCTCATTTTAAATATGATTTAAAATTTATATCAAGATAAATAAAGGAAATTTAAATATTGTTTAAATGTTCCTACCTTCCATCAACGGTCAATGTATGTGATGCTACCCGCGGATACGGTCCGGCTCATATTATTGGGGGGGCCCGTTCGTCGGAAAGCTGTACATTGGATCGACAAATGTTGTAAGTTGGGTGGAACTCCCATGGGATCGGCTCATATTATTGGGGGATCCACATGGCGACCGTCCATCACAACTTAATATTGATGGGTCATCTTGACATGTCACTTTAAACGGCGTCATATTATTGGGCCCTTATTGGACATGAGGTAAATACATGGGGGTTGCTTTGGAAGCAATTGGGCTCTACCTTTTGAGAATTATGGTTGGCTGATATTATTCGGGACCATAAGTTTGTCAATTGGACTCCATGTTCTCACTAAGGAAAAAGTTTCCCGTTTTCACTAGAGGGTGGTGAAATCGTTAAAATAGTGGGAGTGAGATTCATAAAATTAAATTCGCCTATTTTATGTCTTAGTAAATTGTTAAACAATCATTGATATATGTCTGTTTTTCCTTTTCAGTATTTCATACAATGAATTCGCGAAATCCTTTATTCTCGATCCTCGAACAAAACAAGCTGACTGGCGCCAACTATACGGAATGGTTCCGGAAGTTGAAGATTGTCTTAACTTCGGAGAAAATGCTCTACGTGTTAGAGAAAGCACCTCCGAAGGAAGCACCAGCTGACATAAGTCCGGAGGAATTGGCCAAACTTGATGCATGGTGTGACCATGACATCAAGACCAAATGCTATATGCAAGCCTCGATGTCTGATGAACTCCAGAGGCGATTTGAGGACACGGTGAATGCTGCTGACATTCACACGCAACTCAAGGAACTTTTTGGGGCTCAGTCGAGGGCTGAAAGGTTCTCTACTGTTAAGGAGTTGATGACGTGCCGCATGCGTGAAGGGACTTCGGTCCGTGATCATGGGGTACGAGTGATTTGGCTCATACAGAAGTTAGCGACCCTTGATTTGGTGTTGGAGCATGAACTCAATGTGGACTTGCTGCTTCTATCTCTTCCTTCTTCATTTGATGGATTCGTGATAAATTTTAATATGAACAAGATAGAGGCCACCCTTGAAGAGATGGTCAATATGCTCGTTACATATGAATCCACACTTAAGAAGGATAAGCCAGCTTTCTTGGTGGGCTCCTCATCTTCTGCTAAGAAGGGGCCAAGTATGAAGGGCAAGAAACGTTCTGCCCCACCCAAGAAAGTGGAACCCGAGAAGAAGCAAAAGACAAAGGCTTCAAACGATGGAAAATCCAAGGATGTTTGCCATTACTGCAAGAAGCCGGGTCATTGGAAGCGCAACTGCAAGGAGTATCTTGAGCAGTTGGGAACTGCAAAGGGTATGTTCTATATCGAAATAAACATGTCACTTAATACAACTTCTTGGGTATTGGATACCGGATGTGGTTCTCACATTTGCAATGATTTGCAGGTGATGACAAGAAGTCGCAGGCTTAGAATGGGTGAGACCCAGCTAAGGCTCGGGAATGGTTCCAGAGTTGAAGCTACGGCCATTGGAGATGTTTGTTTGATTTTGCAGAATGGTTTTAAATTATTGTTGAGAGATGTTTTATTTGTGCCAGATTTAATTAAAAACATTATTTCTATTTCTATGCTTGATAGAGATGGTTATTCTTGTAATTTTGTGAATGGGATTTGCAGTATTTACAAGAATGAATGTTTAATTGGAAATGGACAACTTGAAAACGATCTATATAATTTAAAACTAAAAGACGTTCCAGTGAATTGTATTGACAAACCGGCGACAACAAACAAAAGGAAAATCGATAGTCAAAACCCGGCAAACCTTTGGCACGCTAGACTAGGTCATATTTCCTCAAGGAGGATGAACAAGCTAGTGGGAGAGGGCATGTTTGATATGTCTGATATTAACTCTCTACCTACTTGTGAATCCTGCCTAAAAGGGAAAATGACTAAATCTCCTTTTAAGGGGAAGCCTGAACGTAGTCAAAATCTGTTGGATTTGATCCATACAGATGTTTGTGGTCCATTTAGAGTAGGGACTCAACATGGCCACACCTACTTCATTACCTTTACTGATGATTATTCTAGGTATGGGTATTTATATTTAATGAAATATAAGTCTGAAGCATTTGAAAAGTTCAAAGAATTCAAGGCTGAAGTAGAAAACAAGCTAGGTAAAAGTATTAAAGCACTTCGATCGGATCGAGGTGGAGAATACTTGAGTACCGAATTTTTGGACTATCTAAAAGAGAATGGGATTCTCTCTCAGTGGACTCCTCCTATGACACCACAGCTTAATGGTGTATCGGAGCGCCGTAATCGAACTTTGTTGGACATGGTTCGATCTATGATGAGCTTCACTGAGCTTCCACCTTCGTTTTGGGGCTATGCGCTTGAAACGGCGGTATTGTTGTTGAATAACGTCCACACTAAAGCAGTGGACAAAACACCATACGAGTTATGGAATGGCAAAGCTCCTAAGTATTCGTACTTGAGGATTTGGGGATGTCCTGCTTACGTGAAGCGGACAGTGGGAGATAAGTTGGATAGTCGATCCAGCTTGTGTTATTTTGTGGGGTATCCGAAGAATTCAATCGGATATTATTTCTATTATCCTGCTGAAACAAAGGTGTTTGTTTCACGGAATGCCACCTTCTTGGAGAAGGAGTTCTTATTGGATAAGAAAGGCGAGATGATGGAACTCGAAGAAGTTCGAGAAGAACCCGAAATACAAAATAACGATCCCACACCTCAGGAACCATTGCTGGACACGCCTGCACCTAGAAGATCCGAGAGGACTTCTAGACCTCCAGTTCGATATGGTCTTCTTCTTGAAGAGGGTCAAGATGAACCCGACATTGGATGTGATCCAAGAAGCTTCAAGGAAGCAATTTCTGATGCGGATTCGAATTTATGGCTTGAAGCTATGCAATCAGAATTGGATTCGATGCATACTAACCAAGTCTGGACTTTAGTGGATCCTCCCGATGGAATTGTTCCAATAGGGTGTAAATGGATCTACAAAAGAAAGCTTGGGCCTGATGGTAAGGTATTGACCTACAAGGCGCGATTGGTGGCGAAAGGTTATACTCAAAGGCAAGGAGTTGACTATGATGAAACCTTTTCACCAGTCGCAATGTTCAAGTCCATAAGAATCCTAATTGCCATAGCTGCATGGTATGACTATGAGATATGGCAAATGGATGTGAAGACTGCTTTTCTTAATGGAGACATTAAGGAAGAAATCTATATGAAGCAGCCTGAGGGGTACACATCCATGGGAAGCGAGCATAAGGTATGCAAGCTTCAGAGATCAATTTATGGTCTAAAACAAGCATCAAGAAGTTGGAACCAGAAATTTGATGAAACAATTAAAGACTTTGGTTTCATCAAGAACCCGGAGGAACCTTGCGTGTACAAGAAAGTAGTTAAGGATGCGGTGACATTCTTAGTACTTTATGTTGATGACATCCTACTCATTGGGAATGATGTAGGGATGTTGCAGTCAACAAAGATATGGTTATCAGGTAGATTTTCGATGAAGGATTTGGGTGAGGCATCCTACATTCTTGGGATACAGATCTATAGGGATAGATCTAAGAGAATGATAGGACTCACTCAATCAACCTACATCGATACCATATTGAAACGGTTTTCAATGGATGGGTCCAAGAGAGGACATCTACCCATGTGTCATGGAGTTTCTCTATCCAAGTCTATGTGTCCCAAGACTGATGCAGAGATAGAGAATATGACACATGTACCATATGCGTCAGCTATAGGTAGTATCATGTATGGGATGATATCTACCAGACCGGATGTAGCATTTGCTCTGAGTGTCACGAGCAGATATCAGTCTAATCCTGGTCAGATGCATTGGAAAGCCGTGAAGGACATTCTTAAGTACTTGCGAAGGACTAAGAATATGTTCATGGTTTATGGAGGACGAGAACTCAAACTGGAAGGCTATACCGACTCTAGCTTCCAAAGTGATGTGGATGACTCGAAGTCAACCTCTGGATTTGTGTTCATGCTCAATGGCGGTGCTGTCTCTTGGAAAAGTTCCAAGCAGGACACCACAGCGGATTCCACCACTGAGGCTGAATACATTGCAGCATCAGCTGCTGCTAAAGAGGCCGTTTGGATGAGGAATTTCGTCCAAGAGTTGGGCGTCATTCCTGAATTTGTTGGTCCAGTCCCGGTGTACTGCGACAACACGGGTGCCGTTGCTCAAGCAAAGGAACCAAGGTCTCATCAAAGATCCAAACACGTACTGAGGAAATACCACATAATCCGGGAGATTGTGGAAAGAGGAGACATCAGTGTCGAACGAGTGGCCTCTGCAGACAATATCGCTGATCCACTTACTAAGCCTTTGCCAGGACCATTGTTTGACAAACATCGCGAAGCAATGGGTCTACGTAGTATGACTAGTTGGCTATAGGGCAAGTGGGAGATTGTAAGAGTGGGTGCCCAGTGAGCCAACTGTGTGGCTATGGGCTTTGTTGACTCTTTGTATAAACAATCTTTTGTTTAATATTATTTACACTTTTATGGCAATGACTTTATATTACTTCATATTGTTATATTGTGATATACTATTGTTGTTTTGATAAAGACCTTGAATATACTATAGTGTATGTAAGATGTGGTAGAACATGGAGATGTCTATCATGAAATACATCTTATAGTCACTGTATATTCTAAAACCGTTCCTAGTCGATTGAGCCGTCCGATAATAAGGATAAGGATCGCTCGAGTTTGAGACTAGCATTTGCGATGCGGAGTACCACGTTTCATTGGTAGGGAACATGGAGATGTTCGAAGCATGCAAATGGATATTCATAGGATGAATAGTCGAACTACCCTATCCGGACTTTCCAAGTGGTTATCACTTATCGAGTGGATAAAGTCCGCGGTTTTGGTTGTACACCATTAGTCCTTACGACTTGAAACATCATGGAGACTCTATATGCTAGTACTGTGCTTTGACTCGTTTACCGACTCTGAGGGGGTCATCAGGTGTCGAGATTGGGTACAGTTACGACACATATAGGAGTCAATGCATTGTTGTCAAGGATTCACCACATACTTGCGAGTGTGGATATCCTATGCGATCTGAGGAGATATTAGTGTGACAAATCTCTGGCCAGAGTACTTGATGTGATTTAAGAAATGGTTTCTTAGTAGCACATGCGATGTCACTAATTTGATCTTCAAGATGCATTGCATAGTTATCGAATCTTGAGCGACTCTCGATATACCAATGGTTGTTGATTCGATCGGGATATATGGATGAAGGGACCGTACTGTACGCTAACCAAAATCTACTGGTTCTTGTAGGCACTATCAGTGATACCTAGGGAATCATGGGGCGATGTTGCTAGGCGCTTTACCATGATTCGTTGGGCAAGTCGGAAAGTGTTGTTCCGAGTCACAAGGAGTTGTGAGCCCACGGCTAGCTGTATCCCTGAACCATTGAGGGTCACACAGTGTAATGGAGTTTTAATCCCCGTTGAGATAGTTAAATTTAAAGAGTTAAATTTAATGAACTAAGGAGTTGGACTTCTTAAATAAGAGTAAGGGAGTAGGGCTTCCTAAAATGACATAGGGATGGACATTTTTGGAAACCACTGAATTCGGATTCAGGAAAATTTATTTTGACTTTAAAACGTGCAGAAATGGTTTCTGTGCACATTGGTGAAATCGTTTCATCAATCGGAGTCACGATAAATTTTATATTAATTTCTGAACGAGCGGGCTTTGCTTGTCGGGCCCCAGCTTATGACTAATGGGCCCTAAGGTGTTAGTGGCCTGCATTATAAATAAGTTATTTCAGTACAGAAATTACACACAACAGGTCATAATTTTGAGACAGGATTTTCGAAACCCTAGCCCCTCTCAAAACGTTTTCGGCCGCCCCTTCCTCCCTCTGCCCGAGAAAATTCCGGTCTGTGATTTTGAATCGCAGTAAGGAATAACGAATCAAATTCGTGTATTCTCTTCGCAGAAAACTTCTGATAGATTTTCTAGTGCAATCTATCAGAGGGATTAAACCTCTGTTCGTGGACCTGATTGAAGGCGTTCATCGGTTCCAGGGAGAGACAACAAGAGCAGAATTGTTCTGTTGGTGTCCATTAATCTCGTTGCGAGATTTAAGGTAAAATTTAATTAATTGTTATTTGAATTTTACACACACGTAATTCAATCGATGAACGGTTGATACCCATACCATGGAAACGTTCCATGAAAAATTTTTAAACTTCCGCTGCACCGGGTATCAATCGTAATTGGTCTGGGAACTCGCCAGTTTTCCAACAAGTTATGCCTGCACGCTGGTGTGCAAGCTAGAGCAGACGAGGAATGGTTGCAGCCAATGTGACCCATTGATCAAGCAGCTGTTGATGCCAAAAGAGCTTATAGGCGGAGTCTATTTCTGGTGGATGACCAATTTGTGGCGGTGCACCAACCGGTGCGTCCTATTCCACCTCCACGCCACCCGACTGCAGTTACTGTTCAAGAGATGGCCGCTTTCACGCAGCACCAGAACATGTTCAATGCGGCCACAGCTGCAAATTTTCAGGTGATAGATTACATTACTCGTGGCATCTCCGCGAGACTTGGGATTGATCCCACCACGCTCCCACCAGCTGTTCCTTTCCCACCATTTTTTGAGTTTCCATGGGTCGACCCAGTGCCACCGCCAGAGCATGATGAGGACGGGGCGGACGCCAATCCATAAACCTGGGGAGTTTTCTTTTTATCTTTTCATTTCTTTGCATTTCATTCATTTTATTTTGTGTTGTTAGTTGTTTAGTTTAGTTCTCAAGCATTGAGGGCAATGCTTCGTTTAAGTGTGGGGGGGGGGGGGGGGTGCATTCAGTGTTTTGTTGTTTGTTTTGCATTGTGTTTGTTGCGTACTTGCATATAGTTCGTAAATTATTTCATGAGTGTTTTGTGTGCATGAGTTGAGGATGAAATTGTTGGCCTATGATGAGATAGTTGAAAAATGGATTTTTGAAAAAAAATTTAACTCTTGATTGGATATGATAAATCGTAGGTTGTTTGTTGAATATTCTTAAGCACACATGTTTAACCAGTGAAGTGTAGCGATGTATTAGATATCGTGGATGTCTGTTAGACCATTGCACGACAATAGGTGTTTGTGAAACTTGATAGTGTTTGAATCTTGATGATTTCTTTGATATGACATAAATGAACTTGGGCGCACCTAGAAAAAAATAAATAAATTTTACAACTCCATCCGGGCCTGAAAAGGATTGAAATCCTAATCCTAAAAAAAAAAATCAAATTCAAGGCTAAATATGCGGATAAAATGGGGTTGATGCTCCATCCGGGCTATAGACGAGGGGATTGAAATTCTAATCCTGTCTTAATTGTAGCTAAGTTTGCGGGTAATTATTGGGGCTAAAGCGATACCGGGTGTAAAATCCGGAGGTGCGTAATCATTCTCAAGAAAGTTGTGTTGTGTTGAAGTATTGTTGGGAGGAGAGTTCTGGATGGTGTAGCTTGCACTGAATTGTTATAGGTCGGAGAACAGTCTTGAAACTTTGTCTTTTGAAGTTGCATGTAACTGGGGTAACATGGCACACACACACGTTCGCATTCGACTGTAGGTGTATCATTGATAATTGAGAGTTGCTATGAGCTTATTTTAGATGAAAATGGTTTTCTCTGAGGCTATGATTTACGTGATTCATCCTTGCTTATGTTTTTGTTCTGTTTCATTTTGTTTTTGCATAACTTGCTCGAGGGCGAGCAAGGTTCAAGTGTGGGGGTATTTGATAGTAGTGTTTTGTTTGCATTTTTAGTGTCGCTTTGTTAAGTGTTTTGCATGCATTTTGTGTCATTATTCATGTTTTATTCTAGTTTTACTTTATGTCATGCATTGAGCTTCTTAACTTAGTTTTTATTCATTGTGTAGGAATTACCTTGTTTTGATTAAAGAAATCGAAGTGCGTCCATGCGTCCAAAGAAAGCAGCGAAGCAGATTTTTAATCATGGAAGCATGCGCTCGATCCTGGCATTTTCCCAGATCGAGCGCGGTCAAAGATTTCTGAAGGCAGTAGGATGTTCAAGCTTGCGCGCTCGATCGGGTGGAAGTCCCGGATCGAGCGCGCTCAAGGAATTTTCGAGGCAGAAGGTTGCCCAGTTTTGCGCGCTCGATCCTAGCATTTTCTCGGATCGAGTGCGCGAGTCTATTGCGGGAAAAAGTTGTAATTTTGGAAACTCTTTTAATTAAGGCTGTAAACTTTTATTTGATTTTTTTAAGTCGGTTTTAGGGATTTTATCAGACGATTCTACACGCCGAGAACGGGAAGAACTCTCTGTGGGCGGCTAGGTTTTCATCTATCTTTTCTTATTTTTATTTTCTCTCATGATTTTTTGTAGAAAATTCATGAGTATTGTTGGCTAAACTTTAGTACTTGGTTGAGGAAGGCAAAACCCTTGATTTTACTTATTCATGAGATTTTGATTTACAATGTTTGAATTTTATCAAGTATCAAGAATTATTCTGAATTGATTGATATTCTTGTGTATGAGATTTTTAGATTGGCCATCTTAGGATTTCATTATACAAACAAAAGCTAAATTAGAATTCAAATCCGTAATTGTTTGAAACCTCTAATTTGCGAAGCAACTGCGTGTAATATTTTCTGCTGTTGAATTTATTATTTCGTAGGGATAATAATTGACTAGGCTAAATACAACCGCTGGTGTTTGTGTTGTCTAGTTTCGTCAGTTTTACTAGTTTGAATGCTACCGTGAATTTAAATTTGAGTGCTGGTATTGGGTTAGTTTATGGGGTAAGGGTTAACTTAGACTGATGTTGTCTAGTTAACTAAAATTAAGGTGAGACTGGAATTAAATTTCCAATGACGAATATTTGATGAGATTAATTATTATTTTAGTGAATCGATGATTGAATGAATGAATATCAAGGGTGTAGTCGAACGATACCAAGTCTTATTTCGTATTGATTTCCTCAGTTAATTTTTAATCTTGCGTGATGGTGATAATTTAATTATTTAATTGCTAAGATTTTTAGTAGTTAATCTCAACTCCAAAACCCCATTTTATTTTAAAGAATACTTTTAAATTTACCTTTCCTCGTGGGAACGATCCCTACTCTCGCTACTACATTAAAATTGTTTATCTGATTGAGTCGGGTAATTTGGGCGTACGCGATAAGCGCTACCAACGCTTCCATTGTTTTGGCTTTGGGATAGGAACAATCTTCTTTGGTATAGGTTTCTTACCTTGGGAAGTGATAAGTGCATTTTGTATGCATTAGTTTGTGATAGGTTTTTATCTATTTTGTGTGCATTCATATTATTTTTATGTATTTTTATGTGTTTTAGTGCATGTGTGTGTATTTCACTCCTCGGGTTAATTTTGTAGGAAATGGATTTTTGAAGTGTGAATTACGGAGCAGCTTTGTTCGAAAAATCAAATTTAATTTTAGAGGGATTTAAATCCGATCTCGACCATTCATATTAAAGTAGAAAGATGTTTTGAAGCTTTTGTCCAAATTTCAGCTCGATCCGACGGCTAGATCTCGAGATATGAATTTTTCAAAATCGTCGCTCGGAGCAGAAAGATTGTACTGCGCACGCTCGAGAATCAAGCTCGCGCGCGCGCGAGTTGGAGTTCCAGACCTCTGTTTTTATGTGTTGCGCGTGCGTGAGGCCTATGCCACGCGCGCGCGTGTTCCGGGGTCATATATGTTCCGAAAAATCCTTGTTTTGAGAGGAAATTAACTGGTAGGCGTTCCGGACAATATATATACAAGATATAACATATTTTTAGGGGTTCGGAAGTTCCAACAGGCAGAGAACGCACAACACAAAGGCGAGAGGTGGCTACAGGCTTGGAAGAGAAGATTTCTCTTTTCTTTTCTTCTTCTTATTTTTATTTTTGAATTATTGTTTTTAATTATTGAGTAGTTTGTTTTCAACCAAGACGGCGTGATTGGGCCGAACAAATTCATGTAGAAAACTTGGATGTTTGTTTGGGATTTTTCAGATTTGATTTTATTTTATTGATTGTCAGATTTATATTTGTCTTGTGAATAGTCTGATCAACTGTTTGCTTGCATGTTAATCGATTCCAAGTCGACAGAGGAGGTATTGATTTCGATCACTCTGATAATTAACATATTGTAAAACCGACTAGAAATAGAATTCGGTTTCAGTGTGCGGTTTGGGTGTAAACTAAATTTTCACAAATATTTAATGCATTCAAATTTGATTAGAATTACGAAAGATTATTCCGTCAATATTTGAGTAGGTTTTATTGTTCTAGAAATAGACCTTTGAACAAATTAGGAGAATTCCCGTGAATTAAGATTAAATCTGAGTCCTGAATCGACTACACGTTACATGATTTGTTCGGTACCTACGTGTGTCTTGGTTGTCTTTGTTTTAATTATTTTTATCTTTAGTTATTTTTATTTTTATTTCTTAAGCAGTTTTTATTTTATATTCTTATTTTATTTAATTCAAAATTCTTTCTATTATTTTGTCTAGATTAAGTAAAATAATTAATTATTGAGAATTGACAACAGTCCCTTTGGAATCGATACTTGGACTCTCAGTCCACTTTACTATTATTTGACCTGGTACGCTTGCTAGTAGATTTATATCACACCGATTTAGCCAGTCAAGTTTTTGGCGCCGTTGCCGGGGACTGTTTAGTTAATATTAGGATAAATTATTTGTTTGAGACTAGACATTTTTTTTCTTGCTTTTTTATTTTAAATTATTAATTATATTTATTTTTCTTACTTGTGAGGTACTTGGAGATGGATCATCGACAGGTATTCACAAGGTTTGGCCAACAATATTCGGAGCCCTTCTATGCTGCTTGGGGAAGATTCAATGATTTGGCGAACAGATTTCAATGCCATCAGTTTTCGACTTACACCCTCACTAAAATTTTATATGGTGGTTTGGATGAGATTACAAGAAGTTGGGTAGATTCTGGAGCTTTGGCCACTGGCAGTCAATTGTTTAGAAGAGATGAAGACATTGCGATGGACTTGTTAAATGATATGGCAGATTTCGACTACCATTGGCATTGTAATCCTTTATTGCAAAGTTGGAGTCACAAATATCCTCCAGATATCAACTCTAAAAATTTTGCAAACCAACCACCGGAGAGTCAAGAAGAGGGTGTAAGGTGTTCTGAATATTATATGGCTCAGTTGGAGAATCTTTTGCGGCAGACAGAGACAAATCAATTCTTAGAAAGCCGTATCAAGTCTTGGAGTCTTTTGGATGAACAGATTGCGCTTCTTAGAGAACCAATTTTTGAGATCTGCCAAGAGACTGAAGTTACTGAGCCAGCGCATGAAGAAATAATTTTTGAGAAATTTTCTTCTGAAGAAGAGCCAATAGTGGACTTGGAGGAGGAAGAAACATACAAGGCTATAGATTTTACCTCGTCAATGGTCGTTACATGTACACCGTTAGAAGAGTCTTTCTTGCCATTGACACCACCTCCAACATATTCCATCCTCTATGAGCTTCAGCCTAGATTCGGAGTCTCCTTACAAAAGAAAAAATTCATACCGAGTATTGCTGGACCGACGAGCTTTCCATGTCAATATCACGCCAATCTTGAGGGCGTAGAAAATCAAGACCCATGCATAGAGTCGTATGATTCTTACTATGGGTGGCAGCCGCTCTTTAATGGTTGCTTTTGCATAGTCGGGCTGTAGACTATAAACTTAGCGCTGACTGGGAGGCAACCCAGTGTTCTTTTCCTTGATTTTTATTTAATATTTGTTTATGTTTCTTTTTATTTGAATTTTTGCTTCTTTCTTATGCCAGTTTTCCGAGCCTGCCGATATACAAAGTCTGATGTTGCTGTCCCAGCTGATACTGTCAAGAAGAAAGATGATGAATCGAAAACCAGGGGAGTGTTATTTTTGTTCTCATGTGTTTTTGTTCGTCTTTGCATTTGTGTGTTTGTATGCATTCTGTTCATTGTTCTGAAGCATTGAGGGCAATGCTTTGGATAAGTATGGGGGTAGACTAGTTTATTGCATTGTTTATTATCTTTTGTGTTCATTCTGTTTGCATTCATTTGGTCTAGTTTATTGCATATAGTTCGTAATCATGCATATCATTTTGTTTTCTGTTTGTGTTGTGTGAATAAGTAGAATGATGAATGTAGGCCGATGATGATAGAGTTGTGAAAAAAAAAATTTATTGAGAAAATGTTGCTTTTTATTAAACATGAGAAGCTGTTGGTTGAATCGTGAATACTTTTAAGCACACATGTTAGACTAGTGTAGTGTAGCGATGTAATTGATGAAGTTCGTGTTTGCTTGATCATTGCACGACAATAGGTGTTTGTTGATCATGATAGTGCTTTGGATTCTTGATAGTTGTTAGACATTGCATGTATGATCTTGGGCGTACCTATAAAATTTTTTTGAAAAACTTTTGTTGAAAATTAAGTTAACTCCATCCAGGTTACGAGCAGAGATTGAAAACCTAATATCTTGTTCTTGACTATGTATGCGGATTCCATGGGGTTAATAAATTTAAAATTTTAAAGTCACAATTCCATCCGGGCTTGGAAAATGATTGAAATCCTAATCTTTGTTCCATAGTTAAGTTTGCGGGTTAAATGGGATTGATGCTCCATCCGGGCTATAGACGAGGGGATTGAAATTTGAATCCTATCTTAGTTATAGCTAAGTTTGCGGGTAATTATTGGGGCCTATTAAAAATACCGGGTGCAAAATCCGAAGGTACGTAATTAATCTCAAGAAAGTACATGTTTTTGTTTAGGATTGTTGAGATGACGGAGTACTGGATTGTGACACTTGCACTGATTTGTCATAGGTCGCTAAGCATTCTTAGGACATATTCTTTTGAAGTTGCATGAAACTGGAATGACATGACACACACTCACGTTTACGTTAAACTGACAGTGTATTGTGAACAATCAGAAGTTTTTGGTTTTTAATTATTGAAGTTGGATTTATCGGAAGCTATGTTGTTCATGATTCATTCTTACTTATGTCGTTGTTTGCATGTTGTTTTTGCACGTCTTGCTCGAGGGCGAGCAAGGTTTAAGTATGGGGGTGTTGATAAGTGCATTTTGTATGCATTAGTTCGTGATAGGTTTTTATCTATTTTGTGTGCATTCATATTGTTTTTATTTATTTTTATGTGTTTTAGTGCATGTGTGTGTATTTCACTCCTCGGGTTAATTTTGTAGGAAAATGGATTTTTGAAGTGTGAATTACGGAGCAGCTTTGTTCGAAAACTCAAATTTAATTTTAGAAAGATTCAAATCCGATCTCCACCATTCAGCTTAAAGTTCAAGATGTTTTGAAGCTGCTGTCCAAATTTCAGCTCGATCCGACGACTAGATCTTGAGATATGAATTTTGCGAAATCGTCGCTCGGAGCAGAAAAATTGTACTGCGCGCGCGCAAGAATCAAGCTCGCGCGCGCGCGAGTCCGAGTTCCAGACCTCTGATTTTATGTGCTACGCGCGTGCGAGGCATATAACGCGCGCGCGCGCGTGTTCCGGGGTCATATGTGTTCCGAAAAATCATTGTTTTGAGAGGAAATTAACTGGTAGGCGTTCCGGACCATATATATACAAGATATAACATATTTTTGTGGGCTCGAAAGTTCCAACAGGCAGAGAACGCACAACGCAAAGGCGAGAGGCGGCTACAGTCTTGGAAGAGAAGATTTCTCTTTTCTTTTCTTTTCTTCTTCTTATTTTTATTTTTGAATTATTGTTTTTAATTATTGAGTAGTTTGTTTTCAACCAAGACGGCGTGATTGAGACGAACAAATTCATGTAGAAAACTTGGATGTTTGTTTGGGATTTTTCAGAGTTGATTTTATTTTATTGATTGTCAGATTTATATTTGTCTTGTGAATAGTCTGATCAACTGTTTGCTTGCATGTTAATCGATTCCAAGTCGACAGAGGAGGTATTGATTTCGATCACTCTGATAATTAACATATTGTAAAACCGACTAGAAATATAATTCGGTTTCAGTGTGCGGTTTGGGTGTAAAATGAATTTTCACAAATATTTAATGCATTCAAATTTTATTAGAATTACGAAAGATTATTCCGTCAATATTTGAGTAGGTTTTATTGTTCTAGAAATAGACCTTTGAACAAATTAAAAGAATTCCCGTGAATTAAGATTAAATCTGAGTCCTGAATCGACTACATGTTACATGATTTGTTCGGTACCTACGTGTGTCTTGGTTGTCTTTGTTTTAATTATTTTTATCTTCAGTTATTTTTATTCTTATTTCTTAAGCAGTTTTTATTTTATTTAATTCAAAATCCTTTCTATTATTTTGTCTATATTAAGTAAAATAATTAATTCTTGAAAATTGACAACAGTCCCTGTGGGATCGATACTTGGACTCTCAGTCCACTTTACTATTACTTGACCTGGTACGCTTTCCAGTAGATTTATATCACACCGATTTATCCGGTCAGGAAGCCACTGAAGGTTGGTTCAAGGAATCATCACCTTCCTTCAGAAACACTGGTGATTTGGAAGATTCACCAGTTTCAAAAATACTTTCTATAAAACCAAGACCAAACTTATCATTCTTACCCATAGTCAAAAGAGAATCAAGTTTGCTTGAACTGGAATTAAATTTAGCAAGTGTTGTTTTTACTCTTTCAAGTTCCGAATTCAGCAACCCTAATTCCAGATCTTTCTTACTCATGAGAACCTCCAGTCTAGTCACAGCAGCTTTCAATTCAGTATTATCTTTAGAGAGAGTTGTGTTCAACTGATTCCTCTTGATCCAATCACAGTACAACTCCTCATAGAGTGTCTGTATACCTTCCAGAGTATATGTTTCAGCTATCTGTTCTTTATGATCACTGGAATTATCAAGGTTAGAAGCAACAAAACATACATATTTTTGAACTGTGTTGCGTCCAGGTGTTGCAACATCGGAGCCAACATCAAGTGGATTAATCTGAAAATTTTTCTTACTTTCCAGCAAAGCAGTAAAAGATATGAGATCTTCCTGTTCAGCCTTTTCATGTTCTCCTTCAGAATCATCATCACTCAGAGAAACATTCATACATTTTTGAAGGCGATTGACACACTCATATGCATAGTGTTCATATCCCTTACATTTCGAATTGAACATTATCAAAACTTTTACTTGAGGACTGAATCTTACCTTCATACCTTTGAAGAGGTCCTCGAGTATTAGCTGACTTTTGAGGCTTCTCTGAATTAGGAAGTTTAGGAAATTTCGAAGGTTGTGCACCTTTCACATCCTTCTTTTCTTTCATTACCTTGAGATAATCAGTGAATTTCTTCGAAATCAGGGCAATAAAATCTTCTTCAAGATCAGATTCCTTTACTTCCTGTTGTACTTCAGAAAAATCATTGTAAATATCATTAGATACTTGAAAAGCAATAGACTTACTGTAGTGACCCTTACCTGGATCACCTACTAAACAAAACTTAGGCATGCAATTAACTTAATTAAATGGATATCAGGATAAAACTGCAGAAATCATAAACAAATACAATCCCAAGGAAAGGAATCTGTAATTTATCCAAATATTATACAACCAAATCGAATAGCTGTATCAACCCAAAACAACAGAAATAAAGCCTAGACGAAGCTCCAGCTGGCCAACCACTGCCTAGCCCCTCTTGGATCCACCCGCCTCGTCCAATCGCAAACCTGCCCAATGGAATAGGGTGTCCAGAAACACAGAGTACGAGACGTGAGCATAAAACGCTCAGTACGAGAGTATGAGTATACATGCATGCAAAGTGAACTCCCTATAAACTCGAGGTCAAGGATCAGATAACAGAGACAGACCGGGCCCTGGTATGTAGCACGCTGTGCCGTCGCTTCAGGAGGTGGCTCCCATACCATAATACCAGTGGATATGCCGGACCCAAATCGATGGAAGTCCAACCACTAACAGGATAGGGAAAAACCCTACTAATAGACATCTCGAAGGAGTAGCTCGGTATGCAAATGAATGCAGCATAAATCAATGACATATAAATCATGCAGTCACATTATAAATGCATACTCAGTCAGGATTTCTCGAACAGTACTTTCGTACCTCAAATACTAGGCAAGTGCTATCAGCCCTAGGTCCACGCCTATAATCTGCTCTACACTGCCAAATGATACTACTATCATTAAAGTGCTCTAAAAGCCTTAACTAAGCTATTGCATACTCCTAAATATTTATAGGAAGCAAAAGCTATACCTTCGTCCGTCGTTAGCCCTTTGCTGTCGAGTGCCTCAAAACTAGGCCACAGCTCCGCTACGATGCCTGGATCGTTATGCCACTACCGGATTCCCGATGGGACGCCTAGAATTCCCTAGATCGGAGTTAGAAGGCTAAGGAATCGAGAGAGAAGAGGTGATTGGTGCGTCTAAATCTGAATCTCGGCCCTCCTATTTATAGACAGAGTTCGGATCGTCCGAACTGGACTTCGGGCCGTCCGAACCCGATATTACGTCATTGCTTATGTCAGCATGATGACGTCATCCATGACGACTGTCGGCAGCACGTTCGGAGCGTCCGAACCACTCTTCAGATCGTCTGAAACCTGACTTCGGACTGTCCGAACCTTGACTTCGGAGCCTCCAAACTCGATTACCCTCAAACCATTTTCAAGTGTTCTGAATCAAATTCCGGACTCCGTTAATCCATTAAGAGTTCCCTTAATCATGTTTACTCTTAATTTGTAGGATTAATGAATTGATTAACACTTAATCACTAATTTTGGGTACGGGCTACTACATTCTCCCCCACTTAAGATGTTTCGTCCTCGAAAACAGATCTTAAGTACTGAATGTAAAACAGAAATCAGAAACATTCTTTATTCCAGTCAGACGCTTACAGAGTTTACAACTGAATACAAATCAAAAATGAAATCAAAACAACTCAGGATGGTCTTCACGCATCCTGTCTTCAAGCTCCCAAGTAGCTTTCTCAGTGCCTCGGCGTTGCCACTGAACTAAAACCAGAGGAATGACTTTGTTCCGCAAAACCTTATCCTTATAATCCAGGATACGAATAGGTTTCTCAACATAAGTCAAATCCTTGCTCACCTGAACCTCAGACCGCTGCAGAATATGAGATTCATCCACCACATATCGTCGCAACAGAGATACGTGGAACACGTCGTGAATATTAGAAAGATGCGGTGGCAAAGCTAGTCGATAAGCCAAGTCGTCAATGCTCTCCAAGATCTCAAACGGACCGATAAATCTGGGAGACAACTTGCCCTTAAGGCCAAATCTGAGAATTTTGCGAAAAGGTGACACTCTCAGAAACACTTTCTCCCCGACATCGAACTGCAAAGGCCTAGGCTTGGTGTTGGCATAGCTGGCCTGACGACCTGTGCAGTCTTAATCCGTTTCTTGATCTGATCAACAATGTCTATTGTCTGCTGGATAAACTTTGGTCCCTCAGCCTGTCTCTCCCCCACTTCTTCCCAGAAGAGTGGAGTACGACAACGTCGCCCGTACAACGCCTCAAAAGGTGCCATCCAAATACTAGTATGATAGCTGTTGTTGTACGCGAACTCGATCAACGGCAAATGATCCTGCCAGGCTGAACCAAAATCCATGACGCACGCTCTAAGTGAAAGAGTGGGTGCCCGGTGAGCCAACTTGTGGCTAAGGGCTTTGATGACTCTTTGTATAAACAATCTTTTGTTTAATATTATTTACACTTTTATTAATGGCAATGACTTTATCTTTCTTTATATTGTTATATTGTGATATACTATTGTTGTTTTGATAAAGACCTTGAATATACTATAGTGTATGTAAGATGTGGTAGAACATGGAGATGTCTATCATGAAACACATCTTATAGTCACTGTATATTCTAAACTGTTCCTAGTCGATTGAGCCGTCCGATAATAAGGATAAGGATCGCTCGAGTTTGAGACTAGCATTTGCGATGCGGAGTACCACGTTTCATTGGTAAGGAACATAGAGATGTTCAAAGCATGCAATTGGATATTCATATGATGAATGATCGAACTACCCTATCCGAACTTTCCAAGTGGTTATCACTTATCGAGTGGATATAGTCCGCGGTTTTGGCTGTACACCATTAGTCCTTACTACTTGAGACATCATTGAGACTCTATATGCTAGTACTGTGCTTTGACTCGTTTACCGACTCTATTGGGGTCATCAGGTGTCGGGATTGGGTACAGTTACAACACATGTAGGAGTCGATGCTTTGTTGTCAAGGATTCACCACATACTTGCGAGTGTGGATATCCTATGCGATCTGAGGAGATATTAGTGTGACGAATCTCTGGCCAGAGTACATGATGTGATTTAAGAAATGGTTTCTTAGTAGCGCATGCGATGTCACTATTTGATCTTCAAGATGCATTGCATAGTTATCGAATCTCGAGCGACTCTCGATATACCAATGGTTGTTGATTCGATCGGGATATATGGATGAAGGGACCGTACTGTACGCTAACCAAAATCTACTGGTTCTTGTAGGCACTATCAGTGATACCTAGGGAATCATGGGGCGATTTTGCTAGGCGCTCATACCATGATTCGATGGGCAAGTCGGAAATTGTTGTTCCGAGTCACAAGGAGTTGTGAGCCCACGGCTAGCTGTATCCCTGAACCATTGAGGGTCACACAGTGTAATGGATTTTTAATCCCCGTTGAGATAGTTAAATTTAAAGAGTTAAATTTAATGAACGAAGAAGTTGGACTTCTTATTTAAGAGTAGAGGAGTAAGATTTCCTAAAATGACATAGGGATGGCCATTTTTGGAAATCACTGAATTCGGATTCAGAAAATTTTATCTTGACTTTAAAAGGTGCAGAAATGGTTTCTGTGTACATTGGTGAAATCGGTTTATCAATCGGAGTCACGATGAATTTTATATTAATTTCTGAACATGCGGGCTTTTCTTGTCGGGCCTGAACTTATGACTAATGGGCCCTAAGCTGTTAGTGGCCTACATTATAAATAAGTTATTGCAGTACAAAAATAATACACAACAGGTCACAATTTTCGAAAACCCTAAGTATTTTTCTAAAAAGTGGCCGCCCCCTACCCTCTGTCTGACAGAAAAATCCAGCCTGTGATTTTGAATTACAGTCTGGTTTAACGGATCAAATTCGTTAATCTCTTCGTAGAAAACTTCTGATAGATTTTCTAGTGCAATCTATCAGAGGGATTAAATCTCTGTTCGTGGACCTGATTGAAGAACAGTTCGTCCACCAGTTCCAGGGATATACAACAAGAGCAGAGAAATCTGTTGGTGTCCAGAATCTCGATTCGAGATTAAAGGTAAAAATTTATAATTGTTATTTAAATTTTTACACACACAATTTAATCGTAAGGTTGATACCCATTATGGAATCGTTCCATACAAAATTTTAAACTTCCGCTGCACCGGGTATCAATCATAATTGATCTGAAAGCCGCGTTCTCCAACAGTGGTATCAAAGCCAGGTTGCTCAGATCAAGCGATTAAATTAATCGATTGTACAAAAAAATTTTTTAGGCCTCGGTTTGTGAAACAAAATAAATATTTTAAAAATAAAAATATTTTTTTCGGGCAAGAACCCGGGCAGCGATGGTCGCTGCCCCGGGCAGCGCACGGCGCTGCGCAGGGCAGTGCTCGGCGCTGCCCATGGGCAGCGCACGGCACTGCCCAGCTCAGCGATCGTCGCTGCCCTAAGGGCAGCCGGGCTGCCCGGCCCGGGAACGTCCCGGGCGGCCCGAGGGAAAAATTATTTTTAATTTTTTTAATTAAATTTTAATATGTTAAAATTCTATTTTTGGTCCGATCGAAAATTGTTTTGATTGGTCCACGAGGCATCGGATCGAATTGTTCGAGTTCGAAAATTTTAAAATTTATTTTTGGAAAATTTTAATATTTTATCCTTTAATTGAATTTTGAAATTAATTAATTTTTGGTACAATTGATGATAAGATATGATCTTATGTATATATATTGAGTAAAATATGATTTTATGTATAAAATTGGATTTTATAGATAAAATATGATTTTATTTGATAAAAAGATAAAATATGATTTTATATGTAAAATAAGATTTTATGTATGAGATATGATTTTATCTTTTTAAATTTAAATTGCCATTGCATGTTATCCAATAAATTAATTTTGAATTAAATGTTATTGGATAAGGATGATCGATTGCCATGACCAATTTTGTAGGTGTATGTTAGGAATTTACATTTGTTTTATTGTTGTTGGTTTTATTAATGGGCCTGATTTATGGCCCAATATAAATGTCATATGTAATAAAAGTGGGCTTGGTTTATGGCCCGTTCCCACCCCTTAAAAATGTATCCCCTACTTGTCATTGTTATTTATTGTAAATACATTAGATTTAGTGGGAGATCAAGATTTGAAGATGGAGGTGGGCCCAGCAGACAATAAAGACAGAAGAAATGTAAATTGGAAGCAAATGTAATAGGATTGCATTGCATACTGCATATTACATAGGATTGGACTAAGACTCGTGATTGGCAACCACGGGTCGATTAGAAATGGAATCGATCATCCTATATAATATGTGATATTATATTTGTATGCATGTTTTAGACAAAATTGTGTGAATCCGACAAGCATACAAAATTTTAAAAAATGATGAGACAAATTTTTATAATTAAAAATCCCTCATTTTAAATATGATTTAAAATTGATATCAAGATAAATAAAGGAAATTTAAATTTGTTTAAATGTTCCTACCTTCCATCAACGATCAATGTATGAGATGCTACCCGCGGATACGGTCCGGCTCATATTATTGGGGGGGCCCGTTCGTCGGAAAGCTGTACATTGGATCGACACATGTTGTAAGTTGGGTGGAACTCCCATGGGATCGGCTCATATTATTGGGGGATCCACATGGCGACCGTCCATCACACCTTAATATTGATGGGTCATCTTGACATGTCACAATAATCGGCGTCATATTATTGGGCCCTTATTGGACATGAGGTAAAAACGTGGAGATTGCTTTGGAAGCAATTGGGCTCTACCTTTTGAAAATTATGGTTGGTTGATATTATTCGGGACTATAAGTTTGTCAATTGGACTCCATGTTCTCACTAAGGAAAACAGTTTCCCATTTTCACTAGAGGGTAGTGAAATCGTTAAAATAGTGGGAGTGAGATTCATAAAATAAATTTCGCCTATTTTATGTCTTAGTAAATTGCTTAAAACAATCACTGATATTTGTCTGTTTCTTTTCAGTATTTCATACAATGAATTCGCGTAATCCACTTTTCTCGATCCTCGAACAAAATAAGTTGACTGGCGCAAACTATACGGAATGGTTCCGTAAGTTGAAGATTGTCTTGACTTCGGAGAATATGCTCTACGTGTTAGAGAAATCTCCTCCGAAGGAAGCACCAGCTGACGTAAGTCCGGAGGAGTTAGCCAAGCTTGATACATGGTGGGACCATGATATCAAGACCAAATGCTATATGCAAGCCTCGATGTCTGATGAACTCCAGAGGCGATTTGAGGATACCGTGAATGCTGCTGACATTCACGTTCAACTCAAGGAACTTTTTGGGGCTCAATCGAGGGCTGAAAGGTTCGCTACTGTAAAGGAGCTAATGACGTGTCGCATGCGTGAAGGGACTTCGGTCCGTGATCATGGGGTACGAGTGATTTGGCTCATACAGAAGTTGGTAACCCTTGATTTGGTGTTGGAGCATGAACTCAACGTGGACTTACTGATTCTGTCTCTTCCTTCTTCGTTTGACGGATTTGTGGTAAATTTCAATATGAACAAGATAGAGGCCTCCCTTGAAGAGATGGTCAATATGCTTGTGACATATGAATCCACATTAAAGAAGGATAAACCGGCTTTCTTGGTGGGCTCCTCTTCTTCTGCTAAGAAGGGGCCAAGTACGAAGGGTAAGAAACGTTCTGCCCCACCCAAGAAAATCGAACCCGAGAAGAAGTACAAGACAAAGGCTTCAAACATGGAAAAATCCAAGGATGTTTGCCATTACTGCAAGAAGCCCGGTCATTGGAAGCGTAACTGCAAGGAATATCTAGAGCAGTTGCGAACTGCAAAGGGTATGTTCTATATTGAAATAAATGTTTCACTTAATACTACTTCTTGGGTATTGGATACCGGATGTGGATCTCACATTTGCAATGATTTGCAGGTGATGACAAGAAGTCGCAGGCTTAGGATGGGTGAGACCCAGCTGAGGCTCGGAAATGGTTCCAGAGTTGAAGCAAAAGCCGTGGGAGATGTTTATTTAATTTTGCAGAACGGTTTTAAGTTACTTTTAAGAGATGTTTTATTTGTTCCGGATTTGATTAAAAACATTATTTCTGTTTCTATGCTTGATAGAGATGGTTATTCTTGCAATTTTGTGAATGGGATTTGCAATATTTACAAGAATGACTGTTTGATTGGAAATGGACAACTTGAAAACGATCTATACAACTTAAAACTAAAAGACGTTCCAATAAATTATGTTGATAAACCGGCAACAACAAACAAAAGGAAAATTGATAGCCAAAACCCGGCAAACCTTTGGCACGCTAGGCTAGGTCATATTTCCACAAGGAGGATGAACAAGCTAGTGGGAGAGGGCATGTTTGATATGTCTGATATTAACTCTCTACCTACTTGTGAATCCTGCCTAAAAGGAAAAATGACTAAATCTCCTTTTAAGAGGAAACCTGAGCGTAGTCAAAATCTGTTGGATTTGATCCATACAGATGTTTGTGGTCCATTTAGAGTTGGGACTCAATATGGCCACACCTACTTCATTACCTTTACTGATGATTATTCAAGGTATGGGTATTTATATTTAATGAAACATAAGTCTGAAGCATTTGAAAAGTTCAAAGAATTCAAGGCTGAAGTAGAAAACAAGCTAGGTAAAAGTATTAAAGCACTTCGATCGGATCGAGGTGGAGAATACTTGAGTACCGAGTTTTTGGACTATCTAAAAGAGAATGGGATTCTCTCTCAGTGGACTCCTCCTATGACACCACAGCTTAATGGTGTATCGGAGCGTCGTAATCGAACTTTGTTGGACATGGTTCGATCCATGATGAGCTTCACTGAGCTTCCACCTTCGTTTTGGGGCTATGCACTTGAAACGGCGGTATTGTTGTTGAACAACGTCCACACTAAAGCAGTGGACAAAATACCATACGAGTTATGGAATGGCAAAGCTCCTAAGTATTCGTACTTGAGGATTTGGGGATGTCCTGCTTACGTGAAGCGGACAGTGGGAGATAAGTTGGATAGTCGATCCAGCTTATGTTATTTTGTAGGGTATCCGAAGAATTCAATCGGATATTATTTCTATTATCCTGCTGAAACAAAGGTGTTTGTTTCAAGGAATGCCACCTTCTTGGAGAAGGAGTTCTTATTGGATAAGAAAGGCGAGATGATGGAACTCGAAGAAATTCGAAAAGAACCCAAAATACAAAATAACGATCCTACACCTCAGGAACCATTGCTGGACACGGCTGTACCTAGAAGATCCGAGAGGACTTCTAGACCTCCTATTCGATATGGTCTTCTTCTTGAAGGGGATCAAGATGAACCCGATGTTGGATGTGATCCAAGAAACTTCAAGGAAGCAATTTCTGATGCGGATTCAAATTTATGGCTTGAAGCTATGCAGTCGGAAATAGATTCGATGCATACAAACCAAGTTTGGTCTTTAGTAGATCCTCCCGATGGAATTGTTCCAATAGGGTGTAAATGGATCTACAAGAGAAAGCTTGGGCCTGATGGTAAGGTATTGACCTACAAGGCGCGATTGGTGGCAAAAGGTTATACTCAAAGACAAGGAGTTAACTATGATGAAACCTTTTCACCAGTTGCAATGTTCAAGTCCATAAGAATCCTTATTGCCATAGCTGCATGGTATGACTATGAGATATGGCAAATGGATGTGAAGACTTCTTTTCTTAATGGAGACATTAAGGAAGAAATCTATATGAAGCAGCCTGAGGGGTTCACATCCATGGGAAGCGAGCATAAGGTATGCAAGCTTCAGAGATCAATTTATGGTCTAAAACAAGCATCAAGAAGTTGGAACCAGAAATTTGATGAAACAATAAAAGATTTTGGTTTCATCAAGAATCCGGAGGAACCATGCGTGTACAAGAAAGTAGTTAAGGATGCTGTGACATTCTTAGTACTTTATGTTGATGACATCCTACTCATTGGGAATGATGTAGGGATGTTGCAGTCAACAAAGATATGGTTATCAGGTAGATTCTCGATGAAGGATTTGGGTGAGGCATCCTATATTCTTGGGATACAGATCTATAGAGATAGATCTAAGAGAATGATAGGACTCACTCAATCAACCTACATCGACACCATATTGAAACGGTTTTCAATGGATGGGTCCAAGAGAGGACATCTACCCATGTGTCATGGAGTTTCTCTATCCAAGTCTATGTGTCCCAAGACTGATGAAGAGATAGAGAAAATGACGCATGTACCATATGTGTCAGCCATAGGTAGTATCATGTATGGGATGATATCTACCAGACCGGATGTAGCATTTGCTCTGAGTGTCACGAGCAGATATCAAGCTAATCCAGGTCAAATGCATTGGAAAGCCGTGAAGGACATTCTTAAGTACTTATGAAGGACTAAGAATATGTTCATGGTATATGGAGGAAGAGAACTAAAATTGGAAGGCTATACCGACTCTAGCTTCCAAAGTGACGTGGATGACTCGAAGTCAACCTCTGGATTTGTATTCATGCTCAATTGCGGTGCTGTCTCTTGGAAGAGTTCCAAGCAGGACACCACAGCGGATTCCACCACTGAAGCAGAATACATTGCAGCATCAGCTGCTGCTAAAGAGGCCGTTTGGATGAGGAATTTCGTCCAAGAGTTGGGCGTCATTCCTGAAGTTGTTGGTCCAGTCCCGGTGTACTGTGACAACACAGGTGCCGTTGCTCAGGCAAAGGAACCAAGGTCTCATCAAAGATCCAAACACGTACTGAGGAAATACCACATCATCCGGGAGATTGTGGAAAGAGGAGACATCACTGTCGAAAGAGTGGCCTCTGCAGACAATATCGCTGATCCACTTACTAAGCCCTTGCCAGGACCATTATTTGACAAACATCGCGAAGCAATGGGTCTACGTAGTATGACTAGTTGGCTATAGGGCAAGTGGGAGATTGAAAGAGTGGGTGCCCGGTGAGCCAACTTGTGGCTAAGGGCTTTGATGACTCTTTGTATAAACAATCTTTTGTTTAATATTATTTACACTTTTATTAATGGCAATGACTTTATCTTTCTTCATATTGTTATATTGTGATATACTATTGTTGTTTTGATAAAGACCTTGAATATACTATAGTGTATGTAAGATGTTGTAGAACATGGAGATGTCTATCATGAAACACATCTTATAGTCACTGTATATTCTAAACTGTTCCTAGTCGATTGAGCCGTCCGATAATAAGGATAAGGATCGCTCGAGTTTGAGACTAGCATTTGCGATGCGGAGTACCACGTTTCATTGGTAAGGAACATAGAGATGTTCAATGCATGAAAATGGATATTCATATGATGAATGATCGAACTACCCTATCCGGACTTTCCAAGTGGTTATCACTTATCGAGTGGATATAGTCCGCGGTTTTGGTTGTACACCATTAGTCCTTACTACTTGAGACATCATTGAGACTCTATATGCTAGTACTGTGCTTTGACTCGTTTACCGACTCTATTGGGGTCATCAGGTTTTGGGATTGGGTACAGTTACAACACATGTAGGAGTCGATGCTTTGTTGTCAAGGATTCACCACATACTTGCGAGTGTGGATATCCTATGCGATCTGAGGAGATATTAGTGTGACGAATCTCTGGCCAGAGTACATGATGTGATTTAAGAAATGGTTTCTTAGTAGCGCATGCGATGTCACTATTTGATCTTCAAGATGCATTGCATAGTTATCGAATCTCGAGCGACTCTCAATATACCAATGGTTGTTGATTCGATCGGGATATATGGATGAAGAGACCGTACTATACGCTAACCAAAATCTACTGGTTCTTGTAGGCACTATCAGTGATACCTAGGGAATCATGGGGCGATGTTGCTAGGCGCTCATACCATGATTCGATGGGCAAGTCGGAAATTGTTGTTCCGAGTCACAAGGAGTTGTGAGCCCACGGCTAGCTGTATCCCTGAACCATTGAGGGTCACACAGTGTAATGGATTTTTAATCCCCGTTGAGATAGTTAAATTTAAAGAGTTAAATTTAATGAATGAAGAAGTTGGACTTCTTATTTAAGAGTAGAGGAGTAAGATTTCCTAAAATGACATAGGGATGGCCATTTTTGGAAATCACTGAATTCGGATTCAGAAAATTTTATCTTGACTTTAAAAGGTGCAGAAATGGTTTCTGTGCACATTGGTGAAATCGGTTTATCAATCGGAGTCACGATGAATTTTATATTAATTTCTGAACATGCGGGCTTTTCTTGTCGGGCCTGAACTTATGACTAATGGGCCCTAAGCTGTTAGTGGCCTACATTATAAATAAGTTATTGCAGTACAGAAATAATACACAACAGGCCACAATTTTCGAAAACCCTAAGTATTTTTCTAAAAAGTGGCCGCCCCCTACCCTCTGTCTGACAGAAAAATCCAGCCTGTGATTTTGAATTACAGTCTGGTTTAACGGATCAAATTCGTTAATCTCTTCGTAGAAAACTTCTGATAGATTTTCTAGTGCAATCTATCAGAGGGATTAAATCTCTGTTCGTGAACCTGATTGAAGAACAGTTCGTCCATCAGTTCCAGGGATATACAACAAGAGCAAAGAAATCTGTTGGTGTCCAGAATCTCGATTCGAGATTAAAGGTAAAAATTTATAATTGTTATTTAAATTTTTACACACACAATTTAATCGTAAGGTTGATACCCATTATGGAATCGTTCCATACAAAATTTTAAACTTCCGCTGCACCGGGTATCAATCATAATTGATCTGAAAGCCGCGTTCTCCAACACTAAGCATATCCTCCGAAGTACGGATAGTGTGCTCTGACTGACCATCAGTCTCCGGATGATAGGCAGTACTCAAACTGAGAGTAGTACCCATCGCACGCTGAATACTCCCCCAGAATCTAGAAGTGAACCTGGGGTCACGATCACTGACAATGCTCACAGGCACTCCATGAAGTCGAACGATCTCCTGAATGTACAACCGAGCCATACGATCCGCATTGTACTCCCGGCTATAGGCAATGAAATGCGCTGACTTGGTGAGTCGGTCCACCACAACCCAGATAGCATCACAGTTCCTCGGGGATACCGACAAATGGGTCACAAAGTCCATTGTGATAAACTCCCATTTCCATTCAGGAATAGGCAGACCGTGAAGCAATCCTCCAGGTCGTCGGTGCTCTGCCTTGACCTGTTACACACCAAACATCTCAAAACAAACTGATAAACATTGCGTTTCATTCCCTTCCACCAGAAACGAGTACGTAGATCCTTGTATATCTTGTTGCTCCCAGGATGAATACTCAACTTAGTGCGATGTGCCTGAGACAAAATCTCCTCTCGCAACTCTTCATTCTGCGGAATCACAAGCCTACCAGACAAACATAGAAAGCCATCTGACTGATAATGAAATCCAAACGAGCTACCCTCGTTAGCTAGACGAGCTAAACGCTGGGTCTTCGAATCAGACTTCTGAGCACCTCGAATCCGCGAATACAAAGCTGGCTCAGATAATATCGCAAACATATGGATACTCTGCATACCTTTCTTATGCTTGAAGGTATAACCTGAAGTACAACAGTCACTGATTGTACTAGACATCGAACAAGTCTGAAGTGCGGATAGTCGCACCTTGCGACTCAAAGCATCAGCAGTGAGATTAGCAGCTCTCGGATGGTACTTAATCTTGCAATCATAGTCCTTAAGCAAGTCCATCCAACGTCTCTGCCTCATGTTCAATTCCGCTTGATTGAACAAATACTTGAGACTCTTATGATCGGTGAAGATCTCAAATTTCTCGCCATACAGATAATGACGCCAGATCTTCAAAGCGAACACAATGGCTGCTAACTCCAAATCATGGACTGGGTAGTTGTCCTCGTGAAGCTTCAGCTGTCTAGAAGCGAATGCGATCACATGCCCATTCTGAGTCAGGACACAACCTAACCCCTGAATAGAAGCATCAGTGTACACCACATACCCTCCAGATCCTGACGGTAATGCCAACACTGGCACAGAAGTCAACCGCCATCAAAGCTCACAGAAATTTTCCTCACACTCAGAGGACCAGTCGAAATCCACACCCTTGCGGGTAAGCTGCATCAAAGGTCGAGCTAACTGAGAGAAGTTCAGAATGAAGCGACGATAATAACCTGCTAGACCCAGAAAACTATGGATCTCAGCAACTGTCGTCGGACGCGACCAATTAAGCACCGCCTCAATCTTGCTTGGATCAACAGAAATCCCCTCCCTGGATATGATATGGCCAAGAAAGACCACTCGATCCATCCAGAACTCACACTTGCTCAGCTTGGCGTACAACTGCTCATCTCGAAGAGTCTGCAGTACCAACCGCAAGTGAGAAACATGCTCTTCCGTATTACGCGAATACACCAAGATGTCGTCAATGAAGACCACGACAAACTTGTCCAAATACTCCCTGAAGACACGATTCATCAGATCCATGAACATAGCCGGCGCATTAGTTAAACCAAATGGCGTCACTAGGAACTCGTAATGCCCATAGCGAGTACGGAATGCAGTCTTGGCTACGTCCTGATCACGGACTCTCAACTGATGATACCCAGATCTCAAGTCAATCTTGGAGTAAACTAACGTGCCCTGCAGCTGATCAAACAAGTCATCAATACGAGGCAACGGATACTTGTTCTTCACAGTGATTCGATTCAGCTGCCGATAGTCAATGCACAGCCGCATCGACCCATCCTTCTTCTTTACAAAATGAACAGGAGCTCCCCAAGGAGATACACTAGGACGAATGTACCCCTTGTCCAAAAGATCCTGTAGCTGATTCTTCAATTCACGCATCTCTGACGGAGCCAGAAGATACGGTGCTCGAGAAATAGGTGAAGTACCCGGCATCAACTCTATGCCAAACTCGACTTCCCTAGCAGGAGGAAAACCCGGAATCTCATCAGGAAATACATCTGGGAATTCATCCACAACAGGAATGCTCACTATCCCAATACTCTCAGCGGACAAATCAACTGCATGGATAAGGTAGCCTTCCCCGCCAGACTCTAGAGCTCGACAGGCTCTCAAAGCTGATACCAAAGGCATCGGGGTTCGCGCTCCCTCACCATAAAAAAAACAGCTTTCACTCCCTTTCGGATGAAAGCGTACTAGTCTCTGATAGCAGTCCACTGAAGCTCGATAGGTAGTAAACATATCTATCCCCAGAATGCAATCAAAGTCATCCATCGCCAGGACCATGAGATTCGCAATCAAAATGTTACCCTCGAACTCTAAAGGGCAACCCATCACTAGACGCTTAACCAAAGCAGATTGGCCCGTCGGAGTAGAAACAGACATCATTACGTTTAGTGCAATGCATGGTAACTTATGCCTCTTAACAAGAAATGAAGGAATGAGATGCGCCAGTGTCAATAAGTACAAGATCAGGTATACCATAAAGCAGAAATGTACCTGCAATGACTTTCTCATTCTCCTCCTCTGCCTGATCATGTCTCAGGGCAAACACCTGGCCAGAAGCTCGTGGCCTCAAATGAGAACTCCCAGCAGGCTGTCCTTGCGACCTCTGCTGAATGGTGGCCTGAGAACCAGATCCTGAACCAGAACCAGAACCGCTTCCCCCAGATAGTGGACAATCCCTCCGAATATGACCAGTCTCTCCACAATGGAAACAAGCTCCAGAAGCTCTACGGCACTTGTCGGATGGATGGTTCTTCCCACAGTGATCACACTTGTCCTTCTTACCAAAATGGACAACACCAGCAGAGCCAGAGGAAGAAGAAATAGATCCAGACTTCTTGAAAGATTGGGCACGGGGACCCAAAGAACTAGCAGGTCTCGATTGAGAGAAAGACGTGTTCCGCCGAATGCTGTCCTCCGCCTGGTGAAAACGGCTCACCAAACCCTCGTAGGACATGTCATCGCCAACCGCCACATGGTCAAGGATCTCAGGGTTAAGGCCCTGAAGGAACAGATTATACTTCATCTCAGAGCCGTCGGCAATCTCGGGGCAATAGGATAGCAGATCAAAGAACTTTTGCTGATACTCATCAATAGACATGGCTCCCTGTCGCAGACTCAGTAGCTCGCCTGCCTTCGACTGACGGAGTGCAGGAGGAAAATACAGCTTCTGAAAAGTTGTGCGGAACTCGGCCCAGGTGGCCACTCCTCTCGCCGCAACAAAAGGTGCAGAAGTAAACCTCCACCACCTGCGCGCACCTCCATCCAGAAGATAACCTAGGGTCTCCATCTTCTGCTCCTCGGTGCAGTGGAAAGTCTGAAAAGTCGTCTCCATGCGGTCTAACCAGTTCTTCGCATCCTCCGGAGACTCACCTCCAACTAAGGGCTTAGGACCCATAGCTAAGAATCGATGCACAGTGAAACGCTCGTCGTCATGATGACGATGACGCCGTTCTCGACGACGCTCTCGGTCGGCATCGCCCCAACGACCGCCTCCACTTCTGTGGCTACTCTCATCATCGTAGTTTGCCATCTACAAAAATACCTCATGATGAGACTAAATCCCAATAATACTTTTGCATGCTCTGATACCATAAATGTAGTGACCCTTACCTGGATCACCTACTAAACAGAACTTAGGCATTCAATTAACTTAATTAAACGGATATCAGAATAAAACTGCGGAAATCATAAACAAATACAATCCCAAGGAAAGGAATCTGTAATTTATCCAAATATTATACAACCAAATCGAATAGTTGTATCAACCCAAAACAACAGAAATAAAACCTAGACGAAGCTCCAGCTGGCCAACCATTGCCTAGCCCCTCTTGGATCCACCCGCCTCGTCCAATCGCAAACCTGCCCCATGGAAAAGGGTGTCCAGAAACATAGAGTACGAGACATGAGCAAAAAACGCTCAGTACGAGAGTATGAGTATACATGCATGCAAAGTGAACTCCCTATAAACTCGAGGTCAAGTATCAGATAACAGAGACAGATCGGGCCCTGGTATGTAGCACGCTGTGCCGTCGCTTCAGGAGGTGGCTCCCATACCATAATACCAGTGGATATGCCGGACCCAAATCGATGGAAGTCCAACCACTAACAGGATAGGGAAAAACCCTACTAACAGACATCTCGAAGGAGATAGCTCAGTATGCAAATGAATGCAGCATAAATCAATGATATATAAATCATGCAGTCATATAATACATGCATACTCAGTCAGGATATCTCGAACAGTACTTTCGTACCTCAAATACTAGGCAAGTGCTATCAGCCCTAGGTCCACACCTATAATCTGCTCTACACTGCCAAATGATACTACTATCATTAAAGTGCTCTAAAAGCTTTAACTAAGCTATTGCATACTCCTAAATATTTATAGGAAGCAAAAGCTATACCTTCGTCCGTCGTTAGCCCTTTGCTGTCGATTGCCTCAAAACTAGGCCACAGCTCCGCTACGACGCCTGGATCGCTATGCCACTACCGGATTCCCGATGGGATGCCTAGAATTCCCTAGATCGGAGTTAGAAGGCTAAGGAATCGAGAGAGAAGAGGTGATTGGTGCGTCTAAATCTGAATCTCGGCCCTCCTATTTATAGACGGAGTTCGGATCGTCCGAACTGGACTTCAGGTCGTCCGAACACGTTCGGGTCGTCCGAACTAGGCTTCGGGCCGTCCGAACCCGATATTATGTCATTGCTTACATCAGCATGATGATGTCATCCACGAGGACTGTCGGCAGCACGTTCGGAGCGTCCGAACCACTCTTCGGATCGTCCGAACCCTGACTTCGGACCGTCCGAACCTTGACTTCGGAGCCTCCGAACTCGATTACCCTCAAACCATTTTCAAGTGTTCTGAATCAAATTCCGGATTCCATTAACCCATTATGAGTTCCCTTAATCATGTTTACTCTTAATTAGTAGGATTAATGAATTGATTAACACTTAATCATTGATTTCGGGTACGGGCTACTACACTTACCTTTAATGTCATCTTCGGATTCCATCTCCATCTCATATGTGCAAATAGAACTTATCAACTCATCCAAACCCATTATAGATGTATCTTTGGATTCATCTATAGCACAAATTTTGGTGTGAAATATTTTAGGGACAGAACGAAGCACTTTGGACATAAGTCTCTCGTTCGAAATAGGATCACCAAGAACAGATGATTCATTTTCAAGGCTCTTCAATATTCCATTATATTACATGATGGTCTCTGATTCCTCCATTCTCATTTTCTCAAATTTTGAAGTTATGAGACGCATCCTTGTCTTTTTGACACTTACCGAGCCTTCACAATGAGTTTGAAGTTTTTTCCAAGCATCCCTTGCACAAATACAAGTAGCAATAAGATTAAACATGTTCATATCAACAGAGGTAAAAATGAAATTAAGGGCTTTTGAATTATAAATAGCCGCAGTATTTTCATCGGCTGTCCATTGTGCTCTTGGCTTTGGTCCAGGTACATCATCATCTCTCATAGGTGGTGACCAATCATCAAGAACACGTTGCCAGACCCTGGACTCAATGGATTGAATGTATATGCTCATCTTCAATTTCCAAGGGCCGTAATTTGTCCCATCCAAAATAGTTGGACGAATTGCATTTATGTACGGAGTATCCATAACAAACCTGTAACACAAACCAGGAACTCACTTAGTAAAGTCAAGTGGTGGCTCTGATACCACATAAATGAAATGGTGTACGTGGTTTGTTATGTAAGATAGGAAGTGTTGTAATTCGTGTTGTAACACTAAAGACAGCACAGTGCAGCGGAAAATTAAAGCGTAAATAAAACAAAAGTAAATAATTTTGCACGAGTATAAAAACTCGTGCGGGTGCCTTAGGGCTAAATATCACTAGTAATGTAGCGACCCTACCCGGATCCACTACCTAATCAGAGTTAAGAGCATAATTAAACATGCATTAAATAAATCGCTGCGGAAGACTTAAATAAAAACATACCGGCAGAATACAACCGGTTAAACCAATTCGATTTATACAACCAAATCGAATAAATAGCCTAAAGGCAAAACCTACAACTAATCCTGCTGTCTTCACTGGTCGCTGACCAATCCAAGCTCCTGGTGCTCCACCCTGCACCTACACCTGCCCCGTCGGATGGGGTGCCCAGATATACAGAAAAGACTGGACGTGAGCTCTAAGCTCAATACGAAAGCACTGGGTAAAACATACAAATATGATGCATGCAAATGATAGGGTATCCATATCTGGGATAACTGTATATGACTGCTCAGTAATGGCGCCTAGGACATGAGTGGTACAACCCGGGGAGCAAACCCTGCGTACGCTGCTCATTCCTACAGGACGTGGACCGAGTCCCCCGATGCTAGCCACCCATGACCCGTCAGTCGATAGGCCCTAGACATCAACCGTCCAGACAGGGCTGAGCGGCCCTACGTGGCTCATCTCACAAGATGGACAGGCACAATATGATATGCACATGCTGCATAATAAATGACATACAAAATGCAACATATAAGCATGCAAAACCCACTGGCAATCTCAGTCTGTACTTGCGTACCTTACTACAGGCAGTCCTAGCAGTCCCACTCTAGGTTCCAAGTCTATATCAGCTCTACAATGCAAATATCCATGCATCAATAATTAAGCTCTAAAAGCCTTAACTAAGCTATTGCATACTCCTAAATAATTTTAGGAGACTATAGCTATACCTGCGTCCGTCGTCAGCCCGCTGATGACAATTGCCTCAAAGCTAGGCCACAGCTCCGCCTCGACGCCTGGATCGCTATGCCACTTCTGGATTTCCACTAGGATGCCTAGAACTCCCTAGATCTGAGTTAGAAGGCTTAGGAATCAGAGAGAAGAGAGGGAAAGGTGCACTTTGAAAATGAAATCTCGGCCCCCTATTTATAGACGGAGTTCGGAGCCTCCGAACCCGGTTCGAAACGTCCGAACACGATCGGATCCTCCGATCCCATCTTTGGAGCGTCCGATCGCTCAATATTACGTCAGCCATGACGTCACCTTGCTAACGTCAGCGATAACACGTGCCCTGGTCCCGATCGGAACGTCCGATCTTACGGACGGAGCTTCCGATCCTCTTCGGAGCCTCCGATCCTGAGTTCGGATCCTCCGATCCAGTTCGGTGCCTCCTGACTTGGTTCGGAGCTTCCGAACCATCCGAACCCTTGGGACCTTCCTGGCTATTTTCGAGTGTTCTGAATCCATTTCTGGACTCCGTTAACTCTTTTGGAGTTTTCTTAATCATGTTTTACTTAATCTAAACATGATTATACGATTAATATACTCATTAATCGCTAATTCTGGATACGGGTTACTACATTCTCCCCCCCTTAAAAGATTTCGTCCTCGAAATCTAGGGTAAAACCTCGAGAACGTACAAGAAACCCTTGCTCGAGTGTCTGGTCGAAATATCCTCCGACACACTCAGACTCCCGTCGAATTCTCTGCAAGCTTCATTAATGCTGAACCGCATTAACATTTTCCCCAGCCGAAAATTACTGCGCTACTGGTCGACAATTGAACTTCCCTTGCGCTAGCGTATCGTAACACTGATACATCTTTCACTCAGAACATGATCTTCCTGACCACGAAGGATACAATACCCGCTTGATCAAGATCATCGTCTCAAAGGAAATCTTATACTGATGAAGACCAAGTCATAACTTGACTGGATTATGACAATCGTCGAATCACTAATCAAACCAACCATCTAATGGTTCCAAAAGTTCTCGGTGCTCAACACCTCTAGTCAGGAAAACACTAATCCCAACATCGTGCTGACACATTCTAACATGAATCTCGCTTTAAGGTAATCCAGTGGACTCAAGTCTATACTTCAAAGTAACTGTTATCAATGTTCCCTAGACTGGTTACCCTCCCCACTCTCCCTGAAGCACAACCGGCTTCCCAATGAATACTGGGAACTTAAACCATTATGTCTAGTACATTCTGCTGTCCACTTTTCTTAATATAACATTCAACACTGTGCCCTGATGATAACTATCATCATTTTCAATTTATGACGCTACGTCATCTCCTAGCCATTGGCCTGCGAAATCACACATACATTGCAATGGAAGTCCTCACGCCTCTGATGATCTACATCATCTCGATCATAGGTTATTCACCTCATGAATTCAATCGATAAACGTCCTCCTGATAGTTATGCATACTCACAATCATTGTACGCTCATCAAGACTAAGGCAAGCTCCCACCAATATGCTCGACTGGGACATTCCACAGTGCACAGACATATGGAAACGCTTCCTATTCCGTCTCGAAACTCGACAGTCATTGCACCTGGTATAACTCAACTCAGAGTCTCTGATAATATCATTAGTTCATACCAACCTCCCAAGGTTGAACACACTGATCCTGGAACTAAATCTCAACGGATTCTCAATAGTCAAATCGCTCCCTTGCCGAACGCATCAGTCTCAGCACTAAACGATCTAATTCGTTGATTCCCTAGTCAATCCTGGGAAATACTTGTGCTCGAAGTAACTTGCCACACAATGCGTCTCTGATTGTCGTTTATTGCTACAACGCAATATTCTTTGACCAACAGTCTGTATAGATGTGACTCACTAACTCGAAAGAACAATTTCGATCTGTCACGATCTTGCGAAATCTTCAACCCCAAAGGCAAACCTCGTTGGCTACTGAGTCGATCCTTGACTATCTCAGTTACATATCGCATATCACTCGCTGGAAGATTAATGACACAACCTTCTGGATCTCGAGGATCAGATCCTAGCTAATGTCACACAGATCAGACAACTGATGTTTCCTTGCTAATGTCCATTAGCATTCCCAACTACTCGTCGGATCCAACCACAACGGTACACATAGATCCCCTCACTTAACCGAAATGTCCGGTCAACAATCTTCACTATTATTGTTCAATGGAAAACTCTCACATGAAACAACAACATGATCCTTTCCTGACCTATTGCTATCACTAAGAAATGGATTGAATCAATATCAGCTTCTTTCTTAACAAGAATTCACTATACTGGAAACTACCAACTCACTTGCTTGTCTCCACTGTCAAGTTAGCACCTAACTTGATCATACAAGTCCACTTGCAATCGTTCCCGATTACAGCAATCCCAGAAGATTCATCTCTGGTGATCATTGAGACTAAATAACTCAAATTTCCGATCTCTCTGAGATGGTATTCAGTACTCATCCCATAAGCATTTTTCGACAAAATACTATCCAAAGTATTTCTTAATTGCTACATCCTGATCAACCCTGATTGGCTCAACCAATCGAATTCGTCGATCTACTTAAGCTCGCACTTATCAGATCAAACCACCACTGATCATTCACCCTACATGGCTCGGTCAATAACCATGACTCAGCTGCCACAAAGAACCATTTCCAAACGGTGTCAAATTAGAGTACATAAGTAGTTTACTTGGCACAAGTCCTACGCCTTTTCAGCACTACTAACCGCTGCTTCGTATTCTGAACTTAACCATCTTAACTCTGACAGAGTTAGCCAATAACCACTAGTAGTCACTAGCACAGATCCCGTGCCACCTTAGCACTACTAATGGTTGTCTTGTTCACCCAAGGCAAACATCGAAATAAGCTAAGCCCATATCCATCCCATGGAAAAATCCTACGCTCAACCTCTGAAAATATCAGACAGTACTTAGCGCAACCACTGGACTCACTATCCTTACCTCGTTTAATCAGAATGAACACCACGGCTTGTCAAGTCCAAGAAGAATAACTAAAGAATCCCAAAGATTTCCACAATCTTCAGACACTCTCCTGATCATATCCCTTGTTAAGGTTGTGCAACAGTTCAAGACTAAGGTAGCTTACCTCAATAACCCACCTGGTCAACCACGAAGGTTCCACGGTCATAGGCCATGCTTCCCTCAAATCTTAAATAGTTATGTACAATCCTCAACGTCTGATATAATCCAATACTGATGAAGTAAATCATCAAGGAGTAGTCCTCGTATTCGAGTCTAAGTCTTAAAGAAACATTCCATCCAGTATCTTGGATAATTCCTATCACAAGGAAATTCTAACCACAACTCTGATGACAACTCCTAGTCATTGCTAGTAGAAATCCGTCCACCTACTAGATCCACACGTCTAGCAGTAACCCAAAGGTTAAAATCTATCTGCTCAGAGTACACACTTGTCAAGAAATCCCTCCATGACTGGTTCCTATAGCAGAATACTCAATGTATATCTCTGGCTCACCAGACGATATCGTACCATCGATATCAAACTTGATATCTTAATCCAAGGTCATACCCTGTCGTGACTGCTACCAAATCCCTAGACTGAGTAGCCTTCCCACCGCCAATCCTGAAGCACAAAGGCTCCCAGATAACCTCTGAAGTACAAAGACTCCCAGAGTAATACTGGCATAGGGTCGCGCCCCATCACGTCTAGTCATGGTCATAGTCCACAACTCTCGGTATATACTGGACCTGGTATCCTGATGAAAACCCATCATCTCAAGTCTCAACATAACGAAGGTCAGACAGCCTACTGTTCTCAAGGAGACAACCTAGAACAAAGCCCAACGTTCTAAACCGAACAATACCCTTAATGCCTCTAGATGAGTCCACTCATCGTTGGCACTAACTAAGTCCACCGACTAACTAGGTCAATCCTAGGAAAACGCCTAGACTAACCACAATTCAAACAGTCACAGTCGGCCCACTCAAATCCCATGAGCTGCAATAGTTGAACACTAATCAACTAAAACAATGTCAATCCTAGCAAAATCTCTCGCAATTATTCACGAATTGCTGGATAAATAAAACATGTATCATTGATTCCATTTATGTAAAATTTCTCAATTACAATCCCATGTAAAAGATACAGTATTTAAAATACAATGAAATGTACAATCGAACTTGAAATGATACAACCAAAGTATGATGATTCATTACAACTGAAATACTGTTTACAACTACATCAATACAGTATTTAAATCATCGTACTAGTTTTTGTTTCTTGAGAATGAAGCTTCTAATCGACACACACATCGATACAAGCATACTCCCGACCAAGTCTCTCTACATGTCCTCCTACGAAGAACTCCGGAGAAATGGCTCGTGATAGCTAACCAGCTATGCTCTGCGTCAGTGCATGTCAGTCGACCCCTCCTGCTCACGATCTACCATCGGCGTTCTTCTTGTATTCATATCATGCTCCTGAACATGAAGTTTTCCGTGTGCCTACCGAACGCATCGATATCAGCATACCGGCAAAACCATGTTCTGCATGAGGTTAAAGACCTCACGCTCGAAACCTGTCATGCTTTAGGCACTCGAGACATTCTCTGGTGAAGGTCTATCTGACAATCTCTCCAACTATGACTGGAGAATCTTCAGAGTAGTGTCATCATGGTATGGACTGTATAGATGCAAGCATCAAGTGCGTCCCATCCAATGCTCTGCCACTGCCTCTGTCATCCAGTACTCAATCCAAAGCTAGGATCCACATGAGTAGAAATCTTGAAAACTCGGACACGATCCATCACTCTTGTCCACACTTGCTGGTATCCCATAAGCCAAATCTTCAGAAATCCTGCCGATGATGGTAATCTCTGGGCAAACTAATTGCAGCATCTTCACTTCTTCCAAGATCTTATCCATCCTATAAGGATAACCCAAAGTCTTATTACTATATCCCAAGTCTCTTGCATGCATATGCTCTGATACCAATAAATGTAGCGCCGTACCCGGATCCACTACCTAATCAGAGTTAAGAGCATAATTAAACATGCATTACATAAATCGCTGCGGAAGACTTAAATAAAAACATACCGGCAGAATACAACCGGTTAAACCAATTCGATTTATACAACCAAATCGAATAAATAGCCTAAAGGCAAAACCTACAACTAATCCTGTTGTCCTTACTGGTCGCTGGCCAATCCAAGCTCCTGGTGCTCCACCCTGCACCTACACCTGCCCCGTCGGATGGGGTGTTCAGATATACAGAAAAGACTGGACGTGAGCTCTAAGATCAATACAAAAGCACTGGGTAAAACATACAAATATGATGTATGCAAATGATAGGGTATCCATATCTGGGATAACTGTATATGACTGCTCAGTAATGGCGCCTAGGACATGAGTGGTACAACCCGGGGAGCAAACCCTGCGTACGCTGCTCATTCCTACAGGACGTGGACCGAGTCCCCCGATGCTAGCCACCCATGACTTGTCAGTCAAAAGGCCCTAGACATCAACCGTTCAGACAGGGCTGAGCGGCCCTACGTGGCTCATCTCACAAGATGGACAAGCACAATATGATATGCACATGCTGCATAATAAATGACATACAAAATGCAACATATAAGCATGCAAAACCCGCTGGCAATCTCATTCTGTACTTGCGTACCTTACTACAGGCAGTCCTAGCAGTCCCACTCTAGGTTCCAAGTCTATATCAGCTCTACAATGCAAATATCCATGCATCAATAATTAAGATCTAAAACCCTTAACTAAGCTATTGCATACTCCTAAATAATTTAAGGAGACTATAGCTATACCTGCGTCCGTCGTCAGCCCGCTGATGACAATTGCCTCAAAGCTAGGCCACAGCTCCGCCTCGACGCCTGGATCGCTATGCCACTTCCGGATTCCCACTAGGATGCCTAGAACTCCCTAGATCTGAGTTAGAAGGCTTAGGAATCAGAGAGAAGAGAGGGAAAGGTGCACTTTGAAAATGAAATCTCGGCCCCCTATTTATAGACGGAGTTCGGAGCCTCCGAACCCGATTCGGAACGTCCGAACACGATCGGATCCTCCGATCTCATCTTCGGAGCGTCCGATCGCTCAATATTACGTCAGCCATGATGTCACCTTGCTAACGTCAGCGATGACACGTGCCCTGGTCCTGATCGGAACGTCCGATCTTACGGACGGAGCTTCCGATCCTCTTCGGAGCCTCCGATCCTGAGTTCGGATCCTCCGATCCAGTTCAGAGCCTCCTGACTTGGTTCGGAGCTTCCGAACCATCCGAACCCTTGGGACATTCCTAGCTATTTTCGAGTGTCCTGAATCCATTTTTGGACTCCGTTAACTCTTTTGGAGTTTCCTTAATCATGTTTTACTTAATCTAAACATGATTACACGATTAATATACTTATTAATCGCTAATTCTGGATACGGGTTACTACAAGTAAACATAAGAACAGTCTTACAAAGTAATCCTAGTGATTTTACGAAAAATTATTAAATCCTAAATTTCTCAACAAGTTGAGAAATCAAACTTGCATCCTAAACTAAATCAGAGTATAAAAGAAATCGGATACAACTCCCGTAGCCTAAATTGAAGAGACAGTAAAGATCTTCAACAACACAGTTCCCACAGTGTTGTCTCTGATGTCTTCAATACGAACGGCAACACGGGGACAAGCAACAACGAAGGTTGCAAAACCTTGCTTGAGAATCTTCGAATTCTTCAATGGAATTCTTTAGTCTATGCGCAGAGAATTGTACGTCTGAAGTCATTCTTCTCTTGTGCGTGAAAATCTCCCTTTATAGATTAGCATCCAAGTTTTGAAGGTTTCCTTAGATAGAGACCTACATGAATAAGGAAACAAGTTTAAGTAGGAATAAAACTCTATCAAATCTAGCAAATCATATCTTGATAATATAAAATACTTAATATATCTATTAACTACATTATCAAGATATAATTGATCATGACAAATATATTTCTCAAGATATTCGAAATATTCAACAGATATTTGCCAAATATCTTAACTTGTCTAAAAAGCAAAATCGAATAATATCAATTAATATAAGGGCCGAAATTTCATGGAATAATATTCCTTTCAGATGGCAATGGGGCGGGTTGGGGACGGGGATGCCTTACCCATCCTCGTCCCCGAATTCAAATCCGATCCCCATACCCGCATGATCCCCATTAATTTTTATCGGGGATTCCCCGTACTCATCCCCGCGGGGACCAAATCCCCATACCCATACTCATACCCGAAAATATATATATATATTTATATTATAAATAAATTTTATTTAATATATATATGAATTGGTAAATTTTATTATATAAGAATATAAAAATTATAATTCAATTTTATAATAAAATACCTAAAATATTTTGGGTCAAATTATTTATTATAATATTAACTTTTAAAATTTATAAAAATATTTTAAATACAAAATATTTATATAAATCAAAATTATTATTTTAAAAAAATACTATGTATCAAAAATTTATTAAAATTATATATTGTTTCTAAATTTATCAAAATAAATAATTTATATATATTTAGACTAATATAAATACTTTATATGTGTACGTAACATGAATGAGATTCAAATAATATGTTTATGTTATAAAAAACTACGTTATCATAAACGGATGTATTATATATAATGTATAAAAATATATATAAACGAAATAATAATAATAATACTTTTAATTTTAATATTTTAAATAATATTTTAGATTTAATAAAATTGATAATTAAAATATTATTATTATTATTATTATTATTATTATTATTATTATTATTATTATTATTATTATTATTATTATCGGGGCGGATTCGTGGATGAAGAAAGCATCCCCATATCCGCCCCAATATGTTTCGGAGATTTTTAAAAATCTTCGAACCTTAATCCATACCCGAAAGTTCTCCTCCAAACCCGCCACGTTTCGGGTTTTTTCCGCGGGTACTGAAACCCGCGGAAAAAATTGTCATCCCTAATAACATCTATACTTACAATATTATTAAACTTGAGATACTTATACCAATAAATTTTAGTGTTACGCCCACAGGGGCATAGTCGAGTTGTTAAGACGTGAGGTGACGTGAGAAGAGATTTCTCAGCGTTGCGGATTCGATTCTCGTGTGGAGCATATTCTCTGCTGAAATATTATGGGGGTATGCTCCGAGGGTTGTGACATGTTGCTCCCTCCTTCATGTCCCTACCGCTCGTGCACATCCCTGATTTAACATCCGCATGAGCCAATGAGTCTCTGACTCATGTGGAATGTGGTCCCCTTCAAAGTCAGCCTTTTTAAAAAAAAAAAAAATTTTAGTGTCATGTTCTGTGATTTGTTTTTTATTCGATGCTAAAATTTATGCTTATTTTATTTAACAATCTTTATTCAGAAATTTTACTCGTAAATTTATACACGCACAAATATATATATATGGATGCTATCTAAATCGGTGCGTTGATAAATTAACGAGTACAATTTATGTCAAAATTAAAATTTGTGAGATCGTTTCACAATATACGTTTTTTTTTTGAAGGTACAATATACGTGTTCTTATTCAAATAAATACATAAAATTTGATTGTGTTATTTTGTTACAAAGGTGAAGAAACACATTCAAAAATCCAAATTTTGGGCCATGTGAATGGAAAAATAGATGGTTCTGCTCAACTCCGAAGCAATCTGTGACGATTTGGCTTCAGAAAACATCGAAACTCGACACTGAAAAAAATAACAAATGGAATTTGTGAGAGCCCTTCGCAAAATTTGTCCTTCCTTGTGACGCCATCTTGGCGCTACGTATATATTGTTACACTCAGTGTTTTAAAAACCGGACCGGACCGGCCGGTTCGACCGGTTCGACCGGGAACCGGTCGCTGGTCCGGTCCGAAATACCCCTAAAAATCGTTTTAACGGTTCAACCGCTCAGAACCGGTCAAGAACCGGTCAAAACCGGTCGAACCGGCTAAGAACCGGTCCCAAGAACCGGCCAGAAAACCGATTGAACCGGTTTTCGAATTGTTTTTAATTTTTTTTTTAAAATTTTTTTTTTTAATTTTAAAGTCTTAATTTAATATTTTATTATATATATACACATGATTATTTGAAATTTGTACTTCGTTAAAAATATTATTTTTTTATTATTAAATTTTTTTAATTAATTTATTTATTTATAAAAATATAGTATATAAAACTATAATTAATATTTTGAATATATTTATATAGTTATTTATTTTTTAAACTATGATAAATATATTTTTGTTTATTTATATACATCTTTTAGATTTATAAAATTTAAAAGATATTATTAATTATATTATATTATATTATATAAACGGTTTTCCGGTCCGACCGTTTGGTTAAAACGGTTGAACCGATTGGACCGTTTTTTTAAGGTAGACCATTTCGATCACCGGTCCGGTTATGAAAATATTGGTTACACTAGCCCTGTAAATAAAAAAAATGACTATAAAATTGTCAAAAATTAAGGGCAATTTGCTCAAAAATCCCCAAATGCAACATGTTTTGCTTTGGGGTCCCTAGTCATAAAATGTGGTACAAAACAATACAAGATGTGGTATAAAACCATACAGGATGTGATACAAATTAACAAAAAATATGGTACAAAAAATTGGCTAAGGAGTGCAGAGCAAAACATGTTTGCATTGGGGATTTTTGAGCAATTTGCACAAAAATTAAAGGGCAAATTTTTTTTTTATTATTAACTTGTTTATTTTTTGGTTTTGATCCATTAACTTTTCAAATTTTGTTTTTGGCACACTAAATTTTATTTTTTGGGTATTTTAGTCTAACTGCTGATGTGGCACCGGAAAATGCTGATGTGGCACTGGAAAATGATGACGTGACATCGAAAAATGCTGACGTGACTAGCTGTCACGTCAAAAATTGGATCAAAATCATTGAATATTAAAAGTTAGTGTACCAAAACCAAACTTTGAAAAGTTAATAGACCAAAAACAAAAAATGCACAACTTATTGGACCAAAAAAAATATTTTCCCAAAATTAAAAGATACATGACTAAAACTCAATTTTGATAATTCCAAACATTGCAAAAAGCCAAATATACCGAACCAAAATTATAATTGTAACTTTTTTCTCTTTTTGAAATCGATGTGTTTTGAGTTTCAAGATTTTTTGTGAAAAATCAATGTTATATATAATTATTTTTTTGTGTTGTTTTTAGAAGAGATTTTTATTGGGCAAGAACCTAAACTCCTACATCCTGCACTGACTTTATGGGACAACACTTTGGGATGTTGTGTCCCGTGCAAAAGACACAAAAACCTTTACACTTTTAATAATTCATCGTTCCAAATAAATCAAATAAAAATATATATGAAAAGACTCAATTATCAAGTGGACTAATAATATTAAAATTATGGAAAGAGGGATACGATCGATTAATTGGTCCCCCAAGAGAAGATTCAACGTGAAAACTCGTTTATCAAAAACAAAAGTATAAACAAATTAAACATCCTTTTGCTAATTATACAACATTTTACATGCCATTAAATGTTTTTTTTTTTTTTTAAAAACACCGCCGGAAGCGGGGGGTTAGGCAGACCCCTACCTGTATATAAACATAAAAAAGCGATACAAATAAAACCTAACGGAGGAGGGGGACTAGGCCAAGACCTCCCCAAAAGGCTATACAAAGGTAATAAGAACATCAGAACAGCTAGGGTATCGAAAAATATACAACCAAAGCATCCCTAGGAAATAAGTATAAACAAATAACATCAAAGATAGCTAACTAAGTCAACGTCAGCAGTCATCCTGGGCAGCAAAAGCTAGAAGAGAACCACAGCTCGGCCCAGCAAAATAAAAAACGGACACTGAGGCGCGAAGAGTGGCTGGTATCAACCTGTGCAGTAAAACCTAGAGGAGATCCACAACTCCAGGCCAGCAAAATCAAATCCGACACTAAAGCGCGAAAAGAGGCTGGCACCATCCAGAGCTGAACAACAGATCAAAGCTATGCAAGAAATATGTCCAAAAGTCATGATCAGCTGGAAAGTCACTATACATAGGCCGCGAGGAAAAAGAGGAGCGACCGCAAACCAGCAGGCCCAGAGCAAAAAAGCAGGAAAATGGCGAAGGAAACTCAAGCCATAACCTAACTCCCAAGAAGACTGGAAATCCAAAAAGCGAGGGGCACGAGAGACCGCCCACAAAACATCCAAACAACTGTAAGAGTGGGTGCCCAGTGAGCCAACTGTGTGGCTATGGGCTTTGATGACTCTTTGTATAAACAATCTTTTGTTTAATATTATTTACACTTTTATGGCAATGACTTTATATTACTTCATATTGTTATATTGTGATATACTATTGTTGTTTTGATAAAGACCTTGAATATACTATAGTGTATGTAAGATGTGGTAGAACATGGAGATGTCTATCATGAAATACATCTTATAGTCACTGTATGTTCTAAAACCGTTCCTAGTCGATTGAGCCGTCCGATAATAAGGATAAGGATCGCTCGAGTTTGAGACTAGCATTTGCGATGCGGAGTACCACGTTTCATTGGTAGGGAACATGGAGATGTTCGAAGCATGCAAATGGATATTCATAGGATGAATAATCGAACTACCCTATCCGGACTTTCCAAGTGGTTATCACTTATCGAGTGGATTAAGTCCGCGGTTTTGGTTGTACACCATTAGTCCTTACGACTTGAAACATCATGGAGACTCTATATGCTAGTGCTGTGCTTTGACTCGTTTACCGACTCTATGGGGGTCATCAGGTGTCGAGATTGGGTACAGTTACGACACATATAGGAGTCAATGCATTGTTGTCAAGGATTCACCACATACTTGCGAGTATGGATATCCTATGCGATCTGAGGAGATATTAGTGTGACAAATCTCTGGCCAGAGTACTTGATGTGATTTAAGAAATGGTTTCTTAGTAGCACATGCGATGTCACTAATTTGATCTTCAAGATGTATTGCATAGTTATCGAATCTTGAGCGACTCTCGATTTACCAATGGTTGTTGATTCGATCGGGATATTTGGATGAAGGGACCGTACTGTACGCTAACCAAAATCTACTGGTTCTTGTAGGCACTATCAGTGATACCTAGGGAATCATGGGGCGATGTTGCTAGGCGCTTTACCATGATTCGTTGGGCAAGTCGGAAAGTGTTGTTCCGAGTCACAAGGAGTTGTGAGCCCACGGCTAGCTGTATCCCTGAACCATTGAGGGTCACACAGTGTAATGGAGTTTTAATCCCCGTTGAGATAGTTAAATTTAAAGAGTTAAATTTAATGAACTAAGGAGTTGGACTTCTTAAATAAGAGTAAGGGAGTAGGATTTCCTAAAATGACATAGGGATGGACATTTTTGGAAACCACTGAATTCGGATTCAGGAAAATTTATTTTGACTTTAAAATGTGCAGAAATGGTTTCTGTGCACATTGGTGAAATCAGTTCATCAATCGGAGTCACGATGAATTTTATATTAATTTCTGAACGAGCGGGCTTTGCTTGTCGGGCCCCAGCTTATGACTAATGGGCCCTAAGGTGTTAGTGGCCTGCATTATAAATAAGTTATTTCAGTACAGAAATTACACACAACAGCTCATAATTTTGAGAGCAAATTTTCGAAACCCTCCTCTCTCTCAAAGCATTCGGCCGACCCCTCCCCCTCTGCCCGAGATTTTTCGGTCTGTGATTTTGAATTGCAGTCTGGAATAGCGAATCAGATTCGTTTATTCTCTTCGCAGAAAACTTCTGATAGATTTTCTAGTGCAATCTATCAGAGGGATTTAAAACCTCATTCGTGGACCTGATTGAAGGAGTTCATCGGTTCCAGGGAGAGACAACAAGAGCAGATAAAATCTGTTGGTGTCCAGTAATCTCGTTGCGAGATTGAAGGTAAAATTTAATAACTGTTATTTAAATTTTACACACACAATAATTTAATCGTTGAACGGTTGATACCCACACTATGGAATTGTTCCATAACAAAATTTTTAAACTTCCGCTGCACCGGGTATCAATCGTGATAGATCAGAGAGCCGCGTTTTCAAACAACAACAACAAGAACCAGGCAAGGAGAAGCACAGTGAACGCCTGGTGATCCATCACCCTGAAGAAGCAAAGCAAGTGACAGGGGAACAGACTAACTCCAAAAACTTTGGAAAAGGGCCGGAGAGCTGTACCTGCAAAGAAAAATAAATAGCTACACGAGATAATTTTTTTAGGTGGTCTTATGGATTATACCGAAGCGATCATGACGATAATAATTACGAAATAAAAATAATTAATAAGGACACCGAAGATTTTACGCGGTTCACCCAATATAGGCTACATCCACGGAGCTGCTGCAAATATTTATAACCGGAGAAATATTACAAATGTATACAAAACACTATATCTCTCACACGATCCCAACCCCGAGTATTACCGAAAAAATATTTTTCTAACTCACACAAGAGATCTCCGAAAAAAAACTCTCTTTTTTTTTCTCTCTTTATTTTCTTCTCTCTTTGTTAATACAAAAGAAGAGAAGGATGGGATAAATAAAATGAAGCAAGAGGAAGCCTATTTATAGGCGTTCTTTTACGCGTGGAATTAAATGTGAAGCATTTAATCATTCTCCCAGCAACCACCTACTTTCTGCCACCTAACAATTCTCCCACTTGAAGACTTGATTTCAATCATGGATTCACACAGTCAATGTAGCAGCTCATGCCTCCTCTCTTTACGCTTGTAGTCCAACTGAAATCGAGCACAACTTCATTTTGTCAGTGGTCACCACCTTCGTGAACATATCAGCTGGATTTTTACTTCCAGGAATCTTCTCAAGCATCAAGATTCCATCTTCCAAAACCGATCTGATGAAATGGTACCGAACCTGTATATGCTTCGTCCTAGCATGATAAAAAATATTCTTTGTCAAATGAATAGCACTCTGACTGTCACAGTATAACGTACTATCCTCAAGCTTCTGACCCAATTCCACAAGGAATGATCTCAACCATATCATCTCCTTGCTAGCTTCTGTCACTGCAACATACTCAGCTTCAGTAGTCGAAAGTGCAACAATCTTTTGCAACTTGGACACTCAACTTATAGCCGTACCACCCAATGTGAACATATATCCAGTATTACTCTTTCTGCCATCTAGGTAACCACCCATGTCGGCATCTACAAAACATTGTAAGCCTGAATCTCACTTTCTGAAGCACAGAGATGAACTGATAGTACCTTTCAAATATCTGAGAATCCACTTCACTGCTTCCCAGTGTTGTTTTTCAGGATTGCTCATAAACCTGCTCACAACTCCCACTGCATGTGCTATGTCTGGTCTGGTGCACACCATTGCATACATAAGGCTTCCGACAGCAGAGGCATAAGGAACCTTATTCATATAAGCATGCTTCTGCTTCGTCGATGGTGATTGGGCTTTGGTTAGTTTGAAATGACTAGCCAAATGAGTACTCACCGGTTTAGCTTCATCCATGTTGAATCTTCTAAGCACCTTTTTCATGTACTCTGCCTGAGATAGCTTCAAGACTTCGTTCACCCTATCTCTCAAGATCCTCATACCAAGAATTTGTTTTGCAACTCTCAAATCCTTCATATCAAATTTTTTTGATAACTCTCTCTTGAGCTTATCAATCTCTTCCAGACACGATCTTGCTATCAACATGTCATCCACATATAGCAGTAAAATGATATAGGAACCATCAATCTTCTTCACATAACAACAGTGATCCGCCTGGCACCTCAGGAAACCGTTGTTATTCATGAATCCATCAAACTTCTTCTTTGATCTGGTACACCCACTTGTTGTGTAATGCCTTCTTACCTTCCGGAAGTTCTGTCACCTCCAAGTTTGATTGGATGACGGTGAATCTATTTCATCTTCCATGGCGAACTCCCACTTGATTGAATCATCATTTTGCATCGCTTCTTCGAAGGTCTCCGGTTTACCTTTATCAGTCAACAAAATATAGTGAAGTGCAGGGGAGTACCTCTCAGGTGGTCTAATTGTTCTTGAAGATCTCCTGAGTTCAATCACCGGAGTTTGTGGATCAACTTCTTGTGCACTTCTTTCTGGTTACTATCCTCCGACTGATTCATAGGAATATCTATCAATGACACTTCATTTGAATTCTGGACTTCTAGACATTTATCTCCTGCTGCAATGTCTGACTTGTCCTTGTACAAAACTTGCTCATTGAAAATGATATCTCTGCTCCGAATGATCTTCCAATTTTAGTCATCCCAGAACCGATAACCAAACTCATTATCTCCATAACCAATAAAGAAACACTTCTTTGATTTTGGATCAAGTTTCGTTCTGCTAGCTGAATCGATGTGAACATATGAGAGACAACCAAACACTTTCAAGAATGAAAGGTTTACTCCTTTGCCGCTCCAGACCTCCTCTGGTATTCTGCAATCAAGTGGTACCGAAGGTCCTCTGTTGATCAGATACGCTGCAGTGTTAACTGCATCAGCCCAGAATGATTTCGGCAGTCCAGCGTGCAATCTCATGCTCCTGGCACGTTCATTAATAGTTCTGTTCATTCTTTCAGCCACACCATTCTGTTGAGGTGTACTAGGAATGGTTTTCTCCATCTTGATCTCGTTCAGTGCACAATACTTCTTGAACTCATCATCTTCATATTCTCCTCCATTGTCAGACCGTAAGCACTTCACCTTCAAGTTGGTCTCATTTTCCACCATGAATTTTCACCTTTTAAAGGTTTCGTAAACATCAGATTTATTTTTCAAAAAATGAACCCAGACCTTCATGCTCGAATCATCGATAAATGTGACATAATACCGTGAGCCTCTAAGGGATGTCACAGGATATGGCCCCCACACGTCAGTATGAACCAACTCCAACTTTGCTGCTTTCGGTTCTCTACCGCCTTTCGAAAAGCTCACCTTTTTTTTCTTTCCAAGAACACAACTTTCACACAATTTGTGTTCGACAGTTTTTAACTCCGGTAGCTTCCCTTTTGATATCAGCATCTTCATTCCTTTCTCACTCATATGTCCAAGTCTATAGTGCCATAGACTTGAGTTAGCTCCAGCATCCACAGCTACTAACATGTCTCTGCAACTGGAAGCCATGTAGAGGGTTCCAGTCTTCTGTCCTCGAGCAACAATCATGGCTCCTTTGCTCACTTTCCAAGAGCCATCACCAAAGGTCACTTTATGGCCTTCCTCATCAAGCTGTCCCACTGAGATCAGATTTCGGGTCAACTTTGGTACATGCCTCACTTTGTTGAGCTTGCAGATGGATCCGTTTGACATTTTTAAACTGATATCACCCATACCAGCTATTTCCAACTGTTTTCCATCAGCTAATAAAACCTTTCCGTAATTACCAACAATGTAATTACTAAATACCTCACGATCACCGGTGGTATGAAATGAAACTCCCGAATCCATAACCCACGAACCAACCGGGCTTTCCATGGATAGTACTAAAGCATCATGTACATCCTCAGTAACAACATTTGCATTATTCTTGGGTGATCTGCAGTCCTTTTTCATGTGACCAGTTTCACCACAGCTCCAGCACTTCAATTTCTTTTCAAAGGTATTTTTGTCTTTTCCAGTTCTTGATTTGGATCTGCCACGCCATCGGTTAGAACCTTTTTCACTGCTCCTGCCCCTACTCCTGTTTTCGAGATTTAGGGCAGATCTCGATGATGTTGCTTCTCCCGAATCCCTCCTGCGAACTTCTTTACCAAGGATTCGATCTCTAATATCATTGAATTATAACTTTCTTTTTCCAGCAGAATTGCTAACCGCTGCCCGCATCGGCTCCCAAGCATTTGTTAAAGACGCCAAAATAATAAGTGCACGGATCTTATCATCAAATTTAATTTCAACCGATGTTAGCTGGAAAACAATCGTGTTGAATTCATTGATGTGTGCCGCCACCGAAGCACCTTCCTCCATCTCCAAGTTGAATAACTTTTTCATGAGGAACACTTTATTATGTGCTGATGGCTTCTCGTACATGTCCGATAAAATGGACATAATCTCCTCCGTGGTTTTTGTCTCCGCCACGTTGTGTGCCACGTTCTTTGTTAGGGTCAATCGTATTACCCCTAACACTTGTCGGTCAAGAAGCTCCCACTCATCATCCTTCATCTTTTCTGTCTTTACCCCGGATAGAGGTTGATGTATCTTTTTGCTATACAGATAATCTTTAATCTGTAACCGCCAGAACGTAAAATCTGTACCGTCGAACTTATTGATTCCAGGTCCCGATCCGTCATTTCCAGTCATCGCTTCTACTGCCTTAATAAAATTTCAAAAAATCTTTTCTGATGTGGAAGATCAGACAAAGCTGCAACCACAGAGTATACTCAAAATTTTAAGAAATTTTTTACTATGGCTCCCGGACACCGTAACAGCTCTGATACCAGTTGTTATGGATTATACCGGAGCGATCATGACGATAATAATTGCGGAATAAAAATAATCAATAAGGACACCGAAGATTTTACGTGGTTCACCCAATATAGGCTACGTCCACGGAGCTGCTGCAAATATTTATAACCGGAGAAATATTACAAGTGTATACAAAACACTATATCTCTCACACGATCTCAACCCCGAGTATTACCGAGAAAATATTTCTCTAACTCATACAAGAGATCTCCGAAAAAAACTCTCTTTTTTTTTTCTCTCTTTATTTTCTTCTCTCTTTGTTAATACAAAAGAAGAGAAAAATGGGATAAATAAAATGAAGCAAGAGGCAGCCTATTTATAGGCGTTCTTTTACGCGTGAAATTAAATGCGAAGCATTTAATCATTCTCCCAGCAACCACCTACTTTCTGCCACCTAACAGGTGGTATATATGCTTTATACGGAGTTAGTTAATAAAATAATCTTGATCAAATTTTTTTTTTAATAAAAACTAGTAATGTTGAAAACACTCGGTTATATAAATGTTATTTTTTCAGAATTTTCATTTTATACTGTCTAGCCATATATATTTCACTTTCTAAAATAAATGCAAAAATGAAAATCCAGAAATCATTTATGATCTTTTCCTTATTTCACTCTTTTGACGATGCATTTGAGGCGACATCAGTTGACATCTCTTTCTAAGATTTGATTTTCAGCATCTTCTCATGGTAACTTAAAGTCTTTTATTAATTATGCGTGTGACGGATCGACTCGATCTAGTGAAAAATAAAATTAATTTTTTTTTAATTCAACAGCATTACATATATAGTGGAAGATAAATGCTTGGTCTCTAGCTATATAAAAATTGATCAAGAATTTAATGATAAACTTATGCTCATAAATAGAATTTTATTTCTTGAAAAATAAGAAAATTATATGATTATGATTTTTATTTCTATCAAAGAAAATCACGAAAATACATGGTAAAGAACTAAAATGCTACAAATTTAATTCAATTACATGGACGTCTAAAATATTTCCTCCACCGCAAGCCACATAGTCTATAGAAAATTAAGCCGCCGTCTGTATGGCGGCCCAATGCCCGAGGCGGTGTCTGGTTTCCGGCAACAACCATTAGCCCTCGGGGACGACACGACGACCGACACTATAACATCGGCGAAAGCACCGAAGATGAACTTGTGTGTGTGCTTAGGGTTTAAGGCCAAATAACAAACGAGAAGCTCATGCAAGAACTCCCAGTCAGCCTCAACCCCGGCCGACTCGCGGGCCTCGATCATCTCCTGCATCGACTTCCGGAAGTCCGCGTAAGGGTCCGGCGAGTACTTGTCAACCGCTACCCCGCCGCCAGCCGCCCCTCGTCCAGCGGCTGCAGATGTTCCCGGTTGCTCGAGTAAGGAGTTGGAACAGCCAGGGGAGGAGCAGAAGAAGCGGTGGGAGGCGAAGGCGGAGCTGAAATCCGGAACGGTGCTGGTTTCCGGGGATGTGGAGGTGGAGAACTCGGCGGCGGCGAAGCTGTCGGAGGTGGAGACCTCGTACAAAGAGTTGTAGTTCTTGATCAAGACAGAGGGGTGGGAGTAAGGGTTTGTTTGGGTGAATTCTCGAATTTCTTCTTCTTCTTCTTCGACCGCAGGTGGCGAGGAGAAAGTGATGGTGGGAAGGCATTTGAATTTGGAGAAACAGAGGTTGAAGCTCTTCCATAATATGTTGGACATTTTTCAGTTTCGTTTGTTTGTACTAAGTTGTTTGCATGAGTGTGTATGTATATAGTTGCAGAATATAATAGAGAATTATTGTTCTGTGTTTATATTTTTATTCTAAAGGGTAATTTCAGTACAACTTTTATGTTGTGTTTGGTATTATATATACTTTTTATGCATGTTCGTGCATACATATATTCCCAAGCTTTAATTTTGGAATTATAAAGCACATGCTGCAGATTTTATCAATAATTGCACAATATGTCTATCTGACACGGTTATCAATGTTTGTAGATTAATAATGCAGGAGCCATAATATGAAACATTGTAGTTTTAGTCTTATTAACTAGTATGTTTTAGGTTTAATCATGTAATAACTTGTTTTTAGTTTGGTTTTCATCCAATAAATTTGATTTCTATCCTTTTGTTTTGCCCGAAACTACTATTTATATTTAAAATCGATGGTTAATTTTCTACGTACGTTCTCCATTTTGTTTGGATGAAATTTAATGCGTTTAATATAAAATTTGTTCTCATTACATGTGCCACTAAAACGGGGTAAATTAAATTTTTTAAAAAATAAAGATAACATACTAAAATCGAGATTCGATAACATCGGTTGAGGACCAAAACCGCAAATACATCGTTAAAAAGGACACTTGAAAAGCCAGACCTAAGTTGGTTTAAACATAAAAATCTAACTTGCTGATCTCTCCTGGCTTTGCTGGTACATGTAGCATTGATGTTATATATTATCATTTGAGTCTAATTAATTTCCATAAAAAGCATTGGAACATCATGTGCACTTGCAAAGTCGCATGTTTGGTTCTTAATATATTAAGCTCAGCTAACAAATTGGAAGATTGCGTTTAACAATTTTAAATTACACTTTGGAATCAGTCGTTTGTTGTTTGATATATATTTTTATTACCAGCTGCTAGAGTGTGGCTCGTGACTGTGTGAATTGCCCTTTGACTTGGTCAACACTAGCTTTTCAAATTACACTTTCGTAGATTCCACCAGACAACAACAGTTGATAAAAAGGACCAATTTATGTGCATGGCCTTTTTTTTTTTTGAGCTGAATTTGCATGTTTTCTTCTTTTCATTTCCCCCGAAAGATTAAATTATATAAATTAATATTTATTTCCACTCTTAACAAAAACATATATGATGGGTAAGGATATTTTTAAGTATGCATTCATTAAGCCAAGTTAGGCTATGTGGCCCTAGTATAATTTTTTAGCCCATAGTAGGGCCCATTAGGGTAAAAGCCCACTTTCGACCCTAAAAAATCTATAAATAGGTGTTTAATCTCCATTTTTGGGGGGTAAGTTCTCATTTTTATGCTCTTGTTGGGGCTCTCAAGGAGGTGACTTGATCGTTGGAGGGTTTTTGTCGGATACTCGTCGGTTCCTCTAACGGTCGTGACGTAGGTGGCGGATCACTACTTTAATTCGGGGGTCGTAGGCGCGACACCTGCAGTTCTGGTACTGACACTCCATCAATCCCCTTAATTTTCCCTTATTCATGTAGCTATTTCATTTGGCTACATCAATATACATACTTGATGGCTTGGCATAGCTGATGGGGTGTTCCTAGACATAAATCATATAATTAACTGATCTATATATAGCCGTACACAGTTGGAATTTATATGTTACACATGTGTATCAAGAATTTATATAAGGGAAAATTAAGTAATATGTCATTATCTTGAAGCATGCGATGTTGAGAGGATGCGGGAATGTTAGGTCTATGTATATAGACGTCACTTGTGTGAACTCTAAAAAAAATGACAGATTGTCACCAATATCACGAATGAAATATAAGGGATGTTGGGGATATAAGGTTTAAATTAGCAAATTTTCCATGATGACATGAAATCAATACCATGATCATGAGAGGTTTCTTCATCCCATAATATTTAAGCAGATCTTCAGTTGTTTATGAAGAGTAGATGTATAGAGCTGAAATATCGACTTATATTTGGTCGCTAGATTATTTACTCTTCTCGTACGATATGCTATCTTCTTTATCTAGCGAACAACTGTTAATTGACATATGAGAATTTGAGACGCTCCACTGGATGTAGATCACTAACTCGATTGCACGGTGGACCGTCCACTCTCCAATCAAGAAAATATTTAGCAGGAATATATGTTTTAATTTTTCATAGAGCCCTCACCACGATTTGTTAGCTGAAAATCCACAGGTCATTTCTCAATAGGAAAACGCGAGAATGTTTTTTGTACCGTGGATTTTGAGGTCTGTGTTAGTGTTGTACCAGGTTAAATTCGTTCGATGTAGTACATAATCAAGGTTAAACACTTGCATGAGTCCTTATGTTTGTCGCAGTGGAGCAAATCGATGTAGGATATGTTGATACCCCTAAGGTTAAAATGAGATTAGCTCATCCCCCATGACATCTCTCAATAGTCCTAAAAGCCAAGTCCAGGTGGCCATCAGAGCAGTTCGACATGGTTCCCGCAACAACAAGTTCACAGGGTCGGTCAGATGATAGGCCAGCCATCAAGGCAGGTCGACATGATTCCTCCACCAACAAGTTCATTGGTCAGTGGCATGTCGGCCATCCCTTAGGTTGGTCATCATGGTAGGTCAGCATAGCTCCCACACCAAAAAGTTCTCAGGTTGGTTGGATGGTAGGTCGGCATAGCTCCCACACCAAGTTCCCAGTGCGATCGGGTGGCAGGTCGGTTATGGTCTCGGGTCAGTGAGATGATATAAAATCATTTGGAGGATTCGACCTTCCATCTTCAAGTGAGAATTCAGACAAGATCTCCGTCGAGATTTATGAGATTGTGATCTCTATGATCACGGATTCTAATTAAGGAAGGACGACACCTATCCGGTGGTCTCTCCTATAGTTATCATATTTGATTTCATTGTGAAGGGTTCCACTTTTCAAGTACACATCGCTTACTATTTTTGTCACGCCCCGCTCCTGGAGTCGGATGACATCGGGGTTGCTTTCAAATAAAATTCAAAAACAACCGGCCTTTTAGTACAAAATTTAACTAAAACTAGTCTATTTCACAAATAAATTCCAAAATATTGTCTTTACAACTCAAAAATCCAAAGGAATCGAATAAACTTCGCGGAAGCGTCTAATAATATCAAATAATCAAAGTACTAAATATAATAAACCAAAATAATTAATCAAAAGTTTTCTTATCACCATCTCCATAACACGTCTTGTTCTTTCTCCTCTAATTGCTCTTGGTACCATCTGAGAGGAAACGTGTCGCTCAACAAGTGGGGATCGTTCGAGACATGTCACAAATATATGCATAACCATAGGAACATAACACAACATGAAAATGAACATAAACATGATGCATGGAACATCTGCTCGAAACATAGAATACCTTGATACATGGGCCATCAGGCCGAAACATAATCATGAAACATGGACTTTCGACACACGAACATAAGCACTGAAACTCATCTCCTTTCCATGGTTTACTGTCTCCTACATGTTAATATTCTAAGGAGTGAGGCCATGTCCTATGTGTTAAACCTCTAATGAGTGAGGTAGTATAACGGTTACAATCCTACCGTATAAGGGTCATATATTTACCATATCCATTCGAATCATAACAGTTTTTGACAACATGCATAACACAACATGATCAAACATGACACGAACAAAGAAAACATACTCGAACGAGATTTCAAAATCTAAACGCCATAAAATATTTTAAAGCCACATAAGCCCACTTACGAAGAAGTATAGGTGTACAAACTTTATATCAAGAAATATACATACAAAAGTCCACTTACGAAGAAGTATTAGTGTGCAAACTCTATATCAAGAAATATACTTACAAAATCCCACTTATCAAATATTCATTCATGTTCCAAGTAGGTCATAGACATATTGAACCGTCGGATCGATGTAAAATTTGGTCTGCACATTTCTAAGTATGTTTCTAAATTGTGAACGGTGGTGATCAAGTTTTGAAGGAGTTTGAATTTGTTTATGATCCACGAACAGAAGCTGCTTCTTTTTTCAAAAATTGGGTGTTGAGTTCTAGCCGTTGGATTGGGCTGAAATTTGAACTGTATATTGATAACATCTTATTCTACAATCTGAACGGTGAAGATTGGATTCTGATCTCGTTCACAATGTCAATAACTTCTGGGCCAAGACTACTTTTTCGAACTTACGAAAATCTCTGCAGCGTTTTGCCTACTCTTCCCTCTTGTGTTAGGATTGAAAAACGTGTGTAGAGGGGGGGGGGGGGGGATACACACTTTAAAAATATTTTAGAGCTACAATAGCTCGTTTTTGAAATGTTCAAAAATAAACCGAGCACCGATGAATTATATTGAGTTTGGTTTTCAAACCAAGCGGAATACACTCGAAATAATCCTTCTTAGAAACCGAATAAACATTTTGAAAGTCATTTTAAAAGATGCAACTTCAAATGACAAAAAATAGTTTGGTTGAAGCATTTTATCAAACACTTTGTATGCAATATTTTGGTGTATGAAAAAATCATAAAATGCTTCAACAATACATACTAAAAACAGTGGCAATAAGAAAGTAAATGCGATAAATAAATAGACACAAATTTGTTTATGGATGTTCGAAGCTCAATCTCCTACGTCACCCTTATTCCACCTCGGAAGGATCCACTAAAAGAGTTTGATTTATACAACCCATCTGTACAGACCCAATCCGATTTAGGACTTATCCAATGCCTAAACAAGAACTCCTATAACTCTCGATTGTAGGTTCAACCTCACAATCCGCATAATGTTTAACGTCTCTTATGACAAGACTACAAACACAATCTTTAATGTCTTTGTGCTAAGACTCACTCAACTAATCTTTGAAGCTCATATCTCTTGTATATTTGTGAGTGATTGTGTGTGAGGATTTAATCTCGTTGAAGTGTATTTATCTCTCAAATATATCCTCACACATTGGGCTTGCTCTCATCTAGCTAATTTTTCTTCTATAATCTGCCCATGCTTTTAATCCCAATCTAAAGATTGTGTTTGATCTTCAAAGTGTTGTATTTATAAGCTTCAAGAATGATATGGACGTTAGATTCAATAATATGACCGTTTGAGATATTTCTGGACACTTTCTGAAGTTGCAACAGTCATATTTGAGTAGCTGGCCCTTTCTGAGTTTGAGCTGAATTTACTATTCATCGGGCTGGTTTGACCGATTTGATCTGTTCAAACTCATCTGGTCTGGTTAAGCTTTGATCAGGTCTGGTCCGACTTTGATCTTGTTTGGTTCGATTGATTTGATCTGGTTCATAGTTGATCTAGTCCCTTAGTTGATCTGCATCATTCCAATTGATCTGGTTCGTTCATGATTCAATCTGATCCTTTCACTTACTTATAGCTCTTGATTCACTCATTTCTGGGCAAGTGATGAACATAAAAGTTGTATCCCTTTGTCTTGTATTTCCACAGAATCAAGAATCGCTCGATTTTGAGTTTGTATGTAAAATATATACTCGAAAAACTCAGCTGATCCAGAAATTCTGTTCTGCAGAATTTCTGTGCAGAACTCAAAATTTCATCTTGATTTATCAGCTTCTTAAACTTCTATTCAGGCTTTTACTTGTGAAACAAATTTGTAGATCATTCTCTTAGATTCGTAACACATACTGAATCATCCCGTTTGGATAAGCGAGCTGTAAGTTATAGTCAAAATACCAGAGCTAATCTGTTTGATCTGATTACCTGAGCTTTGATCTGATTTGCATCCAGCTCAATGTTGGGACCAACTATTCGCCTAGATAAAGTCCGAATCAACTGATCTGGCCTGAAATATGACTTGTAGAAATGAGTAAGCTTTCCAAGCATTTTAACCTCAAGTAATTTGGATCACCGAGCTATTCATATGATTAATTTAATGAACTGCGCCAGCTTGAATAACTTGATTTCCAGCTCAAGCCTTCCAACTTTGATCTACTACCTACAACACTTGATGAAATATGTTATAAACACAATAAAAATTTTTGTTATCATCAAAATCAAGATTGCTTGTGTTTCACAACCCAACAATCTCCCCCTTTTTGATGATCACAAAACTTGGATAAAAATATGAATATTATTTTTATCTAACATATTTCTCCCCGTTTTTGTGTGAATCAAAAAGGTGTATTTTATGCAAAAAAAAAATTCTCCCCCTTAAAATTATAATTAGCTCTCCCCCTATATTTTTGAAACTTTGAAATCGATAAAAGTAGAGGGATAACTAAACGACATTTTAAAAAAAAAAATGCAATGCACAACATATAAACAAGTTGACAATTATCAAGTTTCATCAAGATTGAACCAAATTATCTCAAACTATGAAGGCATCACAAAATCAAGATTGACATGCCAATTGAAATATTCATGAACCATTTAAGCGTCCCTTTAGTCACTAAGCACAACCACAATTGTAAGAAAAATGACTAGACATTCTTAATTCAAGACATGCTAGCACAAATAAAATATCATATTGACAATCAACCTAAAATGCTCTCTAAAAGCTAATATTAAAACGAGTGTACCAAGTTTTCTTGACGATGTATGTATTGCGCCCTTGAAACTGACCTCTTCTAATTACCTTTCCTGGCGTCTCCAGTTCATGACTCTACTCAATGGTCATGATCTGATCGGTTTCATTGATGGCTCCCACCCATGTCCTGATCGCCTCATTACAGTCTTCGATGCTCAGGTCGCCAATCCTGCCTATCATGCCTGGATACGACAAGACCAACTTATTCTGAACATCGTCATTGGATCTTTGTCTTCATCTCTGATCCCGTTCATCGCCACCGCACGCACCACCTTTGATGCCTGGACCACTCTTGCTAACACATATGGGAAACCATCCCGTGGTCGCATCACTCAACTGAAAACCCATCTTCGAAATCCGGTGAAAGGTTCCCAATCTATCACTAAATTCATGCAGTTTATAAAAACAAAGGCTGATGAACTGGCACTCATGAACGCCCCTCTTGATATTGAGGATCTCACTATCAAGGTTCTGCATGGCCTTGATGATGATTACAAGTAATTGGCTCATGAAATTCAAGCTCGGGACTCTGCCATCTCCTTTGAGGAACTTCATGAAAAGCTTCTTAATCATGAGGCTCATCTCCTTGCCCGCACCGCCTCTCAGATCACTCTTCCGGCCACTGCTCATGTTGTGAATCGCTCGGGCCCCAACAACCGCCGGCCCCAGGCTGGTCATACGCCGGCTGGTTCCCGTCCTGGCGACGCCTGGAATTCTCGGCCACCTCCCTTGCCGAACCCTCAGGCCCCGGGCTCGCGTCCCTCACACCCTTATTTGGGCCGCTGCCAGCTCTGCAGCCGTCAGGGACATTCTGCTCGGCGCTGTCCTGACTTCCAGTGTGCGCCCACTACTACTACTACTGTTCCTCCTGCTGGACAACATCGCAATGTCTCTGGCTTCCCTGGTCCGTCGGCTGCTGCATACACCGCTGCATCTCCTGCTTCGTCCGACTGGATACTCAACTCTGGAGCCACTCATCATGTGACGTCTGATTTTTCAAATTTATCCTTGCATGCTCCGTATGTTGGCTCTGATGGTGTTGTTGTTGGTGATGGCTGATAAGTGCATTTTGTATGCATTATTTCGTGATAGGTGTATGTCTATTTTGTGTGTATTTATATTATTTTTATGTGTTTTTATGTGTTTTAGTGCATGTATGTGTATTTCACTCTTCGGGTTGATTTTGTAGGAAAATGGATTTTGAAGTGTGAATTACGAAGCATCTTTGTTCGAAAAATCAAATTTAATTTTAGACTTACCCAAATTCGATCTTCACCGTTAATAATAAATTTCAAGATGTTTTTAAGCTGTTGTCCAAATTTCAGCTCGATCCGACGGCTAGATCTCGAGTTATGAATTTTTGAAAATCGTCGCTTGGCGCAGAAAATTTGTACTGCGCGCGCGAGTTGCATGTTCAGATCTCTGTTTTATAGTTCTGCGCGCGCGAGGCCTATTCCGCGCGCGCGCTTGTTCTGGCATCAGCTTTGCTCCGAAAAGTCCTTGTTTTGAGAGGAAATTAATTGGTAGGAGTTCCGGATCATATATATACAAGATATAACATATTTTTGAGGGTTTCGGAAGTTACAGAACGCAGACAACACAAGGGAGGCGGCTACAAGGCTTGGGAGAGAAGATTTTTCTTTTCTTTTTTTTTCTTTTCTTCTTCTTTCTTTATTTTATTTTTTAATTATTGTTTTTAATTATTGAGTAGTTTATTTTCAACCAAGACGGCGTGATTGGGCCGAACAAATTTATGTAAAAAACATGGATGTTTGTTTGGGATTTTTCAGAGTTGATTTTATTTTATTGATTGTCGGATTTATATTTGTCTTGTGAATAGTCTGATCAACTGTTTGCTTGCATGTTAATCGATTCCAAGTTGACAGAGGAGGTATTGATTTCGATCACTCTGATAATTAACACATGGTAAAACCGACTAGAAATAGAATTCGGTTTCAGTGTGCGGTTTGAGTGTAAACTGAATTTTCATAAATATTTAATTCATTCAAATTTGATTAGAATTATGAAAGATTAATCCGTCAATATTTGAATAGGTTTGATTGTTCTAGAAATAGACCTTTGAACAAGATAGGAGAATTCCCGTGATTTAAGATTAAATCTGAGTCCTGAATCGACTACTTGTTACATGATTTGTTCGGTACCTACGTGTGTCTTGGTTGTCTTTGTTTTAATTATTTTTATCTTCAGTTATTTTTAATTCTTATTTTTTAAGCAGTTTTTATTTTATTTTCTTATTTTATTTAAATCAAATTGCTTTTTATTATTTTGTCTAGATTAAGTAAAATAATTAATTCTTGAGAATTGACAACAGTCCCTGTGGGATCGATACTTGGACTCTCAGTTCAATTTATTATTACTTGACCTGGTAAGCTTGCCAGTAGATTTATATCACACCGATTTAGCCGGTCAAGTTTTTGGCGCCGTTGCCGGGGACTGTTCAGTTAATATTAGGATATATTATTTGATTGAGACTAGACATTTTTTTCTTGCATTATTTTTTATTTTTAATTATTAATTTTTTTTTTCTTACTTGTGAGGTACTTGGATATGGATCATCGACAGGTGTTCACAAGATTTAGCCAACAATATAAGAGCCTTTCTATGCTGCTTGGGGGAGATTCAATGAATTGGCGAACATATTTCAATGTCATCAATTTTCGAACTACACGCTCACTCAGATTTTTTATGGTGGTTTGGATAAGACTACAAGAAGTTGGGTGGATTATGGAGCTTTGGCCACTGGCAGTCACCTGTTCAGAAGAGATGAAGACAGTGCTATGCACTTGTTAAATGATATGGCGGATTTCGACTACCATTGACATTGTGATCCTTCATTGCAAGGTTGGAGTCATAAATATCCTCAAAAATTCAACTTCACAAATTTTGCGAACCAACCACTGGAGCATCAAGAAGAGTGTGTAGGGTATTTTGAAGATCATGTGGCTAAGTTGAAGAATTTTGTGAAAAGGCAGGAAGAGACAAACCAGTTCTTCGAAAGCCGCATCAAATTTTTAGTCTTTTGGATGAACAGATTGTGCTTCATAGAGAACCAGTTTTTGAGATCTGCCAAGAGCATGAAGTAATTGAGCTAGAGCATGAGAAAATAATTTTTGAGGAATCTTCTTATGAGGATGAATCAAAAGTGACAATGGAGGAGGAAGAAACATACAAGGCTACCTATTTTACGTCGTCAATGGTCGTTCCATGTACACCGTTAAAACTTTCTTTCTTGCCATTGACGCCACCTCCAGCATATTCCATCCTCTATGAGCTTCAGCCTAGATTCGGAGTCTCCTTCCAAAAGAAAAATTTCAGACCAAGTGTTGTTGGACCGACGAGCTTACAAAGTATATATCACGCCAAGCTTGAGGGCGAAGGAAATCAAGACCCATACGTAGAGTCGTATGATTCTTACTATGGGCAGCAACCGCTCTTTGATGGCTGCTTCTGCATAGTCGGGCTGTAGACTATAAACTTAGCGCTGACTGAGAGGCAACCCAGTATTCTTTCCCTTGATCTTTTAGTTTAATTTTTGGTTTTTTTTATTTTTATTTTATTTTTGTTCTTTACCATGCCAGTTTGCAGTGAATGTCGATTCCCCCAGTCTGCTACTGTCATCTTAAAAGATGTCGCTGCTAGAGTGTGAAGAGGAAGAGAATGATGGAGATGCCAACGAATTAACCAGGGGAGTTTTAGTTTTCAGTTTCATTCTGTTTTTGTGTGATTGTTTTGCATATTGTTCATTGTTCTGAAGCATTGAGGGCAATGCTTTGGATAAGTATGGGGGGTGTTATTTGGTATTTTTTCGTTTATCATTGTGTTTTGCATTCATATGGTTTAGTATTTTGCATATATTTTTTATTTATGCATATCATTATGTTTTGTGTTTGTGCTGTGTGAATAAGTAGAATGATAATTGTTGGCCGATGATGATAGAGTTGAATTTTTTTTTTTTTAAATGTTGCTTTTGATTGAACATGAGAAACTGTTGGTTGAATCATGAATCTTTTTAAGCACGCGTGTTAGACTAGTGTAGTGTAGCGATATAATTGATGAAGTTCGTGTTTGCTTGACCATTGCACGACAATAGGTGTTTGTTGTTCTTGATAGTGCTTTGGATTCTTGATAGTTGTTAGACATTTCATGTATGATCTTGGGCGTACCAATAAAATTTTTTGAAAAACTTTTGTTGAAAATTAAGTTAACTCCATCCGGGTTACGAGCAGAGATTGAAATCCTAATCTCTTGTTCTTTACTAAGTATGGGGATTCCATGGGGTTGAAAATTTGAAATTTTAAAATAACAATTCCATCCGGGCTTAGACAATTATTGAAATCTTAATCTTTGTTCCATAGCTAAGTTTGCGGGTTAAATGGGATTGATGCTCCATCCGGGCTATAGACGAGGGGATTGAAATCCGAATCCTATCTTAGTTATAGCTAAGTTTGCGGGTAATTATTGGGGCTTATTAAAAATACCGGATGCCAAATCCGGAGGTACGTAATTAATCTCAAGAAAGTGCATGTTTTTGTTTTGGATTGTTGAGATGATGGAGTGCTGGATTGTGATACTTGCATTGAATTGTCATAGATCGCTAAGCATTCTTGGGACAGATTCTTTAGAAGTTGCATGAAACTGGAATGACATGACACACACACACATTTACGTTAAACTGACAGTGTATTGTAAACAATCAGAAGTTTTTGTGGTTTTTAGTTGTTAAAGATGAAACTAATCGTAGACTATGTTGTTCATGATTCATTCTTACTTATGTCGTTGTTTTCATATTGTTTTTGGTATGTCTTGCTCGAGGGCGAGCAAGTTTTAAGTATGTGGGTGTTGATAAGTGCATTTTGTATGCATTATTTTGTGATAGGTTTATGTCTATTTTGTGTGCATTCATATTATTTTTATGTTTTTTATGTGTTTTAGTGCATGTGTGTGTATTTCACTCCTCGGGTTGATTTTGTAGGAAAATTGATTTTTGAAGTGTGAATTACGGAGCAGCATTGTTCGAAAAATTGAATTTAATTTTAGACTAATCCAAATCAAAGCTCCACCATTCATATTAAATTTCAAGATGTTTTAAAGCTTCTGTTCAAGTTTCAGCTCGATCCGACGGCTAGATCTCGAGATATGAATTTTTGAAAATCGTCGCTCGGCGCAGAAAATTTGTACTGCGCGCGCGCGAAAATCAAGCTCGCGCGCGCGCGGGTTTCATGTTCAGATCTTTGTTTTTTACTTTTGCGCGCGTGCGAGGCCTATTCCGCGCGCGCGCATGTTCTGCCATCAGTTTTGCTCCGAAAAGTCCTTGTTTTGAGAGGAAATTTACTGGTAGGCGTTCCGGATCATATATATACAAGATATAACATATTTTTGAGGGTTTCGGAAGTTCCAGAACGCAGACAACACAAGGGAGGCGGCTACAAGGCTTGGGAGAGAAGATTTTTCTTTTTTTTTATTCTTCTTTCTTTATTTTATTTTTTAATTATTGTTTTTAATTATTGAGTAGTTTATTTTCAACCAAGATGGCGTGATTGGGCCGAACAAATTTATGTAAAAAACATGGATGTTTGTTTGGGATTTTTCAGAGTTGATTTTATTTTATTGATTGTCAGATTTATATTTGTCTTGTGAATAGTCTGATCAACTGTTTGCTTGCATGTTAATCGATTCCAAGTCGACAGAGGAGGTATTGATTTGGATCACTCTGATAATTAACACATGGTAAAACCGACTAGAAATAGAATTCGGTTTCAGTGTGCGGTTTGGGTGTAAACTGAATTTTCACAAATATTTAATGCATTCAAATTTGATTAGAATTACGAAAGATTAATCCGTCAATATTTGAATAGTTTTGATTGTTCTAGAAATATACCTTTGAACAAGATAGAAGAATTCTCGTGATTTAAGATTAAATCCGAGTCCTGAATCGACTACTTGTTACATAATTTGTTCGGTACCTGCGTGTGTCTTGGTTGTCTTTGTTTTAATTATTTTTATCTTCAGTTATTTTTAATTCTTATTTCTTAAGCAGTTTTTATTTTATTTTCTTATTTTATTTAAATCAAATTGCTTTTTATTATTTTTTCTAGATTAAGTAAAATAATTAATTCTAGAGAATTGACAACAGTCCCTGTGGGATCGATACTTGGACTCTCAGTTCACTTTACTATTAATTGACCTGGTAAGCTTGCCAGTAGATTTATATCACACCGATTTAGCCGGTCAATGGCACTGGGCTTCCAATTACTCACACAGGTTTTCTCTCACCACCCTATCGTTCTTCTGATCTCGTATTTCCAAATGCTCTCTGTGTTCCCTCCATTAATAAAAATCTCCTCTCTGTCTCTAAACTGTGCACAACTAATGATGTTATTGTTGTTTTTTCCTCTCATGACTTTCAGGTGAAGGATCGTCTCACAGGGGCTACTCTTCATCATGGACCACTTAAGAGCGGTGTAGTGACCCTGCATGGAATCACCTACTAACTGGCAACTAATAGCATGCATTAAACTTAATACAGCAAAATACTTAACAGAGTAAAAACGTGCGGAAACATAATCCATAATTTACATATCAGCTTAGTAATATAATCCAGGCTTAAATCTGTAGTGATACAACCATATCGAAATTCTTAAAAGTAAACATTATACAGCTAATAAATCGTGCTGTATAAAAACTTTCAAAGCTCCTGCTCCCTAGTCCTGCCTTGAACTACCAGCTCCGTCCATCCTGCGACCTGCCCCATGGAATAGGGTGTCCAAGATAACAACTAGGACGTGAGCGCTACGCCCAGTACATAGACATGAGTAAACATATGTATATAATGCATGCAACATGATGACTGGTATAGGGTCATCTGAAAAGTCATGCTCAGTACCGGCGCCATATGAGTGCTGCCACCGCACGGATCAACCTCTGGGTGCAACCACACTCGTCTAGTACACCAGAGTAGACAGACATAAATGCCCCCGCCGTCGCGGTACTCTCAGTGTCAGACTATCGAGTATAGAGCTGAGCGGCTCTATAGTCAGGTATAACAAGGTATAGGCTCAACGTGTATATGCACATGACATATGAGTATAGAAAACGGTAAATCATACATCATGCCATATAATAATGCCAAATAAATGCAACATATAAACATGTATACTCGCTGGCAATCTCAGTCAATGTGTACGTACCTCTAGGCTAGTTCAAGTATAATAGATCCTAGGTTCCAAGCCTATATTCAAAAGTTCACCGTATCACTACATAATTTCTATAAGCCTTAACTAAGCTAATAAGTACTCCCAAAACTTAAATAGATTCCCGGACCATACCTTCGTCCGTAGTTAGCCCTTTGGAGTCGCTAGTCCTGAATGACTATAACCTCACCGTGGTTATTTCAGAACCTCACTATTAACCGATAGGGCCCTCAAGTGTATATCTCACACTATATAACTGAAGAAGGAAACGTGGGAATTCGTATTTCAAAACTGAAGCAAATGAGCCCTATTTATAGCCAAAATCTCGGCAACGATCGGAACCACCGATCTCGGGATCGGAGCTTCCGATTCCAGCTCATTCTGTGCATGTCCGACACGTCGGGATCGGAACCACCGTTCCGGGACCGGAACTTCCGATCGAACCCCCGATCAACACTTGTCAAAACTCACGGCTGAGTCATCGAGCATTGCTGGCTGGCTGAGATCGGAACCTCCGTTCCTGATCGGAACGTCCGATCACCGTGCATCCGATCTGCTTCCGAAGTGGTCAGGATCGGAGCTTCCGAACTGGGATCGGAGCTTCCGATCTGGCCCAAAGTCAAAAGCCCAAATTCCTCTTCCGAAGTCCAATAACACTCCGAAATAGATCAATTACCAACCCTTAATCATGTTTAACATATTATTATCTTAAAATGGGTTCCGGGTTACTACATTCTCCCCACCTTTAGATATTTCGTCCGCGAAATAACATCTAAAGATAAATCAAGATAACAATATGAAACAACAAACCATGTCTTATTACAACAACGGTAATTACATCTTATATGGTAATAAAAAATACAAAGCAAACAACTCAGGATATTCTGCTCGCATACGATTCTCAATTTCCCAAGTTGCTTCTTCAACGCCTCGGCGCTGCCACTGTACCATCACAAGTGGTATAATCTTGTTCCGAAGAACTTTCTCCTTCCTGTCTAGGATACAGATTGGTCGTTCAACAAAAGACAGATCTGGCTCTAGCTGAATATCAGTAGACTGAATCACATGAGATTCATCAGCTATGTACTATCGAAGCAACGACACATGAAAAACATTGTGTATACTGGAAAGAGATGGCGGTAAAGCCAAACGATAAGCAACATCTCCGATCTTCTCCAGTATCTGGAAAGGCCCAATGTAACGAGGAGACAACTTGCCTTTCACACCAAATCTCATCACCTTCCTGAAAGGTGATACTCGCAGAAAAACATATTCACCAGGCTCAAAATGAAGTGGCCTGCGGTGAATATTCGCATAACTGGCTTGTCTATCTTGAGCAACTTTGATCCTATGCTTGATCAAATCTACCTTGTCTACAATCTGCTGCACCAATTCAGGACCCTCGACTTGCCGTTCCCCGACTTCATCCCAGAATAACGGAGTACGACACCGTCGACCATACAATGCCTCGAAAGGTGCCATATCAATACTACGATGATAACTGTTATTGTAGGCAAATTCAATCAAAGGTAACTGATCCTGCCAAGATAAACCAAAGTCCATGACAGAAGAACGTAGCATATCCTCCAGCGTACGAATAGTGCGCTCTGACTGCCCGTCAGTCTCCGGATGATACGCAGTGCTCAAACTCAGAGTGGTACCCAATGCCTGCTGAAAACTACCCCAAAAACGTGAAGTAAATCGCGGATCTCTATCACTGACAATACTCACTGGAATCCCATGTAATCGCACAATCTCTTGGATATATAAGCGTGCCATGCGATCATAAGAATACTCACGGTTATAAGGAATAAAGTGTGCTGATTTTGTCAAACGGTCAACAACGACCCAGATAGCATCACACTGACGTGACGTCATAGGTAAGTGGGTGACAAAATCCATAGTTACGTGCTCCCACTTCCATTCGGGAATCTCAAGATTCTGCAGTAATCCACCTGGTCGTCGATGTTCAGCCTTGACCTGTTGACAAACCAAACATCTCGAAACAAATTGATACACACTTCGCTTCATCCCCTTCCACCAGAATCTAGTTCGCAAGTCCTTATACATTTTCATACTTCCAGGATGAACTGATAATCGACTCCTGTGAGCTTGAGATAGAATATCATTCCTGAGCTCTGCAACATTAGGTACAACCACTCTATTGGATAGGCACAATAAACCACCTGCCTGAAAATGGAATCCAGATGTATTAACTCCATTGGCTAGACGTGCCAATCGCTGAGTCTTAACATCAGATATCTGAGCATCTCTGATCCGAGAATACAATGCTGGCTCAGATAGAATAGTATACAAACGAATCCCATTCCTCCCTTTCTTGTGCTTGAGCGTAAAACTCAATGAACAGCACTCTTGAATCATATGAGATATTTCATTAGTCTGAAGTGCAGACAGTCTCACCTGCCGACTCAAGGCATCAGCAGTAAGATTAGCAGAACCTGGATGATATTTGATTTCACAATCATAATCCTTCAGGAGATCCATCCAGCGTCTCTGTCGCATATTCAACTCTGCCTGAGTGAATAAATACTTCAAACTCTTGTGATCCGTAAATATCTCAAATTTCTCGCCATAAAGATAATGTCTCCAAATCTTGAGCGCAAATACAATGGCGGCTAACTCGAGATCATGTACTAGATAATTACTCTCATGCAACTTCAACTGTCGAGAAGCATAGGCAATAACATGTCCATGCTGTGTCAAAACACATCCTAACCCCTGACCAGAGGCATCAGTATAGACAACATAACCTCCTGATCCAGAAGGTAGAGCTAGCACAGGTGCAGTAGTAAGACGTCTACGCAGCTCGTGAAATGACTCCTCACAATCCGAGGACCAAATGAAGGCAACATCTTTCCGTGTAAGCTGAGTCAAAGGCCTGGCCAACTGTGAAAAATTCTCGATGAACCGACGGTAATATCCCGCTAGACCCAAGAAACTACGAATCTCATCAACCGTCGTCGGTCGAGACCAGTTCAGCACTGCCTCTATCTTACTAGGATCAACAGATATCCCTTCATTAGAAATCACATGACCGAGAAATACTACCCGATCAAGCCAGAATTCACACTTGCTCAATTTCGCATATAGCTGCTTATCTCGTAACGTCTGTAGAATAATCCTCAAATGTTGTGCATGCTCATCCTTGTCATGAGAATAAACAAGAATATCATCTATAAAGACGATGACAAATCTATCCAGATAATCTCGAAATATCTGATTCATCAGATTCATAAAGACTGCCGGTGCATTCGTCAAACCGAATGGCATCACCAGAAACTCATAATGCCCGTATCTGGTCCTAAAAGCAGTCGTAGATATATCTGAGTCTCGTACCCGCATCTGATGGTATCCAGATCTCAGATCTATCTTCGAATAAACAGAAGTACCCTGTAGTTGATCAAACAGATCATCAATCCGCGGCAAAGGATACTTATTCTTGATGGTGACACGATTCAACTGCCTGTAATCAATACATAATCGCATCGATCCATCCTTCTTTTTGACAAACAAAACAGGTGCTCCCCACGGAGAAACACTCGGACGAATATATCCTTTATCAAGTAGATCTTGCAACTGCTGTTTCAATTCCCTCATCTCTGACGGTGCCAGACGATAAGGTGCTCGGGATATAGGCGTAGTTCCTGGTACTAGATCAATACCAAATTTAATCTCTCGAACCGGAGGAAAACCAGGAATCTCATCAGGGAATACGTCAGGAAACTCGCTGACAACCGGTAGCTGATCAATACCCGTACTACTCATGGACATATCAACTGCATAGATGAGGTAGCCCTCCCCACCTGACTCCAAGACATGACATGCCTTCAGAGCCGAAACAAGTGGCATCGGAGGTCGCGCACCCTCACCATAAAAGTACCAACTATCACCCTCAACGGGATGAAACTGTACCAGATGCTGATAACAATCCACAGTAGCGTGATACAAAGTCAGCATATCTATTCCCAAGATACAGTCAAAATCCGTCATCGCTAATATCATCAAATTAGCCGATAACACATTACCCTCAAACTCCAGAAGGCAACCCATCACTAGACGCTTAGTTACTATCTCTTGCTCCAACGGAGTAGATACAACTAAATCCATATCTAATGATACATAAGGTAATCTATGTCTCTTAACAAAGCAACTAGAAATAAAGGAATGCGATGCTCCAGTATCAATTAATACAAGTGCAGGAATACCACATAACAAGAAGTTACCTGCCAACATGCGATCGCTTCCCTCAGTAGCCTGCTCCTGAGACAGAGCAAACACTTGCCCTTGAGTCTGGGGACGATAACCAGAAGAACTCTGTGGTGCTGGCTGCTGACGTGGAAAAATAGAAGCTTGAGATCCAACTTGTGATCCCGATCCACTAGCAGAACCCATACGCTGAGGACAATCTCTCCGCAGATGTCCCTGCTGACCACAAATATAACACGCCCCAGTAGCTCTCCGACATGAAGCTGCAGGATGCTTCCCACCACAGTGGCTACAAAACTCCTCCTTCTTCTTCTTCTTCCCAAAGCGGAACATACCTCGTGAACCACGAGATCCAGATGAAGTAGTAGGAGTAGAAGAAGACGTAGGTACAGATGGCACAACAGATTGAGCTCGAGGCTCAACAAATCCACTAGGCTGTGCTGGCATCATCAACTGTCCACGCCTGTTGCTGGTCTCCACAAGACGGCAACGGTTCACCAAAGTCTCATAAGATACCGGGTCATCACAGACGACAACCTGAGAGTAGATATCTTGGTTCAGGACTTGCAGAAAGATATCATATTTCGACGCATCACTCTCATTGATATGAGGACTGAAAGGTAGCAGATCAAGAAATCGCTGCTGATTCTGATCAATAGTCATTGATCCTTGCCTCAAAGTAAGCAACTGCATAGATCGTGCTTGGCGAACAGCCGGAGGAAAATACAATTTCTGAAACTCCCGACAGAAATCCCCCCAAGTCACCTGTCCTCTCTCAGTACGTGCCTGAGCAACTTTGGCATCCCACCAAAAACGTGCTCTATCCTCTAGAACGAATTCTAGAACTTCCAATTTCTGCTCCTCAGTACACTCAAAAGCTCGGAACGTGCTCTCAAGTTTAGACATCCAGCTTCTAGCTTGTTCAGGATTCTCGCCTCCCACTAAGGGTTTTGGTCCTACCTGCATAAACTTATTAATAGTATAGCGACGTCGACCCTCATGAGGACGATGTTGATCATCCTGATGATGATGGCGACGATGATGATGACCACCTCCCTGGCCAACACTACCGTGACTCTCGTCAGCCATATCCTGAAAAGAATTGCACATTAAAATCCCAAATGCGCAAGAATTACTCAAGACTAAACTAAATCCCAAGTACTAATCCCAAAATCTATGCATGCTCTGATACCAAAAATGTAGTGACCCTGCATGGAATCACCTACTAACTGGCAACTAATAGCATGCATTAAACTTAATACAGCAAAATACTTAACAGAGTAAAAACGTGCGGAAACATAATCCATAATTTACATATCAGCTTAGTAATATAATCCAGGCTTAAATCTGTAGTGATACAACCATATCGAAATTCTTAAAAGTAAACATTATACAGCTAATAAATCGTGCTGTATAAAAACTTTCAAAGCTCCTGCTCCCTAGTCCTGCCTTGAACTACCAGCTCCGTCCATCCTGCGACCTGCCCCATGGAATAGGGTGTCCAAGATAACAACTAGGACGTGAGCGCTACGCCCAGTACATAGACATGAGTAAACATATGTATATAATGCATGCAACATGATGACTGGTACAGGGTCATCTGAAAAGTCATGCTCAGTACCGGCGCCATATGAGTGCTGCCACCGCACGGATCAACCTCTGGGTGCAACCACACTCGTCTAGTACACCAGAGTAGACAGACATAAATGCCCCCGCCATCGCGGTACTCTCAGTGTCAGACTATCGAGTATAGAGCTGAGCGGCTCTATAGTCAGGTATAACAAGGTATAGGCTCAACGTGTATATGCACATGACATATGAGTATAGAAAACGGTAAATCATACATCATGCCATATAATAATGCCAAATAAATGTAACATATAAACATGTATACTCGCTGGCAATCTCAGTCAATGTGTACGTACCTCTAGGCTAGTTCAAGTATAATAGATCCTAGGTTCCAAGCCTATATTCAAAAGTACACCGTATCACTACATAATTTCTATAAGCCTTAACTAAGCTAATAAGTACTCCCAAAACTTAAATAGATTCCCGGACCATACCTTCGTCCGTAGTTAGCCCTTTGGAGTCGCTAGTCCTGAATGACTATAACCTCACCGTGTTTATTTCAGAACCTCACTATTAACCGATAGGGCCCTCAAGTGTATATCTCACACTATATAACTGAAGAAGGAAACGCGGGAATTCGTATTTCAAAACTGAAGCAAATGAGCCCTATTTATAGCCAAAATCTCGGCAACGATCGGAACCACCGATCTCGGGATCGGAGCTTCCGATTCCAGCTCATTCTGTGCATGTCCGACACGTCGGGATCGGAACCACCGTTCCGGGACCGGAACTTCCGATCGAACCCCCGATCAACACTTGTCAAAACTCACGGCTGAGTCATCGAGCATTGCTGGCTGGCTGAGATCGGAACCTCCGTTCCTGATCGGAACGTCCGATCACCGTGCATCCGATCTGCTTCCGAAGTGGTCAGGATCGGAGCTTCCGAACTGGGATCGGAGCTTCCGATCTGGCCCAAAGTCAAAAGCCCAAATTCCTCTTCCGAAGTCCAATAACACTCCGAAATAGATCAATTACCAACCCTTAATCATGTTTAACATATTATTATCTTAAAATGGGTTCCGGGTTACTACAAGCGGAGTCTACTCATGGTCTGCATCTCCTCCTATCCTTCCACTGGCTCTATCTGCGTCTGTCAATTATTTCCTTGTCTGGCATAGTCGTTTGGGTCATCCGTCTCCTCGGGTGTTGCGTCATTTAGTTGTGTCAAAGTCATTGTCCTGTTATTCTTCTTTTCGTCCTTTTCATTGTAACTCATGTTTAAGCAATAAAAGTCACAAACTTCATTTTCATGATTCCTCACTCACTACACAATTTCCCCTTGATTTAATATTTTGTGATGTCTGGACTTCTCTGGTTATTTCCTATGATAGATATAAATTGTAGTGACCCTAACCCGGATCACCTACTAAACAGAACTTAGGCATGCAATTAACTTAACAGATATCAGAATAAACTTGCGGAAACCATAAATAAATACAATCCCAAGTAAAGGAATCTGTAATTTATCCAAATATTATACAACCAAATCGAATAGCTGTATCAACCCAAAACAACAGAAATAAAACCTAGACAAAGCTACAGCTGGCCAACCACTGCCTAGCCCTTCTTGGATCCACCCGCCTCGTCCAATCGCAAACCTGCCCCATGGAATAGGGTATCCAGAAACACAGAGTACAAGACGTGAGCATAAAACGCTCAGCACGAGAGTATGAGTATACATGCATGCAAAGTGAACTCCCTATAAACTCGAGGTCAAGGATCAGATAACAGAGACAGACCGGGCCCTGGTATGTAGCACGCTGTGCCGTCGCTTCAGGAGGTGGCTCCCATACCATAATACAAGTGGATATGTCGGACCCAAATCGATGGAAGTCCAACCACTAACAAGATAGGGAAAAACCCTACTAACAGACATCTCGAAGGAGATAGCTTAGTATGCAAATGAATGCAGAATAAATCAATGACATATAAATCATGCAGTCACATAATACAAGCATACTCAGTTAGGATATCTCGAACAGTACTTTCGTACCTCAAATCAGTGCAAGCTCTACCAACTCTAGGTCCACGCCTATAGTCTGCTCTACACTGCCAAATGATACTACTATCATTATAGTGCTCTAAAAGCCTTAACTAAGCTAAAGCATACTCCTAAATATTTTTAGGAAGCAAAAGCTATACCTTCGTCCGTCGTTAGCCCTTTGCTGTCGAGTGCCTCAAAACTAGGCCACAGCTCCGCTACGACGCCTGGATCGCTATGCCACTTCCGGATTCCCGATGGGACGCCTAGAATTCCCTAGATCTGAGCTGGAAGGCAAAGAAATTGAGAGAGAAGAGGTGATTGGTGCATCTAAATCTGAATCTCGGCCCTCCTATTTATAGACGGAGTTCGGATCGTCCGAACTGGACTTCGGAGCGTCCGAACACGATCGGACCGCCCGATATCGACTTCGGGTCGTCCGAACCCAATATTACGTCATTGATTACGTCAGCATGATGACATCACCCATGACGACTGTCGGCAGCAGGTTCGGAGCGTCCGAACCACTCTTCGGATCGTCCGAACCCTAACTTCGGACCGTCCGAACCTGGACTTCGGAGCCTCCGAACTCGATCACCCTCAAACCATTTTTAAGTGTTCTGAATCCAATTCCGGACTCCGTTAACCCATTAAGAGTTCCCTTAATCACGTTTACTCTTAACTAGTAGGATTAATGAATTGATTAACATTTAATCACTGATTTCGGGTATGGGCTACTACATTCTCCCCCACTTAAGATGTTTCGTCCTCGAAAACAGATCTTAAGTACTAAATGTAAAACAGAAATCAGAGACATTCTTTATTCCAGTCAAACGCTTACAAAGTTTACAACTGAATACAAATCGAAAAATGAAATCAAAACAACTCAGGATGGTCTTCACGCATCCTGTCTTCAAGCTCCCAAGTAGCTTCCTCAGTGACTCGGCGCTGCCACTGAACTAAAACCAAAGGAATGACTTTGTTCCGCAAAACCTTATCCTTATAATCCAGGATACGAATAGGTTTCTCAACATAGGTCAAATCCTTGTTCACCTGAACCTCAGACCGCTGCAGAATATGAGATTCATCCGCCACATACCGTCGCAACAGAGATACGTGGAACACGTCGTGAATACTGGATAGATATGGTGGCAAAGCTAGTCGATTAGCCAAATCGCCAATGCTCTCCAAGATCTCAAACGGACCAATAAACCTGGGATACAACTTGCCCTTAAGGCCAAACATGAGAATCTTGCGGAAAGGTGACACTCTCAAAAACACTTTCTCCCTGACATCGAACTGCAAAGGCCTACGCTTGGTATTAGCATAGCTGGCCTGACGATCCTGTGCAATCTTAATCCGTTTCTTGATCTGATCAACAATGTCTATCGCCTGCTGGATAAACTCCGGTCCCTCAGCCTGTCTCTCCCCCACTTCTTTCCAGAAGAGTGGAGTACGACAACGTCGCCCGTACAACGCCTGAAAAGGTGCAATCCCAATACTAGTATGATAGCTGTTGTTGTACGCGAACTCGATCAATGGCAAATGATCCTGCCAGGCTGGACCAAAATCCATGACGCACGCTCTAAGCATATCCTCCAAAGTATGGATAGTGCGCTCTGACTGTCCATCGGTCTCCGGATGATAGGCGGTACTCAAACTGAGAGTGGTGCCCATCGCACGCTGAACACTCCCCCAGAACCTTGAAGTAAACCTGGGGTCCCGATCGCTGACAATGCTCACAGACACTCCATGAAGTCGAACGATCTCCTAAATGTACATCCGTGCCATGCGATCCACAGAGTACTCTCGGCTATAGGCAATGAAATGTGCTGACTTGGTAAGTCGGTCCACCACAACCCAAATAGCATCATAGTTCCTCGGGGATACAGGCAAATGGGTCACAAAGTCCATTGTGATAAACTCCCATTTCCATTCAGGAATAGGCAGACTGTGAAGCAATCCTCCAGGTCGTCGGTGCTCTTCCTTGACCTGTTGACACACCAAACATCTCGAAACAAACTGGTAAACACTGCGTTTCATTCCCTTCCACCAGAAACGAGTACGTAGATCCTTGTACATCTTGTTGCTCCCAGGATGAATACTCAACTTAGAGCGATGCGCCTGAGACAAAATCTCCTCTCGCAATTCTTCATCCTGCGGAATCACAAGCCTACCAGACAAACACAAAAAGCCATCTGACTGATAATGAAATCCAGACAAGCTACCCTCGTTAGCTAGACAAGCTAAACGCTGGGTCTTCGAATCAGACATCTGAGCATCTCGAATCCGCGAATACAAAGCTGGCTCAGATAGTATCGCAAACATCTGGATACTCTGCATACCTTTCTTATGCTTGAAGGTATAACCCGAAGTACAACAATCACTGATCGCACTAGACATCGAACAAGTCTGAAGTGCGGATAGTCGCACCTTGCGACTCAAAGCATCAGCGGTGAGATTAGCAGATCCCGGATGGTACTTAATCTCGCAATCATAGTCCTTAAGCAAGTCCATCCAACGTCTCTGCCTCATGTTCAACTCCGCCTGAGTGAACAAATACTTGAGACTCTTATGGTCGGTGAAGATCTCAAATTTCTCGCCATACAGATAATGACGCCAGTTCTTCAAAGCGAACACAATGGCTGCTAACTCCAAATCATGGAATGGGTAGTTGTCCTCGTGAAGCTTCAGCTGTCTAGAAGCGTATGCGATCACATGCCCATTCTGAGTCAGAACACAACCTAACCCCTGAATAGAAGCATCAGTGTATACCACATACCCTCCAGATCCTGACGGTAATGCCAACACCGGCGCAGAAGTCAACCGCCGTCGAAGCTCACAGAAATTCTCCTCACACTCGGAGGACCACTCGAAGTCCACACCCTTGCGGGTAAGCTGCGTCAAAGGTCGAGCTAACTGAGTGAAGTTCAGAATGAAGCGACGATAATACCCTGCTAGACCCAGGAAACTACGGATCTCAGCAACTATCGTCGAACGCGACCAATTAAGTACCGCTTCAATTTTTTTTGGATCAACAGAAATCCCCTCCCTGGATATGATATGGCCAAGAAAGACCACTCGATCCATTCAGAACTCACACTTGCTCAGCTTGGCGTACAACTGCTCATCCCGAAGAGTCTGCAGTACCAACCGCAAGTGAGAAACATGCTCTTCCATATTACGCGAATACACCAAGATGTCGTCAATGAAGACCACGACAAACTTGTCCAAATACTCCCTGAAGACGCGGTTCATCAGATCCATGAATATAGCCGGCGCATTAGTCAAACTAAATGGCATCACTAGGAACTCGTAATGCCCATAGCGAGTATGGAATGCAGTCTTGGCTACGTCCTGATCATGGACTCTCAACTGATGATAACCAGATCTCAAGTCAATCTTGGAGTAAACTGACGTGCCCTGCAGCTGATCAAACAAGTCATCAATACGAGGCAATGGATACTTGTTCTTAACAGTGACTCGATTCAGCTGCCGATAGTCAATGCATAGCCGCATCGACCCATCCTTCTTCTTCACGAAGAGAACAGGAGCTCCCCAAGGAGATACACTAGGACGAATGTACCCCTTGTCCAAAAGATCTTGTAGCTGATTTTTCAACTCACGCATCTCTGACGGAGCCAGACGATACAGTGCTCGAGAAATAGGCGAAGTACCCGGCATCAACTCTATGCCAAACTCGACTTCCCTAACAGGAGGAAAACCCGGAATCTCATCAGGAAAAACATCTGGAAATTCATCCACAACAGGAATACTCTCTATCCCAATGCTCTCAGCGGACAAATCAACTGCATAGATAAGGTAGCCTTCCCCGCCAGACTCTAGAGCTCGACAGGCTCTCAAAGCTAATACCAAAGGCATCGGGGGTCGCGCTCCCTCTCCATAGAAAAACCAGCTCTCACTCCCCTCCGGATAAAAGCGTACTAATCTCTGATAGCAGTCCACTGAAGCTCGATAGTTAGTCAACATATCTATTCCCAGAATGCAATCAAAGTCGTCCATCGCCAGGACCATGAGATTCGCTAACAGAATGTTCCCTTCGAACTCTAAAGGGCAACCCATCACTAGACGCTTAGCCAAAGCAGATTGGACCATCGGAGTAGAAACAGACATCACTATGTCTAATGTAATGCATGGTAACTTATGCCTCTTAACAAAACGTGCAGAAATGAAGGAATGAGATGCACCAGTGTCAATAAGTACAAGAGCAGGTATACCATAAAACAGAAATGTACCTGCGATGACTTTCTCATTCTCCTCCACTGCTTGATCATGTCTCAGGGCAAACACCTGGCCAGAAGCTCGTGGCCTCAAATGAGAACTCCCAGCAGGCTGTCCCTGCGACCTTTGCTGTATGGTGGCCTGAGAACCAGATCCTGAACTAGAACCAGAACCGCCTCCCCCAGATAGTGGACAATCCCTCCGGATATGACCAGTCGGATGGATGGTTCTTCCCACAGTGATCACACTTGTCCTTCTTACCGAAACGGATAACACCTCCAGAACAAGAGGAAGAAGTAGATCCAGACTTCTTAAAATATTGGGCACGGGGACCTAAAGAACTAGTAGGCCTCGACTGAGGGAAAGACCTGTTCCGCCGAATGCTGTCCTCCGCCTGGTGACAACGGCTCACCAAACCCTCGTAGGACATGTCGTCGCCAACCGCCACACGGTCATGGATCTCAGGGTTAAGGCCCTGAAGGAACAGATTATATTTTATCCCAGAGCTGTCAGCAATCTTGGGGCAATAGGATAGCAGATCAAAGAACTTCTGCTGATACTCATCGATAGACATGGCTCCCTGTCGCAGACTCAGTAGCTCGCCTGCCTTCGACTGACGGAGTGCAGGAGGAAAATACAGCTTTTGAAAAGCTGTGCGGAACTCGGCCCAGGTGGCCACTCCTCTCGTCGCAATAAAGGGTGCAGAAGTAAACCTTCACCACCTACGGGCTCGCCCATCCAGAAGATAGCCAAGGGTCTCCATCTTCTGCTCCTCGGTACAGTGGAAAGTCTGAAAAGTCATCTTCATGCGGTCTAACCAATTCTCCGCATCCTCCGGAGACTCACCTCCAACTAAGGTCTTAGGACCCATAGCTAAGAATCGATGCACAGTGAAACGCTCGTCGTCATGATGACGATGACGCCATTCTCGACGACGCTCTCGGTCAGCATCGCCCCAACGACCGCCTCCACTTCCGTGGCTACTCTCATCATCGTAGTTTGCCATCTACAAAAATACCACATGATGAGACTAAATCCCAAGAATACTTTGCATGCTCTGATACCATAAATGTAGTGACCCTAACCCGGATCACCTGCTAAAGAGAACTTAGGCATGCAATTAACTTAACAGATATCAGAATAAACTTGTGGAAACCATAAATAAATACAATCCCAAGGAAAGGAATCTGTAATTTATCCAAATATTATACAACCAAATCGAATAGCTGTATCAACCCAAAACAACAGAAATAAAACCTAGACGAAGCTCCAGCTGGCCAACCACTGCCTAGCCCCTCTTGGATCCACCCGCCTCGTCCAATCGCAAACCTGCCCCATGGAATAGGGTATCCAGAAACACAGAGTACGAGACGTGAGCATAAAACGCTCAGCACGAGAGTATGAGTATACATGCATGCAAAGTGAACTCCCTATAAACTCGAGGTCAAGGATCAGATAACAGAGACAGACCGGGCCTTGGTATATAGCACGCTGTGCCGTCGCTTCAGGAGGTGGCTCCCATACCATAATACAAGTGGATATGCCGGACCCAAATAGATGGAAGTCCAACCACTAACAGGATAGGGAAAAACCCTAATAACAGACATCTCGAAGGAGATAGCTCAGTATGCAAATGAATGCAGTATAAATCAATGACATATAAATCATGCAGTCACATAATACATGCATACTCAGTCAGGATATCTCGAACAGTACTTTCGTACCTCAAATCAGTGCAAGCTCTACCAACTCTAGGTCCACGCTTATAGTCTGCTCTACACTGCCAAATGATACTACTATCATTATAGTGCTCTAAAAGCCTTAACTAAGCTAAAGCATACTCCTAAATATTTTTAGGAAGCAAAAGCTATACCTTCGTCCGTCATTAGCCCTTTGCTGTCAAGTGCCTCAAAACTAGGCCACAGCTCCGCTACGATGCCTGGATCGCTCTGCCACTTCCGGATTCCCGATGGGACACCTAGAATTCCCTAGATCTGAGCTGGAAGGCTAAGAAATTGAGAGAGAAGAGGTGATTGGTGCGTCTAAATCTGAATCTCGGCCCTCCTATTTATAGACGAAGTTCGGATCGTCCGAACTGGACTTCGGAGCGTCCGAACACGATCGGACCGTCCGATCTCGACTTCGGGTCGTCCGAACCCAATATTACGTCATTTCTTACGTCAGCATGATGATGTCACCCATGAAGACTGTCGGCAGCAGGTTCGGAGCGTCCGAACCACTCTTCGGATCGTCCGAACCCTAACTTCGGACCATCCGAACCTGGACTTCGGAGCCTCCGAACTCGATCGCCCTCAAACCATTTTTAAGTGTTCTGAATCCAATTCCGGACTCCGTTAACCCATTAAGAGTTCCCTTAATCACGTTTACTCTTAACTAGTAGGATTAATGAATTGATTAACACTTAATCACTGATTTCGGGTATGGGCTACTACATAAATACTATGTTATATTCGTAGATCACTACAGAAAATATATATGGTTTTATCCACTGAAACATAAATCAGATGTCCTATCTGTCTTCCAATACTTTAAGTCGCTTGTTGAGAAACGATTTAATCGTCCTATTCTCACCTTGTATTCTGACAATGGTGGGGAATTTCATGCTCTAAAAAATTTTCTCAGTCTGCATGGAATTTCTCACCTAACCACCGCCCTTCACACTCCTGAACACAATGGCTACTCTGAACGCCGTCATCGTCACATTGTTGAAACCGGCCTCGCCCTACTCCATCATGCGTCTGTTCTCACTAGCTTCTGGCCCTTTGCCTTTGCCACTGCTACTTATCTGATTAATCTTCTACCCAAACTCAATCTCTCGTATAAATCTTCCTTCGAGTCCCTCTTCCACTCCGCGCTGAATCTCTCCAAACTTCGTATTTTTGGCTGTCTATGTTATCCCTGGCTTCGTCCCTACTCCCAGCATAAGCTTACTCCAAATTCTTATCCTTTTGTCTTCCTTGGCTACTCACTCACGCAGAGTGCCTATCTCTGTCATGAACCTTCCTCCGGTCGAGTCTTTGTTCTCGTCATGTTGTTTTTGTTGAGTCTACGTTTCCCTTTGCTAGTGGTGGTCATGGTTCTGGACTATGCTCCGATACTCTCTCTGGTTCCCCTATCGAGGACCCTTGTGCTACCGATCCTTCACATGTCTGCTCGGCTGAACCCTGTTCTGTGCCTCCACTTACACTTGTACCAAACCCAACCCCTACAGCACCACCCCTCGCCCCGACCGTACCAGCTCTCGAGCCCCCTCCCAATGCTCCCCTAGACTCGCCTCACTCCACTCATCCATTGGTCACTCGTTCCAAAAATAATATTTCTAAGCCCAATCCCCGCTACAGTCTCACTGCTATCACTGGAACTGCTCCGTCTGAACCTACCTCGCATACTCTTGCACTTAAGGATCCGCGATGGCATGCTGCCATGTCTGATGAGTTTGATGCGCTCATTCGTAATGGTATGTGGGATCTTGTTCCATATACAATGTCTCATAATGTTGTTGGCTGCAAGTGGGTATTTCTAATCAAGCGGAAGCCGATGGCTCTGTTGATTGCAACAAGGCTCGTTTGGTCGCCATGGGGTTTCATCAACGCCCGGGTCTTGATTATACAGATACCTTTAGTGCTATGGCAAAACCCACTACTGTTCGTATTCTTCTGTCTCTTGCTGTCACCAATGGTTGGTTTCTTCGTCAGATGGATGTGAATAATGCTTTCCTTCAGGGTCAGCTGGAGGACTGTGTTTATATGGCTCAGCCACCTGGCTTTGCTAACTCTGATTTTTCATCTCATGTCTGCAAATTGAACAAAGCAATCTATGGTCTTAAGCAGGCACCCAGGGCCTGGTACACGTCCCTCCATCGGTTCTTACTCAGTGTTGGCTTCTCGGCCTCCCTAGCTGATACGTCTTTATTTATTTTTCGCTCGGGTGCTGTCACTATGTATCTACTTGTATATGTGGATGATTTAATTCTTACAGGCAACGATGCTCGTGCTCTTCAGAGCTTTATTGACCAGTTGGGTGCTCGCTTCTCCATCAAAGGCCTGGGGTCGTTATCTTATTTTTTGGGTGTTGAGGTTGTTTCTTCTTCAGGGGGCCTTTGTCTGTCTCAGCGGAAGTATCTTCTTGATATTCTCACCAGGGCCAACATGGCTGACTCTAAGCCAGTCTGCACTCCACTTGCCTCATCGGCCACATTGCAACTCTTGGATGGTTCTCCACCGACCGATGCTACTTTGTATCGTCAGACGCTTGGTAGTTTGTAGTATCTATCCTTTACTCGTCCTGATATTGCTTTTGTTGTTAATAAATTGTCTCAGTTCATGCATGCTCCTTATTCTCTTCATTGGGGGGTTGTCAAACGTCTCTTGCGCTATCTTAATGGCACTCGCTCATACAGTCTGCACCTTCGACGTCATCCCTCGTCTTCTTTACATGCCTTCTGTGATGCTGACTGGGCTGGTGATGTTGATGACCGTACTTCTACCGGTGCTTATATTGTCTTTCTGGGTCCTAATCCTGTATCATGGAGCTCTCGTAAGCAAAGTTCTGTTTCTCGCTCTTCTACTGAGGCAGAATATCGTGCTATTGCCTCCACCGCTGCGGAACTTCAATGGATTCATTCTCTTCTCACTGAGCTTGGTGTTGCTCCTACTATTTCCTCTCCTGTCTCTATCTACTACGACAATGTCGGTGCCACTTATCTCTGCGCCAATCCGGTTTTTCACTCTCGCATGAAGCACATTGCTTTGGATTACCACTTTGTTCGTGAGCTTGTTCAAAGTCGCAAAATTCGTGTTTCATGTCTCCTCTGCTGATCAATTAGCTGATGCTTTGACGAAGTCGTTACCTGGCCCTCGTCTTCGTCTTTTGTGTTCCAAGATTGGTGTCTCTCCAAATCCACCATCTTGAGGGGGCCTATTGGAGTATATCTTTACATATATTGTGCATATCTTTGTATATTTGTTTATATTTGTTTCCTTTATCATTATCTCTTTAGGTTGTATATAAATATATGATGTATCATTCATTGGTGAAATATATCAGAATATATTTTCTCATACGCTTCTACAGTATGTCTTTGTTTTGAGATAATAAGTCTCTTTTATTGATGAGTGCAACATCCTTGATCTTCTTGACAAAAACACCAACTCTATGTCCATGTCCAGTTTCTGCCGCAGCACACATGGTTTGAATTCAATGAATAAACTGCATTTTTTCACGCATTACCAGGCTGCAAATTTTATACATCTGCGATCCTCTACGAGTCTAGTTTGCAACGCAAAATACGGTTTTTCGTTTGGACACTCGAGAAAAGAGTTATGTCATTTTTCCCAAAGTCACTGCAAGCTGTCAAAAATGATCAACTATGCATATATGTGTTAGAAAATCTTAAAAACGAAATTTTGAAGATCAAAATCAGTTTCATATGCTCTTTCAAGAACAACCGCTCTAATACCAATTGTTAGGATCGAAAAACGTGTGTAGAGGGGAGGGGGGGGGGGGGTGAATACACACTTTAAAAATATTTTAGAGCTACAATAGCTCGTTCTTGAAATGTTCAAAAATAAACCGAGCACCGATGAGTTATATTGAGTTTGGTTTTCAAACCAAGCGGAATACACTCTAAATATCGTAGAAACCGAATAAACATTTTGAAAGTCATTTTAAAAGATGCAACTTCAAATGACAAAAAAACAGTTTGGTTGAAGCATTTTATCAAACACTTTGTATGCAATATTTTGGTGTATGAAAAACAAATAAAATGCTTCAAAAATGCGTACTAAAAGCAGTGGAATTAAGAATGTAAATGCGATAAATAAATAAACACAAATTTATTTATGGATGTTCGGAGCTCAATCTCCTACGTCACCCCTTCTTCCACCTCGGAAGGATCCACTAGAAAAGTTTGATTTATACAACCCATTTGTACAAACCCAATCCGATTTAGGACTTATCCATTGCCTAAACAAGAACTCCTAGAACTCTCGATTGTAGGTTCAACCTCACAATCCGCATAATGTTTAACGTCTCTTATGCCAAGACTACAAACACAATCTTTAATGTCTTTGTGCTAAGACTCACTCAACTAATCTTTGAAGCACATATCTCTTGTATATTTATGAGTGATTATGTGTGAGGATTTAATCTCGTTGAAGTGTATTTATCTCTCAAATATATCCTCACACATTGGGTTTGCTCTCATCTAGCTATTTTTTCTTCTATAATCTGCCCATGCTTTTAATCCCAATCTGTTAGAATTTATTGTCCAAAACAATAAATTGTGTGTACCTTTTCAGCGGAAAATAAGGCACACGATTGTTGGATCTCTGACTCAATCTACAAGCTAGTTCCTGCACTTGATCTTCAAGCAAGTTCCTCGAACAAATCCCACAAACAGTAATTGTTCCTTTTGTGGTCGTCGAAATATTACTAGAATATTTCGATCACGTGCAGACCTTAAACCCTTGGAAAACTGGCGATGTTCCAAGAATTACCACAGAGAGAATATATGTTTATGTTTATTATTCAACGTGAATAATTCATGTATCTACCAACTAGGGAGTATCTATATTTATAGGACACCAAGTCTGGTATGATTAGAATTCTACTCCACCTCAAATTGTGGATGCACTTTGATATATCAAATATTCTATATCAAATAATATATTATGAGAATATATTATTGATATATCTAATCTTTTAATTATGGTATAATTAAAATACCAAACATTTTAAAAGATCACAATAATATCCAATAACTCCAACTCATACACATTTTGAGTAAGTAAAGATCACTCGCTTCAACACATTCTCTTGTATTATGACACATTCTTTCATACAGGAGCGAGAAAAGGAACATATGAGCAGAATTATATAAAGTCATCACCAAACTGATATAACCTTTGAACTCAAGTACTCGCTGTGTACCCCAAGTTATGTAGCCGCACCTAATCAAGCACCTCTGATCCCTCAATATTAGAGCAAGCTTGACAATCTCGAGATTATTTATATAAATGTGCTCATTACTATATCGAACCTGGATTTTCGACTTAGTCGTCATGCCTATGAGCCATATTATATCAGTGTGTTACCAACTAAACTTTTCCTCGTCCACATGCCAATCAGCTTGGACTTGACCGCTTCCCTAGACATGCTCCGACAGGCCGAATCAACCATGACCATTATATACATGCTAAAATAGCGGCATCAAGCTTAGAACTCATGACATAGTTCAGAGTCCCAAAGGGTAAAAATAATGTAAGGGCTCACACAATGATGAAGCAGGGAACCATTCGTTACTCACCATTTCTGGTTGTCTCATAAAAGCACATGCAGTATGCATGCATGCTATGATGGAGCTCCCACTCAATTTAGGCACGTCACGCTCAAAACATCATACGAACCTTAGTACAGTCACTACCAAGAGCGCCTGACCTGCATGCCGCGAGACCCGCGTCTTCAAGCAGTTCACACGTTCGGCTATTAACAGACTTATATAAAGCTTGGACATACTTTATAATCGATCATGGCAGATCTCATCCTAGACTCTATGCCAGGGCAACTATAAGAAGTACAACCTCCCAAGTTGTTCCTAACGCTGAGGGATCGTTCACACCATCACGGGTGATGCACACTTGATCTCAAAGTCTCATCCCGCTTGCTATATCAGCGCCAGGGCGATTGCTCGTGTGAGTGAGCCAATCAAAGTCTGGTGACATTCACCCACCCACCCACACACACACACACACACACACATATATATATATATATATATGAACACAATACTTATAATAATAACTAGAATTTTAACAAAAAATCATTAAGAATAATCAATAAATGTTCATACAGGCCATAAAATCAAATTCTACGAAGTCCCATACTATTAACATGCTTAAGAAATAAATCTCTCGGCAAAGGCTTAGTGAAGGGATCAGCAACCATTTTGACTGTAGAAATATGCCTTAGAACAATTTTCCCTTGTGCAGCACTCTCCCTAATAAAGTGATATCTAGTATCAATGTGCTTCGTTCTACCATGATATTTGGGATCCTTCGTATATGCGAGAGCGGAAGTGTTATCGCAATGAATGATAACTGCATCGTCCACGTGCGCCGTCACTCGAAGACTCTGAAGAAATCTCCTCAACCAGATGGCTTCTTGTACTGCAGATGTGCAGGCTATGTACTCTGCTTCCATAGTGGACAAAGCAATACAAGGCTGCTTCTTGCTACATCAAGTGATAGCCGCGCCTCCAAGCAAAAATACATATCCAGATGTGGATTTGCACTCATCTTTCTCCGCTGCACCATCAGCATCGCTATATCCGACCAGTTTCAAACTACCAGCTTGGTAGCATAGCGCTAGGTCAATAGTCCCCTTCAGATATCTAAGTATTCTCTTCACAGCCATCCAATGACTGGGACCAGGATTACTTTGATATCTGCTCACCATTCCCACAGCAAAGGATAAGTCTGGTCGAGTACACATCATAGCATACATCAGACTTCCTACCGCACTTGCATATGGGACTTTAGACATGCGTTCTTTTTCTTCATCTGTCTTAGGGCATAAATCTTTGCTAAGAGTGTGAAGCATTTTCCTTAAGAAAACGTTCTAGTACTCTCTTGATGTAAGTCTCTTGAGACATACTCAATGATCTCTTAGAACGATTCCGACGTATAACTACACCAAGTATGTACTCCGCTTCTCCCATGTCCTTCATCTCAAAAGCTGAGGACAACCATTCTTTATTGGCGATTATCATCTCCATGTAATTTCCTGCCAATAATATGTCGTCCACGTATAGTGAGAGTATTAGAAAACTCTTCTTACTTTTCTTGACATACACGCAATGGTCCTCTTCGATCATCCTTGTGGGGACTCGGATTGATAATCTTATCTTGGGGCAATAATTATTAAACATCATACAAAACAATCTAATTCAATTAATTAAAACCATAATTTTTTTAACAGGTTACCTTGCGCGCGCACGTGAGAATCATCTCGCCCGCGCACGAGTCAATCTTCCCGCGGCTAACCAATGGCTCGCGCGTGCGCTCGAGGTAGAATTCCAGCAAAAATTCGCTGGTGGCCTGCGCTCGCACGAGAAGACCTCTCGCCCGCGCGCAGGTCAACAAACCAGCGATTTTTGTGCATACATTGCTCAGGCAGACATGCATTTTCTAACATAAACAAACTTGATCTGTTTTTGCCCACAACTAAATTCTAGGAATCATATATATCTAGACATAAACATAAATATGCATTAAAAATATGTTCTAGAATACACAATATGTACCAATCTCAAAAGTGACGAATATCAAACATATAAACCAAAATCTAGTGTTCTAACATGTTCGATACAAGATCTAGTACATCAACTGCTAAAACCCGAATCACCACATGTTATTACTCTCTCTCGAGCTATTCTTGTTGCTTCTGACCAGCTCCTTCCCCACCTATTGCCATGCACACATACAAAATAAAGCAATAGTCGGATAACTCCGGTGAGAATAAATCCCAGTTTTAATAACAAAACATGCAATATAATAAATATGAATGCAATGCATGTTTCAATGGCAGGCTATCAATTTTGATATCAAACAAATATCGGTTCTTGGGATCCCGAGGAAATAAAATCTCAAAATAACTCCAACTTACCCATTCGATGTGAAGTCAAGTATTTTATTTCCTCTGACTTTGGTATAACTATAGTGAGTCTTTTGGCTCTAGAAGTAACTCTACATTCCGTGCCACTCAACTACAGCTTTCCAAACTTCATATGCACTCTAGGCCTTTCAGCCCTCTAAGCTTTTCAGGTTGGAGTTCAAGATGAATGCAACATAATCTGTATGTATTAAATGCTATAAAACATCTCGAACATCTAAGCACATAATCAAGCAAAACATCAAAATCATCTAATCACATAAAAACACAAAATCAAACAAGTATGTGATTAACAAGGGAATACTCGAAACAATAGCTATTTCGAGTGTTCTATCCCATCTGGATTAACTGTCATTTATACCTTTCAATGTAGAATTCTAAAATACTTCAAATCTGAAAACATAACATGATGAACATATATCAAAATCTGTTCAAGTCATGGCTACTCTGTTGATGCAAATAAACTTCAAACCTTATAATTCTTTCTCGGTTTGAATCGAAGATCTCGAGTTCAAAAAACTTCAATATAAAGCTGAAATGACATGTAGAATAACTAACAAGATCAGCATGCAACTCAAACCATGCTTCTTTCAAGCAATAATATCAAAGTCTTGACATTTTGCGAATCGGCGGCGTAACGGCTACAAACCGGCGACCGAAACCAAATCCAAATCAATCCATCAAGCAATTCACAACATAATAGCCAACATATCAATATCATAATCACACGGCCATACAAATCAGAAATGAAAGGTGTGGGGACCTCGGGTTGCTAATCTCATCTTAGGGCAATTAACGATTAATAAACAATTAATCATGTATTTAAAAGAATACTCAAACCAAATAATTTTTTTTTAAATATTGCACCTCGCTCGATAGGTAAAATCCTACCGATCGAGCGGGCAAGGGATCTCATCCCTCGGGTCTGAGCAAATCTTGGCCTCGCTCGATCGGTCAAATCTTACCGATCGAGCGAGCAAGAAAATTTAAATTTCTGCTCTGCATTAACAGGCCTCGCTCGATCGGTGAAATCCTACCGATCGAGCGGCCTCTCTGCACAGAAAATCTGCAGAAATGTTTTGTGCTGTCAAAACTTGGATCAAAGCATAAATCCTCAACAAACATGGATTCTACACATGCTATAAAATCTGGAAATATGCATACATACATATATGAAGTCTCAAGCATCAATCCATGCAATTATTACATCAAACGGATAGTTGTAAAGGCATTAAAACCATAAGCTACACAAAGTGTACTTCTAGTTATAATTCTTCTACAAATTTGATGCTAGTCCAACTATCATACATCATCTAAAGCCCGAGTTCTCACTTGCTAAATCTCGCTCTAGAGCTATCAATGTCGTTGTTGACTAGCTCCTGCCCCCTCTGTTGCCATGCACACATACAAAACAAAGCAACAGCCGGATAAACTCCGGTGAGAAATCATTCCCAGTATAATCGACATATATAAAGCGTTAAGTAAATCATATCGACTCTATTCATAAGCGACTCAACAATAGAGTAAATAACACATATATCGATTAAGAATTAATTCATAAAAACATCATTGCCATCAAGATTCATAAACGATATTGACATGGATATCCATCTATCGTAGTCATTCTTGACTCGAAAATAAGGCCGCCTCAGACCTTGGCATAGAATCAATTCAATAACATATCATATCGTAATCATAAAAACTCAAACTCAAAGATCCACTACCTGAGATGGATCGACAACATCAAAATCAAATCAAAAGATAATCAGGTATGTGATTTTTTCGGGACAACTAAAGAAACGTCATTCTCGAGTTTCAAATCCTTGACTCGCGATGTCGTCATTATACCTTCGTATATATTGGTTCTGAACACTTCCAATCTGAAATATAACAATCAGAACAATCATATCAAACTTCATTCAAGATGATCAATCCAAGATCGAATCAAACTCATCAATATAACGTCAATACAATCACTTCAAACCTCCAGCAAACTTCCTCGGTTCAAAGTCGAACTTCCTGAGTTGATCGAGCTTGAAACTAATCTGAAATGTAACGATTATGATCAAGAAATATCAGTATACAATCACAAGATCCTCAGCTCAATCATAGGCTATCAAAACAACTTCAAAACCTAAACCGACGGCGTAGCGATTGAAAATCGGTTACCGACGAAATATCGAAACCATTTTCGACTTCGAATACAATTCATACGTATATCACAACAGCAATAACCACCCATAAAATCATATAACAGCAGCTATAACCATCAAACACAAGCTGAAAATCAGGATTAAGTACAAGAAACATGAATTCTTCAACCCGGTTTCGATATCGGAATACATAAACGTCAAAGAACATATACATATCATCAATATCTGATATCTACCAACTTTCGAACTTCAAACCATGCCGAAAGAAGTAAAAACTTACACTAGATCGAAGCCCTTGTCGTAAGGATTTCAGAACACCTTTCGGAATCGAAATCGGACGATCGGATCAAAAGATACGGCGATTTGAAAATCAAAAATCAAATGAAAAGAGAGGGTCTCGACTTCTCTGTTTCAAAATTCTGAATTTGCTAAGGAAAGTACACGTTTACATGGTGAGACATCAATTAAAATCTGATAACTTCAAGCATAATTGCCGTTTAGTCCCTCAATTCTTCAATATTTGCAATTTGGTCCCCGACCCTTATTTCAATTCAATTTCAATCCTAAATAATTTAAGAATATTAGAATTTAAATCGAAACTCTAAATATTCCCAAATTAAATATACTCGGATTAAAATTAAATAACTTTGAATTAAATTAAATAATCCCGGGCCTTACATTTCTCCCCCACTAAGATATGAGTTCGTCCTCGAATTCATAAACAGTATAGATATGCAGTCTGTATACTCATAAGAATAAAGAATAACAGAAAACTGAATAAGAACTCACATCAGTGGAACAGATAAGGAAATCTATGTCTCATGTCTTCTTCAACTTCCCATGTCGCTTCTTCAACTTCGTGCCGACTCCATTGAATCTTCACCAATGGAATGGTCTTCGTTTGGAGCTGCTTTTCTTTCCTATCCAGAATCTGAATCGGTTGTTCAAAATAACTCAAAGTGTCATCGAGTTCAGATTCATAAACGTGGATAATATGCGATACATCAGGCTGATACTTCCTCAACATCGAAACATGAAAAACATCATGAATATCGGACAAGGATGGAGGAAGGGCGAGTCAATAAGCAAGATTTTCTATCTTCTCGATAATCTTATACGGCCCAATAAATCATGGAGACAATTTTCCTCGTTTACCAAATCGTATAGTACCCCTGAAAGGTGAAATCTTCAAGAATACTCTATCTCCCTGTTCAAAAGATAACGGACGTCATCGCACATTCGCATATCTAGTCTGTCTGCGCTACGCTGTTCTCATTCTCTGCTGAATCAACTTCACCTTCTCAGTCATCTGTCTGATCATATCCGGTCCCAACTCAGGCACCTCTGACACATCATCCCAATATAATGGCGATCGACACTCATTCCCATACAACGCTACAAATAGAGCCATCTCTATACTCGTATGATAACTGTTGTTATAAGAGAATTCCACAAGTGGTATAGAATCTTGTCATGTAACACCAAAGTCAAGTATCACAGCTCTAAGCATATCCTCAAGAGTATGAATAGTTCATTCAGATTGACCGTCAGTTTGAGGATGATAAGCAGTACTCAAATGTAAGCGCGTACCTAGAGCTTCCTGTAGGCTATGCCAAAAGTGCGAAGTAAATCTAGGATCTCGATCAGATACAATCGACTTTGGCACACCGTGTAGACTTACCACTTCTCGAATATAGAGATCTACCTTTGATCATGACGATAAGTCATTCGATAAGGAATAAAGCACGCAGATTTCGTCAATCTGTCTATGATCACCCAAATAGCATCGCAACCTCGGGATGATCGTGGAAATTTTGTCACAAAGTCCATAGAAATGTGATCCCATTTCCATTCAGAAATAGATATACTCTATAATAAGCCACCTGATTTCTTTCTCTCAGCCTTCACCTGTTGGCAGTTCAAGCATTTTGATACAAATTCAGTCACATCAGAGTTCATTTGTTTCCACCAGTACTGATTCTTCAAATCGATGTACATTTTTCTGCCTCCAGGGTGAATACTGAATCGACTACAATGAGCTTCTTTCAAAATATTCTGTTTCAAATTTGAAAGATCGGAAACAACAATTCGGTTATTCACATACATAATATCATCATCACTAAACTTGTATTCAGATTGATGTCCTGATCTGATCATTTCAATCGAATTCTGTACACTCAAATCAGATTTCTGTGCTTCTTTGATTCGAATCAACAACTCAGGCTCAACACTGATGGCACAAATTCTCATAGGTCTTCTATCTGTCTCAAATATATATCCAGAAATATAGAAATCTTCAATCAAATTAGATACACCTATAGTAGATAAGGATAAGGCACATACCTTCCTACTTAGGGCATCAGCTGCTGCATTTGACTTCCCTGGATAATACTTGATTTCACAGTCAAAATCTTTCAATAAATCGAGCCATCTTCGTTGTCTCATGTTCATTTCAGATTGTGAAAACAGATTCTTCAGACTTTTATGATCAGAAAAGATTTCAAATTTCTCACCATACAAATAATGTCGTCAGATCTTCAATGCAAAAACAATAGCTGCCAATTCAAGATCATGAATTGGATATCTGACTTCATGTGGTTTCAGTTGTCACGAGGCATAAGAAACCACATGTCCTTTCTGCATCAAAATACATCCCAAACCTCGGTGAGAAGCATCACAATATACAAAAAAATCACCAGTACCTGAAGGGATTGTCAAAACTGGTGCTGTAGTCAACCTCTTCTTCAGCTCAAGAAAACTGGTTCCACATGCTTCAGACCACACAAACAGTGCATTTTTCTGTGTAAGATGTGTAATAGGCTTCGCAATAGACGAGAAGTCTCGGATAAATCGACGATAATATCCTGCCAAACCCATAAAACTTCTGATTTCTGGCACAGATGTCGGTCTATGCCAACTAATCACAGCTTCAACTTTACTTGGATCAACTGAAATACCATCTCCTGATATAATATGACCCAGAAATACCATCTGTTTCAACCAAAACTCACATTTGGATAGCTTAGCATACAGTTTTTCTTCCCTCAACGTCTTCAAAACTGTTCTCAAGTGATTATCATGATCACACAAATTCTTAGAGTATATCAAAATATCATCGATAAATATGATCACAAAATCATCTAGATACTTTTGAAATACTCTATTCATCAATCCCATAAATACTGCTGGTGCATTCGTTAAACCAAAAGGCATGACTACAAATTCGTAATGACCATACTTGGTTCTAAATGCAGTCTTAGGGATATCTTCATCTCTTACCCTCAGTTGATGATAGCCAGATCGTAAATCAATCTTTGAATATACTGACGAACCCTGCAATTGATCAAATAAATCATCGATACGAGGTAAAGGATAACGATTCTTTATCATTGCTTTATTCAATTGCCGGTAGTCAATACATAGTCTCATCGATCCGTCTTTATTTCTAACAAACAAAACCGGAGCTCCCCAGGGCGAAACACTCAGTCTGATATATCCCTTGGCCAATAATTCTTCAAGTTGGTCCTTCAACTCTTTCAACTCTATCGGTGTCATACGATAAGGTGCTTTCGATATCGGCCGTGTACCTGACATCAACTCAATACTGAAGTCTACCTCTCGATATGGAGGCAATCCCGGAATCTCGTCAGGGAAAACATCAGCGAATTCACTAACCACTGGCAAGTCAGCCAATTTGGGGCTAGTCTTCAGTACATCAACTGCATAGATAAGAAATCCTTCTGCCCCTTTCTGTAATAAGCCAGTCATAGAAAGAACATATATCAAAGGAATTCTGGCTCGTGATCCCTTACCATAAAATTTCCATTCGTCAGCCATATCAGGTCTGAATCTTACAATCTTCTGGAAATAGTCAACTGTAGCTCTGTACTTGGTTAGCATATCGATACCGATAATACAATAAAAATCAGACAAACCGAGTACAACACAGTCAACCTCAATCTCATGACCCTCAGACTGTAATATACAAATTCGTACAGACTTCACTGATATGATACCTCTTACCAACGGAGATGAAATAGATACTACAGTAGCTAAAGGTTCAACAGGCAACTCGTGTAATGCAACAAAGTGCTCAGAAATAAATGTGTGTGATGCACCAGTATCAAATAAGACATAGGCAGGATAACCATAAAGGAAACAGTTACCTGCAATCACATCATCTGGTGCAGCTTGTGCTTGCTTTTCAGTCAGTGCAAACACTCGAGCTTGTTGCCTCTGTTGCTGGCTCCCAGCTTGATTTCCTCCAGTACGGCTCTGTGCTGATGGCTGAGGTTGGAATGAATGCACTGAGGATGCTTGCCTCACTGGTTGTGTCATGGTTCGAGATCCACTTGCACCCTGTGCACCTCCAGAACCTCGCTGTGGGCATACTCTCGCAAAATGACCCGGTTGTTGGCAAATATGACAACTGCCAAACACTCCTTTGCATTGCTCATTGGTATGACGTCCCCCACACTTGGAACAGTAAACATCAGAAGTACCGGATTTCTGTCCACCTCTGAACTATCTAGATCCACTTGAACTCGAAGAGCTACCACCTGAACGCTTAAACTGTTTGCTTTTGCCTTTAAAGAAATTTTTCTTACCACTACTACTACCTCCAGCATCAAATCGAGGTGGTGGTGGAATTTGTGACTGTTCTTGCAGTTGTCTCATCGGCTATGGTACAAACTGTGCTCCTCGTTGCCTCATTATTCCTGCTTCAGCCCCTTTTGCACAATTCAGAGCATCGGCAAAGGTATTCGGTCTTCCTGAATTAACAAGAGTGAACACATCAGGATTCAAGCCATTGATGAATTGATCGGCTTGAGCTTCATCACTAACAGCAATATGTGGAGCAAACTTCAACAAGCTAGTGAACTTTGCAACATATTCTTCGATATTTAACTGTCCCTGTTGCAAACATGAAAACTCTGCCCCTTTGTCCTTTTGATAAGAAACAGGAAAGAACCGTTGATAGAAAGCAGTTCGAAATACTAACCAGGTAATAACAGTGCCTTGCTGTTCAAACGCTCGCTTCGACGCTATCCACCAACTCTATGCAAGGACATGTAGTTGATGAATCACCAGTCTCACACGACGATCATCTGTATAGTCAAGGGATTCAAATAACTGCTCGATATCCTCAAGCCAATTCTCACAATCAACAGAATTTTCAGTTCCTTGCAACGTTGGGGGTTTAAATGACTGGAATCATTTCAAAAGTTTTTCCATCGGATTAGCATCACCAAACACATCAGCAGAAGTACTACTCTATCCATGTTCAGGTGTTGTCACTGGTATCTGTGCAACATTAGTCTGCTCTGGCTGATTCATTGCCAAAGTCTATCTAGTAGTCGGTGCTGGTCGGGGAGACATATCTGATAATCAAACAGATTAGTGTACAATTCATCATCACATTATAACACAATTATGTTTCAGTCCCTCCTCTGATAAGCACAGTCTAACATGCTTCCACTGATATCAGATAACAAATAACATGCAAGTCTTAAAGCTGTAAATTAATTCAAATAATAAACATATTTCAAGAGTATAGACATAATTAAATCAAAATAGGAGACTCGATCTACCCTGCTCATCTATTCTCAGTCCGAGAAACTTAACGCTCTGATACCACATGTTGTGGGGATCTCGGGTTGCTAATCTCATCTTAGGGCAATTAATGATTAATAAACAATTAATCATGTATTTAAAAGAATACTCAAACCAAATAATTTTTTTTTTAAATATTGCACCTCGCTCGATCGGTAAAATCCTACCGATCGAGCGGGCAAGGGATCTCATCCCTCGGGTCTGAGCAAATCTTGGCCTCGCTCGATCGGTCAAATCTTACCGATCGAGCGAGCAAGAAAATTTAAATTTCTGCTCAGCATTAACAGGCCTCGCTCGATCGGTGAAATCCTACCGATCGAGCGGCCTCTCTGCACAGAAAATCTGCAGAAATGTTTTGTGCTGTCAAAACTTGGATCAAAGCATAAATTGTTGGAAAACGGTGATCAGATCAATCAGAATTGATACCCGGTGCAGCGGAAGTTTAAAATTTTTATATGGAACTATTCCATAATGGGTATCAAAACTTTACGATTAAATTGTGCGTGTAAAAATTAAATAACAATTAAATTTTTACCTTGAATATCGAAACGAGATTATGGACACCAACAGATTACTCTGCTCTTGTTTTATATCCCAGGAACTGATGGACGAACAATTCTTCAATCAGGTCCACGAACAGAAGTTCAATCCCTCTGATAGATTGCACTAGAAAATCTATCAGAAGTTTCTACGAAGAGAATTAACGAATTTGATCCGTTAAACCAGACTGCAAATTCAAAATTCACAGGCTGGAATTTTTAGAGAGAAAACACAGAGGGGCGGCCGAATTCTCTAGACTGGAGGCTAGGGTTTTTGAAAATTTGACCTCTGTTCTGTAATTTCTGTACTGCAATAACTTATTTATAATGTGGGCTGCTAACAGCTTAGGGCCCATTAGTCATAAGTTCAAGCCTGACAAGCAAAGCCCGCATGTTCAGAAATTAATATAAAATTCATCGTGACTCAGATTGATAAACCAATTTCACCAATGTGCACAGAAACCATTTCTGCATCTTTTAAAGTCAAGATAAATTTTCTGAATCCGAATTCAGTGATTTCCAAAAATGGCCATCCCTATGTCATTTTAGGAAATCTTACTCTTCTACTCTGATATAAGAAGTCCTACTTCTTTGTTCATTAAATTTAACTCTTTAAATTTAAATATCTCAACGGGGAATAAAATGTTGGAGAACGCGTCGATCAGATCAATTTGGATTGATACCCGGTGCAGCGGAAGTTTAAAATTTTTATATGGAACGATTCCATAATGGGTATCAACCTTACGATTAAATTGTGTGTGTAAAAATTAAATAACGATTATAAAATTTTTACCTTTAATCTCGAATCGAGATTTTGGACACCAACAGATTTCTCTACTCTTGTTGTATATCCCTGGAACTGATGGACGAACTGTTCTTCAATCAGGTCCACGAACGGATATTTAATCCCTCTGATAGATTGCACTAGAAAATCTATCAGAAGTTTCTACGAAGAGATTAACGAATTTGATCCGTTAAACCAGACTGTAATTCAAAATCACAGGCTGGATTTTACCGAGTAGAGAGGGAGGGGGGGTCGGCCACTATTGATAGAAAATACTTAGGTTTTCGAAAATTGTGACCTGTTGTGTGTAATTTCTGTACTGCAATAACTTATTTATAATGTAGGCCGCTAACAGCTTAGGGCCCATTAGTCATAAGTTCAAGCCCGACAAGCAAAGCCCGCATGTTCAGAAATTAATATAAAATTCATCATGACTCCGATTGATAAACCGATTTCACCAATGTGCACAGAAATCATTTCTGCACCTTTTAAAGTCAAGATAAATTTTCCTGAATCCGAATTCAGTGATTTCCAAAAATGGCCATCCCTATGTCATTTTAGGAAATCTTACTCCTCTACTCATAATTAAGAAGTCCAACTTCTTTGTTCATTAAATTTAACTCTTTAAATTTAACTATCTCAACGGGGATTAAAAATCCATTACACTGTGTGACCCTCAATGGTTCAGGGATACAGCTAGCCGTGGGCTCACAACTCCTTGTGACTCGGAACAACAATTTCCGACTTGCCCATCGAATCATGGTAAGAGCATCTAGCAACATCGCCCCATGATTCCCTAGGTATCACTGATAGTGCCTATAAGAACCAATAGATTTTGGTTATCGTACAGTACGGTCCCTTCATCCATATATCCCGATCGAATCAACAACCATTGGTATATCGAGAGCCGCTCGAGATTCGATAACTATGCAATTCATCTTGAAGATCAAATAGTGACATCGCATGTGCTACTAAGAAACAATTTCTTATATCACATCATGTACTCTGGCCAGAGATTCGTCACACTAATATCTCCTCAGATCGCATAGGATATCCACACTCGCAAGTATGTGGTGAATCCTTGACAACAATGCATCGACTCCTATATGTGTTGTAACTGTACCCAATCCCAACACCTGATGACCCCAATAGAGTCGGTAAACGAGTCAAAGCACAGTACTAGCATATAGAGTCTCAATGATGTTTCAAGTAGTAAGGACTAATGGTGTACAACCAAAACCGCGGACTTTATCCACTCGATAAGTGATAACCACTTGGAAAGTTCGGATAGGGTAGTTTGATAATTCATCATATGAATATCCATTTGCATGCTTCGAACATCTCTATGTTCCTTACCAATGAAACGTGGTACTCTGCATCGCAAATGCTAGTCTAAAACTCGAGCGATCCTTATCCTTATTCTCGGATGGCTCAATCGACTAGGAACAGTTTAGAATATTCAGTGACTATAAGATGTGTTTCATGATAGACATCTCCATGTTCTACCACATCTTACATACACTATAGTATATTCAAGGTCTTTATCAAAACAACAATAGTATATCACAATATAACAATATGAAGAAAGATAAAGTCATTGCCATTAATAAAAGTGTAAATAATATTAAACAAAAGATTGTTTTTACAAAGAGTCATCAAAGCCCTTAGCCACAAGTTGGCTCACCGGGCACCCACTCTTTCAATCTCCCACTTGCCCTATAGCCAACTAGTCATACTACGTAGACCCATTGTTTCGCGATGTTTGTCAAATAATGGTCCTGGCAAGGGCTTAGTAAGTGGATCAGCGATATTGTCTGCAGAGGCCACTCTTTCGACAGTGATGTCTCCTCTTTCCACAATCTCCCGGATGATGTGGTATTTCCTCAGTACGTGTTTGGATCTTTGATGAGACCTTGGTTCCTTTGCCTGAGCAATGGCACCCGTGTTGTCACAGTACACCGGGACTGGACCAACAACTTCAGGAATGACGCCCAACTCTTGGACGAAATTCCTCATCCAAACGGCCTCTTTAGCAGCAGCTGATGCTGCAATGTATTCTGCTTCAGTGGTGGAATCCGCTGTGGTGTCCCGCTTGGAACTTTTCCAAGAGACAGCACCGCCATTGAGCATGAACACAAATCCAGAGGTTGACTTCGAGTCATCCACGTCACTTTGGAAGCTAGAGTCGGTATAGCCTTCCAATTTTAGTTCTCTTCCTCCATATACCATGAACATATTCTTAGTCCTTCGTAAGTACTTAAGAATGTCCTTCACGGCTTTCCAATGCATTTGACCGGGATTAGCTTGATATCTGCTCGTGACACTCAGAGCAAATGCTACATCCGGTCTGGTAGATATCATCCCATACATGATACTACCTATGGCTGACGCATATGGTACATGTGTCATTTTCTCTATCTCTTCATCAGTCTTGGGACACATAGACTTGGACAGAGAAACTCCATGACACATGGGTAGATGTCCTCTCTTGGACCCATCCATTGAAAACCGTTTCAATATGGTGTCGATGTAGGTTGACTGAGTGAGTCCTATCATTCTCTTAGATCTATCTCTATAGATCTGTATCCCAAGAATATAGGATGCCTCACCCAAATCCTTCATCGAGAATCTACCTGATAACCATATCTTTGTTGACTGCAACATCCCTACATCATTCCCAATGAGTAGGATGTCATCAACATAAAGTACTAAGAATGTCACAGCATCCCTACTTTCTTGTACACGCATGGTTCCTCCGGGTTCTTGATGAAACCAAAATCTTTTATTGTTTCATCAAATTTCTGGTTCCAACTTCTTGATGCTTGTTTTAGACCATAAATTGATCTCTGAAGCTTGCATACCTTATGCTCGCTTCCCATGGATGTGTACCCCTCAGGCTGCTTCATATAAATTTCTTCCTTAATGTCTCCATTAAGAAAAGCAGTCTTCACATCCATTTGCCATATCTCATAGTTATACCAAGCAGCTATGGCAATAAGGATTCTTATGGACTTGAACATTGCAACTGGTGAAAAGGTTTCATCATAGTCAACTCCTTGTCTTTGAGTATAACCTTTCGCCACCAATCGCGCCTTGTAGGTCAATACCTTACCATCAGGCCCAAGCTTTCTCTTGTAGATCCATTTACACCCTATTGGAACAATTCCATCGGGAGGATCTACTAAAGACCAAACTTGGTTTGTATGCATCGAATCTATTTCCGACTGCATAGCTTCAAGCCATAAATTTGAATCCGCATCAAAATTTGCTTCCTTGAAGTTTCTTGGATCACATCCAACATCGGTTCATCTTGATCCCCTTCAAGAAGAAGACCATATCGAATAGGAGGTCTAGAAGTCCTCTCGGATCTTCTAGGTACAGGCGTGTCTATCAATGGTTCCTGAGGTGTAGGATCGTTATTTTGTATTTCGGGTTCTTCTCGAATTTCTTCGAGTTCCATCATCTCGCCTTTCTTATCCAATAAGAACTCCTTCTCCAAGAAGGTGGCATTCCTTGAAACAAACACCTTTGTTTCAGCAGGATAATAGAAATAATATCCGATTGAATTCTTCGGATACCCTACAAAATAACATAAGCTGGATCGACTATCCAACTTATCTCCCACTGTCCGCTTCACGTAAGCAGGACATTCCCAAATCCTCAAGTACGAATACTTAAGAGCTTTGCCATTCCATAACTCGTATGGTGTTTTGTCCACTGCTTTAGTGTGGACGTTGTTCAACAACAATACCGCCGTTTCAAGCGCATAGCCCCAAAACGAAGGTGGAAGCTCAAGCTCATCATGGACCGAACCATGTCCACCAAAGTTCGATTACGACGCTCCGATACACCATTAAGCTGTGGTGTCATAGGAGGAGTCCACTGAGAGAGAATCCCATTCTCTTTTAGATAGTCCAAAAACTCGGTACTTAAGTATTCTCCACCTCGATCCGATCGAAGTGCTTTAATACTTTTACCTAGCTTGTTTTCTACTTCAGCCTTGAATTCTTTGAACTTTTCAAACGCTCCAGACTTATATTTCATTAAATATAAATACCCATACCTTGAATAATCATCAGTAAAGGTAATGAAGTAGGTGTGGCCATATTGAGTACCAACTCTAAATGGACCACAAACATCTGTATGGATCAAATCCAACAGATTTTGACTTCGCTCAGGTTTCCCCTTAAAAGGAGATTTAGTCATTTTTCCTTTCAGGCAGGATTCACAAGTAGGTAGAGAGTTAATATCAGACATATCAAACATGCTCTCTCCCACTAGCTTGTTCATCCTCCTTGAGGAAATATGACCTAACCTAGCATGCCAAAGGTTTGCCGGGTTTTGGCTATCGATTTTCCTTTTGTTTGTTGTTTCCGGTTTATCAACATAATTTATTGGAACTTCTTTTAGTTTTAAGTTGTATAGATCGTTTTCAAGTTGTCCATTTCCAATCAAACATTCATTCTTGTAAATATTGCAAATCCCATTCACAAAATTGCAAGAATAACCATCTCTATCAAGCATAGAAACAGAAATAATGTTTTTAATCAAATCCGGAACAAATAAAACATCTCTTAAAAGTAACTTAAAACCGTTCTGCAAAATTAAATAAACATCTCCCACGGCTTTAGCTTCAACTCTGGAACCATTTCCGAGCCTCAGCTGGGTCTCACCCATTCTAAGCCTGCGACTTCTTGTCATCACCTGCAAATCATTGCAAATGTGAGATCCACATCCGGTATCCAATACCCAAGAAGTAGTATTAAGTGAAACATTTATTTCAATATAGAACATACCCTTCGCAGTTCGCAACTGCTCTAGATATTCCTTGCAGTTACGCTTCCAATGACCGGGCTTCTTGCAGTAATGGCAAACATCCTTGGATTTTTCCATGTTTGAAGCCTTTGTCTTGTACTTCTTCTCGGGTTCGATTTTCTTGGGTGGGGCAGAACGTTTCTTACCCTTTGTACTTGGCCTCTTCTTAGCAGAAGAAGAGGAGCCCACCAAGAAAGCCGGTTTATCCTTCTTTAATGTGGATTCATATGTGACAAGCATATTGACCATCTCTTCAAGGGAGGCCTCTATCTTGTTCATATTGAAATTCACCACAAATCCGTCAAACGAAGAAGGAAGACAGAAGTAGTAAGTCCACGTTGAGTTCATGCTCCAACACCAAATCAAGGGTTACCAACTTCTGTATGAGCCAAATCACTCGTACCCCATGATCACGGACCGAAGTCCCTTCACACATGCGACACGTCATTAGCTCCTTTACAGTAGAGAACCTTTCAGCCCTCGATTGAGCCTCAAAAAGTTCCTTGAGTTGAACGTGAATGTCAGCAGCATTCACGGTGTCCTCAAATTGCCTCTGGAGTTCATCAGACATCGAGGCTTGCATATAGCATTTGGTCTTGATATCATGGTCCCACCATGTATCAAGTTTGGCTAACTCTTCCGGACTTACGTCAGCTGGTGCTTCCTTCGGAGGAGATTTTTCTAACACGTAGAGCATCTTCTCCGAAGTCAAGACAATCTTCAACTTACGGAACCATTCCGTATAGTTTGCGCCAGTCAACTTATTTTGTTCGAGGATCGAGAAAAGTGGATTACGCGAATTCATCTTATGAAATACTGAAAAGAAACAGACAAATATCAGTGATTGTTTAAGCAATTTACTAAGACATAAAATAGGAGATATTTATTTTATGAATCTCACTCCCAATATTTTAACGATTTCACTACCCTCTAGTGAAAACGGAAAACTGTTTTTCTTAGTGAGAACATGGAATCTAATTGACAATCTATGGTCCCGAATAATATCAGTCAACCATAATTTCAAAAGGTAGAGCCCAATTGCTTCCAAAGCAACCTCCATGTTTTTACCTCATGTCCAATAAGGGCCCAATAATATGACGCCGTTTATTGTGACATGTCAAGATGACCCATCAATATTAAGTTGTGATGGACGGTCGCCATGTGGATCCCCCAATAATATGAGCCGATCCCATGGGAGTTCCACCCAACTTACAACATGTGTCGATCCAATGTACAGCTTTCCGACGAACGGGCCCCCAAATAATATGAGCCGGACCGTATCCGCGGGTAGCATCTCATACATTGATCGTTGATGGAAGGTAGGAACATTTAAACAAATTTAAATTTCCTTTATTTATCTTGATATCAATTTTAAATCATATTTAAAATGAGGGATTTTAATTATAAAAATTTGTCTCATCATTTTTAAAATTTTGTATGCTTGCCGGATTCACACAATTATGTCTAAAACATGCATACAACTATAATATCACATATTATATAGGATGATCGATTCCATTTCTAATCGACCCGTGGTTGCCAATCACGAGTCTTAGTCCAATCCTAGGTAATATGCAGTATGCAATGCAATCCTATTACATTTGCTTCCAATTTACATTTCTTCTGTCTTTATTGTCTGCTGGGCCCACCTCCATCTTCAAATCTTGATCTCCCACTAAATCTAATGTATTTACAATAAATAACAATGACAAGTAGGGGATACATTTTTAAGGGGTGTGAACGGGCCATAAACCAAGCCCACTTTTATTACATATGACATTCATATTGGGCCATAAACCAGGCCCATTAATAAAACCAACAACAATAAAACAAATGTAAATTCCTAACATACACCTACAAAATTGGTCATGGCAATCGATCATCCTTATCCAATAACATTTAATTCAAAATTAATTTATTGGATAACATGCAATGACAATTTAAATTTAAAAGGATAAAATCATATTTCATATATAAAATCTTATTTTACATACAAAATCATATTTTATCTTTTTATCAAATAAAATCATATTTTATCTATAAAATCCAATTTTATACATAAAATCATATTTTACTCAATATTTTCATAAGATCATATCTTATCATCAATTGTACCAAAAATAATTAATTTCAAAATTCAATTTAACGGATAAAATATTAAAATTTTCCAAAAATTCAAATTTATCCAAAAATCAATTTTAAAATTTTCGGACTCGAACAATTCGATCCGACGCCTCGTGGACCAATCAAAAACAATTTTCGATCGGACCAAAAATAGAATTTTAACATATTAAAATTTAATTTAAAAATTAAAAAATTATTTTTTCCCGCGGGCCGCCCGCGCCCTAATGGGGTCGGGCCGCGCAGCCCGGCTGCCCCTGCCCCGGGCAGCGATCCAATCGCTGCCCGGGTTTTTGCCCGGAAAAAAAAAAATTTATTTTTAAATATTTATTTTGTTTCAAAAAACCGAGGCTTAAAAAATTTTTGTACAATCGATTAATTTAATCGCTTGATCTGAGCAACCTGGCTCTGATACCACTGTTGGAGAACGCGTCGATTAGATCAATTTGGATTGATACCCGGTGCAGCGGAAGTTTAAAATTTTTTATATGGAACGATTCCATAATGGGTATCAACCTTACGATTAAATTGTGTGTGTAAAAATTAAATAACGATTATAAAATTTTTACCTTTAATCTCGAATCGAGATTTTGGACACCAACAGATTTCTCTGCTCTTGTTGTATATCCCTGGAACTGATGGACGAACTGTTCTTCAATCAGGTCCACGAACGGATATTTAATCCCTCTGATAGATTGCACTATAAAATCTATCAGAAGTTTCTACGAAGAGATTAACGAATTTGATCCGTTAAACCAGACTGTAATTCAAAATCACAGGCTGGATTTTACCGAGTAGAGAGGGAGGGGGGGGGGGCGGCCACTATTGATAGAAAATACTTAGGTTTTCGAAAATTGTGACCTGTTGTGTGTAATTTCTGTACTGCAATAACTTATTTATAATGTAGGCCGCTAACAGCTTAGGGCCCATTAGTCATAAGTTCAAGCCCGACAAGCAAAGCCCGCATGTTCAGAAATTAATATAAAATTCATCATGACTCCGATTGATAAACCGATTTCACCAATGTGCACAGAAACCATTTCTGCACCTTTTAAAGTCAAGATAAATTTTCCTGAATCCGAATTCAGTGATTTCCAAAAATGGCCATCCCTATGTCATTTTAGGAAATCTTACTCCTCTACCCATAATTAAGAAGTCCAACTTCTTTGTTCATTAAATTTAACTCTTTAAATTTAACTATCTCAACGGGGATTAAAAATCCATTACACTGTGTGACCCTCAATGGTTCAGGGATACAGATAGCCGTGGGCTCACAACTCCTTGTGACTCGGAACAACAATTTCCGACTTGCCCATCGAATCATGGTAAGAGCGTCTAGCAACATCGCCCCATGATTCCCTAGGTATCACTAATAGTGCCTACAAGAACCAATAGATTTTGGTTATCGTACAGTACGGTCCCTTCATCCATATATCCCGATCGAATCAACAACCATTGGTATATCGAGAGTCGCTCGAGATTCGATAACTATGCAATTCATCTTGAAGATCAAATAGTGACATCGCATGTGCTACTAAGAAACCATTTCTTATATCACATCATGTACTCTGGCCAGAGATTCGTCATACTAATATCTCCTCAGATCGCATAGGATATCCACACTCGCAAATATGTGGTGAATCCTTGACAACAATGCATCGACTCCTATATGTGTTGTAACTGTACCCAATCCCGACACCTGATGACCCCAATAGAGTCGGTAAACGAGTCAAAGCACAGTACTAGCATATAGAGTCTCAATGATGTTTCAAGTAGTAAGGACTAATGGTGTACAACCAAAACCGCGGACTATATCCACTCGATAAGTGATAACCACTTGGAAAGTCCGGATAGGGTAGTTCGATCATTCATCATATGAATATCCATTTGCATGCTTCGAACATCTCTATGTTCCTTACCAATGAAACGTGGTACTCTGCATCGCAAATGCTAGTATCAAACTCGAGCGATCCTTATCCTTATTCTCGGACGGCTCAATCGACTAGGAACAATTTAGAATATACAGTGACTATAATATGTGTTTCATGATAGACATCTACATGTTCTACCACATCTTACATACACTATAGTATATTCAAGGTCTTTATCAAAACAACAATAGTATATCACAATATAACAATATGAAGAAAGATAAAGTCATTGCCATTAATAAAAGTGTAAATAATATTAAACAAAAGATTGTTTATACAAAGAGTCATCAAAGCCCTTAGCCACAAGTTGGCTCACCGGGCACCCACTCTTTCATAAAAATCCATTACTTGTGTGACCCTCAATGGTTCAGGGATACAGCTAGCCGTGGGCTCACAACTCCTTGTGACTCGGAACAACAATTTTCGACTTGCCCATCGAATCATGGTAAGAGCGCCTAGAAACATCACCCCATGATTCCCTAGGTATCACTGATAGTGCCTGCAAGAACCAATAGATTTTGGTTAGCGTACAGTACGGTCCCTTCATCCAAATATCCCGATCGAATCAACAACCATTGGTAAATCGAGAGTCGTTCGAGATTCGATAACTATGCAATGCATCTTGAAGATCAAATAGTGACATCACATGTGCTACTAAGAAACCATTTCTTAAAACACATCATGTACTCTGGCCAGATATTCGTCACACTAATATCTCCTCAGATTGCATAGGATATCCACACTAGCAAGTATGTGGTGAATCCTTGACAACAAAGCATTGACTCCTATATGTATCGTAACTCTACCCAATCCCGACACCTGATGACCCCAATAGAGTCGGTAAACGAGTCAAAGTACAGTACTAGCATATAGAGTCTCAATGATGTTTCAAGTAGTAAGGACTAATGGTGTACAACCAAAACCGCGGACTTTATCCACTCGATAAGTGATAACCACTTGGAAAGTCCGGATAGGGTAGTTCGATCATTCATAGTATGAATATCCATTTGCATGCTTTGAACATCTCTATGTTCCATACCAATGAAACGTGGTACTCGGCATCGCAAATGCTAGTCTCAATCTCGAGCGATCCTTATCCTTATTAACGGACGGCTCAATCGACTAGGAACTGTTTAGAATATACAGTGACTATAAGATGTGTTTCATGATAGCCATCCCCATGTGCCACCACATCTTACATACACTATAGTATATTCAAAGTCTTCATCTAAACATCTTATAGTATGTCACAACATAATAATATGATAAAAGATAAAGTAAATGCCATTATAAAAGTGTAAATTATATTAAACAAAAGATTGTTTATACATAGAGTCATAAAAGCCCTTAGCCACAAGTTGGCTCACCGGGCACCCACTCTTTCAATCTCCCACTTGCCCTAAAGCCAACTAGTCATACTATGCAGTCCCATTGCTTCGCGATGTTTGTCAAATAATGGTCCTGGCAAGGGCTTAGTAAGTGGATCAGCGATATTGTCTGCAGAGGCCACTCTCTCGACAGTGATGTCTCCTCTTTCCACGATCTCCCGGATGATGTGGTATTTCCTCAGTACGTGTTTGGATCTTTGATGAGACCTTGGTTCCTTTGCCTGAGCAACGGCACCCGTGTTGTCACAGTACACCGGGACTGGACCAACAACTTCAGGAATGACGCCCAACTCTTGGACGAAATTCCTCATCCAAACGGCCTCTTTAGCAGCAGCTGATGCCGCAATGTATTCTGCCTCAGTGGTGGAATCCGCTGTGGTGTCCTGCTTGGAACTCTTCCAAGAGACAGCACCGCCATTGAGCATGAACACAAATCCAGAGGTTGACTTCGAGTCATCCACGTCACTTTGGAAGCTAGAGTCGGTATAGCCTTCCAATTTCAGTTCTCTTCCTCCATATACCATGAACATATTCTTAGTCCTTCGTAAGTACTTAAGAATGTCCTTCACGACTTTCCAATGCATTTGACTGGGATTAGCTTGATATCTGCTTGTGACACTCAGAGCAAATGCTACATCCGGTCTGGTAGATATCATCCCATACATGATACTACCTATGGCTGACGCATATGGTACATGTGTCATTTTCTCTATCTCTTCATCAGTCTTGGGACACATGGACTTGGATAGAGAAACTCCATGACACATAGGTAGATGTCCTCTCTTGGACCCATCCATTGAAAACCTTTTCAATATGGTTTCGATGTAAGTAGCTTGAGTAAGTCCTATCATTCTCTTAGATCTATCTCTATAGATCTGTATCCCTAGAATATAGGATGCCTCACCCAAATCCTTCATCGAGAATCTACCTGATAACCATATCTTTGTTGACTGCAACATCCCTACATCATTCCCAATGAGTAAGATGTCATCAACATAAAGTACTAAGAATGTCACAGCATCCTTAACTACTTTCTTGTACACACACGGTTCCTCCGGGTTCTTGATGAAACCAAAATCCTTTATTGTTTCATCAAATTTCTGGTTCCAACTTCTTGATGCTTGTTTGAGACCATAGATCGATCTCTGAAGCTTGCATATCTTATGCTCGCTTCCCATGGATGTGTATCCCTCAGGCTGCGTCATATAGATCTCTTCCTTAATGTTTCCATTAAGAAATGCAATCTTCACATCCATTTGCCATATCTCATAGTCATACCAAGCAACTATGGCAATAAGGATTCTTATGGACTTGAACATTGCAACTGGTGAAAAGGTTTCATCATAGTCAACTCCTTGTCTTTGAGTATAACCTTTCGCCACCAATCGCGCCTTGTAGGTCAATACCTTACCATCAGGCCCAAGCTTTCTCTTGTAGATCCATTTACATCCTATTGGAACAATTCCATCGGGAGGATCTACTAAAGACCAAACTTGGTTTGTATGCATCGAATCTATTTCCGACTGCATAGCTTCAAGCCATAAATTTGAATCCGCAATTGCTTCCTTGAAGTTTCTTGGATCACATCCAACGTCGGGTTCATCTTGATCCCCTTCAAGAAGAAGACCATATCGAATAGTAGGTCTAGAAGTCCTCTCGGATCTTCTAGGTATAGGCGTGTCTATCAATGGTTCCTGAGGTGTAGGATCATTATTTTGTATCTTGGGTTCTTCTTGAATTTCTTCGAGTTCCATCATCTCGCCTTTCTTATCCAATAAGAACTCCTTCTCCAAGAAGGTGGCATTCCTTGAAACAAACACTTTTGTTTCAGTAGGATGATAGAAATAATATCCGATTGAATTCTTCGGATACCCTACAAAATAACATAAGTTGGATCGACTATCCAACTTATCTCGCACTGTCTGCTTCACGTAAGATGGACATCCCCAAATCCTCAAGTACGAATACTTAGGAGCTTTGCCATTACATAACTCGTATGGTGTTTTATCCACTGCTTTGGTGTGGACGTTGTTCAACAACAATACCGCCGTTTCAAGCGCGTAGCCCCAAAACGAAGGTGGAAGCTCAGTGAAGCTCATCATGGATCGAACCATGTCCAACAAAGTTCGATTACGACGCTCCGATACACCATTCAGCTGAGGTGTCATAGGAGGAGTCCACTGAGAGAGAATCCCATTCTCTTTCAGATAGTCCAAAAATTCGGTACTTAAGTATTCTCCACCTCGATCCGATCAAAGTGCTTTAATACTTTTACCTAGCTTGTTTTCTACTTCAGCCTTGAATTCTTTGAACATTTCAAATGCTTCAGACTTATATTTCATTAAATATAAATACCCATACCTAGAATAATCATCAGTAAAGGTAATGAAGTAGGTGTGGCCAAATTGAGTACCAATTCTAAATGGACCACAAACATCTGTATGGATCAAATCCAACAGATTTTGACTACGCTCAGGTTTCCCCTTAAAAGGAGATTTAGTCATTTTTCCTTTCAGGCAGGACTCACAAGTAGGTAGAGAGTTAATATCAGACATATCAAACATGCCCTCTCCCACTAGCTTGTTCATCCTCCTTGAGGAAATATGACCTAGTCTAGCATGCCAAAGGTTTGCCGGGTTTTGACTATCGATTTTCCTTTTGTTTGTTGTTACCGGTTTATCAACATAATTTATTGAAACGTCTTTTAATTTTAAGTTATATAGATCGTTTTTAAATTGTCCACTTCAAATCAAACATTCATTCTTGTAAATATTGCAAATCCCATTCACAAAATTACAAGAAAAACCATCTCTATCAAGCATAGAAACAGAAATAATGTTTTTAATCAAATTTGGAACAAATAAAACATCTCTCAAAAATAACTTAAAATTGTTTTGCAAAATTAAATAAATGTCTCCTATCGTTTTGGCTTCGACTTTTGAACCATTCCCGAGTCTTGACTGGGTCTCACCCTTCCTTAGCCTATTACTTCTTGTCATCATTTGCAACTCATTGCAAATGTGAGATCTACATCTGGTATCCAATACCCAAGAAGTAGTATTAAGAAAAACATTTATTTCAATGTAAAACATACCCTTTGCAGTTCGCAACTGCTCGAGGTATTCCTTGCAGTTACGTTTCCAATGACCGGGTTTCTTGCAGTGATGGAAAACTTGTTTAGACTTGTCCAATTTTGCATGTAACATTTGGCCTTGAGATCATGGTCCAACCATTTCTATAGTTCGGCCAACCTTTCGGCAGTTACATCAGCCGGGGCTGTTTTTGGAGAAGCCTTTTCTAACACTTAGAAAATATTTTCCGAACTTAGGACAATCTTAACTTATGGAATCATTCTGTATTGTTTGCGCCAGTAAGTTTGTTTTGTTCTAGAATTGAAACATGTGGATTACGAATTCATTGTAATGAAATACTGAGATGAAACAGACAATAATCGATGATTGTTTAATTAATTTACTAAGACATAAAATAGGCGAAATTTATTTTATGAATCTCACTCCCACTATTTTAACGATTTCACAACCCTCTAGTGAAAACGGGAAACTGTTTTTCTTAGTGGGAACATGGAATCCAATTGACAAACTATGGTCCCGAATAATATCAGCCAACCATAATTTTCAAAAGGTAGAGCTCAATTGCTTCCAAAGCAACCTCCACGTTTTTACCTCATGTCCAATAAGGGCCCAATAATATGACGCCGTTTATTGTGACACGTCAAGATGACCCATCAATATTAAGTTGTGATGGACGGTCGCCATGTGGATCCCCAATAATATGAGCCGATCCCATGGGAGTTCCACCCAACTTACAACATGTCTCGATCCAATGTACAGCTTTCCGACGAACGGTCCCCCCCAATAATATGAGCCGGACCGTATCCGCGGGTAGCATCTCATACATTGATCGTTGATGAAAGGTAGGAACATTTAAACAATATTTAAATTTCCTTTTAATCTTGATATCAATTTTAAATCATATTTAAAATGAGGGATTTTAATTTTGAAAATTTGTCTCATCATTTAAAAATTTGTATGTTTGCGGGATTCATACAATTTAGTCTAAAACATGCATACAACGATAATATCATATATTATATAGGATGATCGATTTCATTTCTAATCGACCCGTGGTTGCCAATCACGAGTCTAAGTCCAATCCTAGGTAATATGCAGGTATGCAATGCAATCCTATTACATTAAGCTTCCAATTTACATTTCTTCAGTCTTTAGTGTCTGCTGGGCCCACCTCCGTCCTCAAAACTTCATCTCCCACTAAGTCTAATGTATTTACAATAAATAACTATGACAAGTAGGGGATACATTTTAAGGGGTGGGAACGGGCCATAAACCAGGCCCACTTTTATTACATATGACAATTCATATTGGGCCATAAACCAGGCCCATTAATAAATCCAACAACAATAAAAACAAATGTAAATTCCCTAACATACACCTACAAAATTGGTCATGGCAATCGATCATCCTTATCCAATAATATTTAATTCAAAATTAATTTATTGGATAACATGCAATGGAAATTTAAATTAAAAGGACAAAATCATATTCCATATATAAAATCTTATTTTACATACAAAATCATATTTTATCTTTTTATCAAATAAAATCATATTTTACATATAAAATCCAATTTTATACAAAAAATCATATTTTACTCAATATTTCCATAAGATCATATCTTATCATCAATTGTACCAAAAATAATTAATTTCATAAAATCTGATTTAACTGATAAAATCTATAAATTTTCCAAAAATTCAAATTTATCCAAAAATCAATTTTAAAATTTTCAGACTCGAACAATTCGATCCGACGCCTCGTGGACCAATCAAAAACAATTTTCGATCGGACCAAAAATAGAATTTTAACATATTAAAATTTTAATTTAAAAAATAAAAATTAATTTTCCCGGGCCGCCCGGGACGATCCTGGGCAGCCCGTTGCTGCCCTGCGCAGCACCCAGCGCTGCCATGGGCAGCGCCGTGCGCTGCCCGTGTTTTTGCCCGTCAAAAATTTTTAAATTTTTATTTTGTTTCAAAAACCGAGGCTTAAAAATTTTTGTACAATCGATTAATTTAATCGCTTGATCTGAGCAACCTGGCTCTGATACCACTGTTGGAAAACGGTGATCAGATCAATCAGAATTTGTACCCGGTGCAGCGAAAGTTTAAAATTTTTATATGGAACGATTCCATAATGGGTATCAAAACTTTACGATTAAATTGTGCGTGTAAAAATTAAATAACAATTAAATTTTTACCTTGAATCTCGAAACGAGATTATAGACACCAACAGATTACTCTGCTCTTGTTTTATATCCCAGGAACTGATGGACGAACAATTCTTCAATCAGGTCCACGAACAGAAGTTCAATCCCTCTGATAGATTGCACTAGAAAATCTATCAGAAGTTTCTACGAAGAGAATTAACGAATTTGATCCGTTAAACCAGACTGCAAATTCAAAATTCACAGGCTGGAATTTTCAGAGAGAAAACACAGAGGGGCGGCCGAATTCTCTAGACTGGAGGCTAGGGTTTTCGAAAATTTGACCTCTGTTCTGTAATTTCTGTACTGCAATAACTTATTTATAATGTGGGCTGCTAACAGCTTAGGGCCCATTAGTCATAAGTTCAAGCCTGACAAGCAAAGCCCGCATGTTCAGAAATTAATATAAAATTCATCGTGACTCAGATTGATAAACCAATTTCACCAATGTGCACAGAAACCATTTCTGCATCTTTTAAAGTCAAGATAAATTTTCTGAATCCGAATTCAGTGATTTCCAAAAATGCCCATCCCTATGTCATTTTAGGAAATCTTACTCTTCTACTCTGATATAAGAAGTCCTACTTCTTTGTTCATTAAATTTAACTCTTTAAATTTAACTATCTCAACGGGGATTAAAAATCCATTACTTGTGTGACCCTCAATGGTTCAGGGATACAGCTAGCCGTGGGCTCACAACTCCTTGTGACTCGGAACAACAATTTCTGACTTGCCCATCGAATCATGGTAAGAGCGCCTAGCAACATCGCCCCATGATTCCCTAGGTATCACTGATAGTGCCTGCAAGAACCAATAGATTTTGGTTAGCGTACAGTACGGTCCCTTCATCCAAATATCCTGATCGAATCAACAACCATTGGTAAATCGAGAGTCGTTCGAGATTCGATAACTATGCAATGCATCTTGAAGATCAAATAGTGACATCGCATGTTCTACTAAGAAACCATTTCTTAAAACACATCATGTACTCTGGCCAGAGATTCGTCACACTAATATCTCCTCAGATTGCATAGGATATCCACACTAGCAAGTATGTGGTGAATCCTTGACAACAAAGCATCGACTCCTATATGTGTCGTAACTGTACTTAATCCCGACACCTGATGACCCCAATAGAGTCGGTAAACGAGTCAAAGTACAGTACTAGCATATAGAGTCTCAATGATGTTTCAAGTAGTAAGGACTAATGGTGTACAACCAAAACCGCGGACTTTATCCACTCGATAAGTGATAACCACTTGGAAAGTCCGGATAGGGTAGTTCGATCATTCATCGTATGAATATCCATTTGCATGCTTTGAACATCTCTATGTTCCATACCAATGAAACGTGGTACTCGGCATCACAAATGCTAGTCTCAATCTCGAGCGATTCTTATCCTTATTAACGGACGGCTCAATCGACTAGGAACTGTTTAGAATATACAGTGACTATAAGATGTGTTTCATGATAGCCATCCCCATGTGCCACCACATCTTACATACACTATAGTATATTCAAGGTCTTCATCTAAACATCTTATAGTATGTCACAACATAATAATATGATAAAAGATAAAGTAAATGCCATTATAAAAGTGTAAATTATATTAAACAAAAGATTGTTTATACATAGAGTCATAAAAGCCCTTAGCCACAAGTTGGCTCACCGGGCACCCACTCTTTCAATCTCCCACTTGCCCTAAAGCCAACTAGTCATACTACGCAGTCCCATTGCTTCGCGATGTTTGTCAAATAATGGTCCTGGCAAGGGCTTAGTAAGTGGATTAGCGATATTGTCTGCAGAGGCCACTCTCTCGACAGTGATGTCTCCTCTTTCCACGATCTCCCGGATGATGTGGTATTTCCTCAGTATGTGTTTGGATCTTTGATGAGACCTTGGTTCCTTTGCCTGAGCAACGGCACCCGTGTTGTCACAGTACACCGGGACTGGACCAACAACTTCAGGAATGACGCCCAACTCTTGGACGAAATTCCTCATCCAAACGGCCTCTTTAGCAGCAGCTGATGCCGCAATGTATTCTGCCTCAGTGGTGGAATCCGCTGTGGTGTCCTGCTTGGAACTCTTCCAAGAGACAGCACCGCCATTGAGCATGAACACAAATCCAGAGGTTGACTTCGAGTCATCCACGTCACTTTGGAAGCTAGAGTCGGTATAGCCTTCCAATTTCAGTTCTCTTCCTCCATATACCATGAACATATTCTTAGTCCTTCGTAAGTACTTAAGAATGTCCTTCACGGCTTTCCAATGCATTTGACCGGGATTAGCTTGATATCTGCTCGTGACACTCAGAGAAAATGCTACATCCGGTCTGGTAGATATCATCCCATACATGATACTACCTATGGCTGAAGCATATGGTACATGTGTCATTTTCTCTATCTCTTTATCATTCTTGGGACACATGGACTTGGATAGAGAAACTCCATGACACATAGGTAGATGTCCTCTCTTGGACCCATCCATTGAAAACCTTTTCAATATGGTTTCGATGTAAGTAGCTTGAGTAAGTCCTATCATTCTCTTAGATCTATCTCTATAGATCTGTATCCCTAGAATATAGGATGCCTCACCCAAATCCTTCATCGAGAATCTACCTGATAACCATATCTTTGTTGACTGCAACATCCCTACATCATTCCCAATGAGTAAGATGTCATCAACATAAAGTACTAAGAATGTCACAGCATCCTTAACTACTTTCTTGTACACGCACGGTTCCTCCGGGTTCTTGATGAAACCAAAATCCTTTATTGTTTCATCAAATTTCTGGTTCCAACTTCTTGATGCTTGTTTGAGACCATAGATCGATCTCTGAAGCTTGCATACCTTATGCTCGCTTCCCATGGATGTGTATCCCTCATGCTGCGTCATATAGATCTCTTCCTTAATGTTTCCATTAAGAAATGCAGTCTTCACATCCATTTGCCATATCTCATAGTCATACCAAGCAGCTATGGCAATAAGGATTCTTATGGACTTGAACATTGCAACTGGTGAAAAGGTTTCATCATAGTCAAGTCCTTGTCTTTGAGTATAACCTTTCGCCACCAATCGCGCCTTGTAGGTCAATACCTTACCATCAGGCCCAAGCTTTCTCTTGTAGATCCATTTACACCCTATTGGAACAATTCCATCGGGAGGATCTACTAAAGACCAAACTTGGTTTGTATGCATCGAATCTATTTCCGACTGCATAGCTTCAAGCCATAAATTTGAATCCGCATCAGAAATTGCTTCCTTGAAGTTTCTTGGATCACATCCAACATCGGGTTCATCTTGATCCCCTTCAAGAAGAAGACCATATCAAATAGGAGGTATAGAAGTCCTCTCGGATCTTCTAGGTATAGGCGTGTCTATCAATGGTTCCTGAGGTGTAGGATCATTATTTTGTATCTTTGGTTCTTCTCGAATTTCTTCGAGTTCCATCATCTCGCCTTTCTTATCCAATAAGAACTCCTTCTCCAAGAAGGTGGCATTCCTTGAAACAAACACTTTTGTTTCTGTAGGATGATAGAAATAATATCCGATTGAATTCTTCGGATACCCTACAAAATAACATAAGGTGGATCGACTATCCAACTTATCTCCCACTGTCTGCTTCACGTAAGCTGGACATCCCCAAATCCTCAAGTACGAATACTTAGGAGCTTTGCCATTCCATAACTCGTATGGTGTTTTATCCACTGCTTTGGTGTGGACGTTGTTCAACAACAATACCGCCGTTTCAAGCGCGTAGCCCCAAAACGAAGGTGAAAGCTCAGTGAAGCTCATCATGGATCGAACCATGTCCAACAAAGTTCGATTACGACGCTCCGATACACCATTCAGCTGAGGTGTCATAGGAGGAGTCCACTGAGAGAGAATCCCATTCTCTTTCAGATAGTCCAAAAACTCGGTACTTAAGTATTCTCCACCTCGATCCGATCGAAGTGCTTTAATACTTTTACCTAGCTTGTTTTCTACTTGAGCCTTGAATTCTTTGATCTTTTCAAATGCTTCAGACTTATATTTTATTAAATATAAATACCCATACCTAGAATAATCATCAGTAAAGGTAATGAAGTAGGTGTGGCCAAATTGAGTACCAATTCTAAATGGACCACAAACATCTGTATGGATCAAATCCAACAGATTTTGACTACGCTCAGGTTTCCCCTTAAAAGGAGATTTAGTCATTTTTCCTTTCAGGCAGGACTCACAAGTAGATAGAGAGTTAATATCAGACATATCAAACATGCCCTCTCTCACTAGCTTGTTCATCCTCCTTGAGGAAATATGACCTAGCCTAGCATGCCAAAGGTTTGTCGGGTTTTGACTATCGATTTTCCTTTTGTTTGTTGTTACAGGTTTATCAACATAATTTATTGGAACGTCTTTTAATTTTAAGTTATATAGATCGTTTTTAAATTGTCCACTTCAAATCAAACATTCATTCTTGTAAATATTGCAAATCTCATTCACAAAATTACAAGAAAAACCATCTCTATCAAGCATAGAAACAGAAATAATGTTTTTAATCAAATCTGGAACAAATAAAACATCTCTAAAAAATAACTTAAAATTGTTTTGCAAAATTAAATAAATGTCTCCTATCGTTTTGGCTTCGACTTTTGAACCATTCCCGAGTCTTGACTGGGTCTCACCCATCCTTAGCCTATTACTTCTTGTCATCATTTGCAACTCATTGCAAATGTGAGATCTACATCTGGTATCCAATACCCAAGAAGTAGTATTAAGAAAAATATTTATTTCAATGTAAAACATACCATTTGAAAATCGGTAACCGACGAAATATCAAAACCATTTCCGACTTTGAATACAATTCATACGTATATCACAACAGCAATAACCACTCATAACATCATATAACAGCAGCTATAACCATCGAACACAAGCTGGAAATCAGGATTAAGTACAAGCAACAAGAATTCTTCAACCTGGTTTCGATATCAGAATACATAAACGTCGAAGAACATATACATATTATCAATATCTGATATCTACCAACTTTCGAACTTCAAACCATGCCTAAATAAGTAAAAACTTACACTAGATCGAAGCCCTTGTTTTAAGGATTCCAGAACACCTTTCGGAATCGAAATCGGACGATCGGATCAAAAGATACGGCGATTTGAAAATCAAAAATCAAATGAAAAGAGATGGTCTCGACTTCTCTGTTTCGAAATTCTGAATTTGCTAAGGAAAGTACACGTTTACATGCTGAGACATCAATTAAAATCTGATAACTTCTAGCATAATTACCGTTTAACTCAATTCTTCAATATTTGCAATTTGGTCCCCGGCCCTTATTTCAATTCAATTTCAATCCTAAATAATTTAAGAATATTAGAATTTAAATCGAAACTCTAAATATTCCCAAATTAAATATACTCGAATTAAAATTAAATAATCTCAAATTAAATAAATAATCCCGGGCCTTACAAAAGGTTTTCGAATTTGTTTCAATAAATCATATCAAATCCGAACGACAATCTTTTACCGAACCGTCTGCGAATACGTAACCGATACTAACTCAATCACATATATAATCAGAAATAAGAACAACCTATCTTCAACATAAAAATAAAGTATGAAAGAACTCAATAAAATTTGTACCAAAAAGAAGCTCTCGGAGCGGTGATCGCAGATATATATTTATCTTGAATTTCTGACGGCCGGATCACAAGATATCGAAGCTTTTACAGACAAAAATGGCGTCCAAAAGGGTTGAATTTGAGTTATCTGCCTTTTTTTTCTGATATCCACGTATAAATGAGGATAAATCAAGTGAAAATGAGATAAATATAGCATAATTGCAATTTAGTCCCTGCACTTTTGGCTATTTGCAATTCAGTCCCCAGAAAAGCGATTTAATTCAATTTCAATCCTTATTCATTTAAGAATATTAGAATTTAATTCTAAACTCTAAATATTCCAAAATTAAATATTCTCGAATTAAAATTAAATAACTCCGGGCCTTACATTTCTCCCCCATTAAGGCATGAGTTCGTCCTCGAAATCATAAACAAGTTGTATATGCAATCTGTATACGCATAAGATAATGAAATAACAAAAACAAAATAAGAAATCACATAAATGAAACAACTCTGGAAATCTCTGTCTCATATCTGACTCAGTCTCCCAAGTCGATTCTTCAGTGCCATGTCGACTCCACTGAATTTTGACTAGCTGAATTGTCTTGTTTCTGAGCTGTTTGTCTTTACGATCAAGAATTTGAATAGGCTGCTCAAAATAACTGAGAGTCTCGTCAAGTTCAGCTTCATCAGGCTGAATAATATGGGAAGGATCAGGCTGATACTTCCGCAACATAGAGACATGAAATACATCATGAATACCAGACAAATATGGAGGAAGAGCGAGTCGATAAGCAAGATCGCATATCTTCTCGATAATCTCAAATGGAGCGATAAAAAGCGGAGATAATTTTCCTCTCCTGCCAAATCTGACTGTACCTCTAAATGGAGAAATCTTCAAGAAAACTCTGTCTCCCTGATCAAAAGAAAGAGGTCGTCGTCTGATATTCGCATACTTTGATTGTCTGTCTTGAGCTGTTTTCATTCTTTTCTGTATAAGCTTCACCTTTTCAGTCATTTCGCGGATCATATCCGGCCCAACATCTGGTACGTCTGATATATCATCCCAATATAATGGTGATCTATATTTCTTTCCATACAGTGCTTCAAAAGGAGTCATCTCAATGCTACTTTGATAGTTGTTATTATAAGAAAATTCTGCAAGTGGTAATGAATCTTGTCAACTAGTACCAAAGTCTAGTACTACAACTCTCAACATATCCTCAAGTGCATGGATAGTCCGCTCTGACTATCCATCTGTTTGAGGATGATAAGTTGTACTCAAATGCAATTTAGTACCAAGAGCTTGTTGCAAGATATGCCAAAAGTGTGATGTAAATCTAGGGTCTCGATCTGAAACAATAAATTTAGGCACACCATGTAATCTTACCACTTCTCTAACGTAGATCTCTGCCATCTGATCATGTCTGTACGTCATCTTGTATGGAATGAAACATGCTGATTTCGTCAAACGATCAACAATCACCCAAATGGCATCGCACCTTCTGGATGAACGTGGTAGCTGTGTGACAAAATCCATGGAAATTTGATCCCATTTCCATTCTGGAACTGATAAACTCTGCAAGAAACCACCTGGCTTCTTTCGTTCAGCTTTCACCTGTTGGCAATTCAAACATCTGGATACAAATTCAGTCACATCTGACTTCATCTGTTTCCACCAATACTGCATCTTCAAATCATTATACATTTTTCTGCCACCAGGATGAATACTGAATCTACTGCTATGAGCCTCTTTCAATATTTGCTGTTTCAAGTCTGAAACATTTGGAACAACCAATCTGTTATTCACATATAACACATCATCCGCACTGACCTGATATTCAGATTAATGTCCAGATCTGACCATCGCAATCGATTTTTGAATATTCGGATCTAGTTTCTGTGCTTCTTTGATCTTCATCAAAAGTTCTGGCTCAGCTTTTATTGCACAAGCACGGATAGGCTGTATATCTGTTTCAAATACTAATCCAGAAATACAACAATCTTTGACCAATTGAGATACACCTATCCTAGATAAGGATAATGAACATACCTTTCTACTTAAGAAATCTGCAACTGCATTGGATTTCCCTGGATAGTATTTAATCTCGCAATCGAAATCTTTCAGTAAATCTAGCCATCGACGCTGCCTCATATTCAATTCTGATTGCGAAAACAGATATTCTAAGCTTTTGTGATCAGAAAAGATTTAAAATTTCTCATCATAAAGATAATGTTGTCATATCTTCAATGCAAAGACAATAGCGGCAAACTTCAAATCATGGATAGGATACCGAGTCTCGTGTGGCTTTAACTATCTCGAAGCATAAACGATCACATGCCCTCGCTACATGAGCACACAACCCAGACCCTTGTGAGAAGCATCACAATATACAACAAAATCACCCGTACCTGATGGAATTGTCAAGATAGGTGCACTTGTAAGCCTCTTTTTCAACTCCAAGAAACTAGCTTCACAAGCTTCAGTCCATACATACGGCATATTTTTCTGAGTCAATTGCATAATTGGCTTGACAATACTGGAAAAATCTCGAATAAATCTGCGATAGTAGCCTGCTAAGCCCATAAAACTCCATATTTCTGGTACTGATGTCGGTATAGGCCAATTCAGTACAGCCTTTACCTTGCTTGGATCCACTGAAATACCATCACCTGAAATGATATGCCCAAGAAACACAACTTTCTGCAACCAAAACTCACATTTCGATAACTTGGCATATAATTTTTCAGTTCTCAAAGTCTGTAAGATGATTCTGAGATGTTCAGCATAATCGTGCACATTCTTGGAATATATCAAGATATCATCGATAAAAATAATGACAAAGTCATCTAAGTATTTCTGAAATATTCTATTCATCAATCCCATAAATACTGCAGGAGCATTGATTAAACCAAAAGGCATGAAAATAAATTCATAATGTCCATACCTTGTTCTAAAATCAGTTTTAGGGATATCTTCATCTCGTACTCTCAGCTGATGATATCCGGATCGCAAATCGATCTTAGAATAGATAGTTGAACCCTATAGCTGATCAAACAAATCATCTATTCTAGGCAATGAATATTTATTCTTTATCGTTACCTTGTTCAGTTGACAATAATCAATACATAATCGCATTAAACCATCTTTCTTTCGTACAAACAGTATCGGAGCACCCCAAGGTGAAATGCTCGGCCTAATGTACCCTTTGGCCAACAAATCTTCCAACTGATCCTTCAAATCTTTTAATTCAATAGGTGCCATTCTGTAAGGAGCTTTGGATATTGGTTGCGTACCTGGCATTAACTCAATGCTGAAATCTATTTCTCGAACTGGAGGTACACCAAGAATTTCATCAGGGAATACATCAGCAAATTCATGCACCACTGGAATATCTGTCACTGCTGGACTGGATTTCAATACATCAACTGCATAAATCAGAAATCCTTCTGCACCTCTCTGCAATAAACGGGTCATAGATAACACAGATATCAAAGGGATCTTGGCTCAAAAACCCTTACCATAGAATTTACATTCAGCTTCCATGTCTGGTCTAAATCTGACCACTTTTTGGAAACAATCTACAGTCGCTCTGTAATTGGTTAACATATCTATACCGATAATGCAATCAAAATCTGATAATCCAAGTACTATACAATCCAGATCAATCACATTCCCTTCATAGTGTAAGGTACAATTTTGAATCATTCTAACAGAGACAATACCTTCACCCAAAGGTGAAGAAATAGAAACAACAGTAGGCAATGACTTAGACGATAAAGAATGCATCATAACAAATTTTTCAGATATGAATGTATGTGATGCATCTGTATCTATCAAAACATAAGCAGGATAACCAAAGATAAAACATTTACCTGCTATAACATCGTCAGGTGCTGCCTGAGCCTGATCCTCCGTCAATGCAAACACTCGTGCATGTTGTCTAGGAGGTTGAGTCACAATCTGGCTTCCTCCTGATCTGGTTTGTTGTTGAGGCTGGAATGAATGCACTGATTGTCTTTCTATCTGAGGTACTGGTCGAGAAGAACTTGCACCAGAAGTACGGTCTGTTGTTCTTTGAGTACATACCTTGGCATAATGACCTGGTTGACGACAGATATTACAATTACCTGACACACCTCTGCACTGATCAGTAGCATGTCATCCGCCACACTTGCCACAATACACCAGTGCATTACTAAATCTCTGCCCTGTACCAAATGGCCTTTTTACACTTGAACTAGAGGAACTACTGCCAGACTTCTTAAACTGTTTACCTTTTGGCCTGAATCTAGAATCCTTTATGCCACTGCTTCCTCCCTAAAATCTGGGAGATGGCTGCTGAAACTGTGGCGGATTCTGTGGCACTGATACTGATACAGGCTGTGAAGATGGCTATGGAAGGAAATGTGTTCCTCTTTGTCGCAATAAACCTGCTTCTTCTCCCTTAGCTTTATTCAAGGCGTCAGCAAAGGTATTGGGTCGTCCACTGTTCACTAAAGTAAACACATCTGGATTGAGGCCATTAATAAACTGGTCTGCCATGGCTTCATCAGTCGCTGCTATATGTGGGACAAATTTCAAAAGACTTGAAAATTTGGCCACATATTCTTCAATATTCATATTGCCTTGCCTCAGATTGGCAAATTCAGCACCCTTATCTTTCCTATAGGAGACTGGAAAGAAACGTTGATAAAATTCAGTTTTAAAGACCGTCCAAGTGATAGCCGTACCTCGTTGTTCCAACGCCCGTTTTGTAGTAATCCACCAACTCTTGGCAACTTCGTGAAGTTGATGTATTACAAGTTTGATACGACGATCATCGGAATAATCAAGCGAGTCAAATAACTATTCAATGTCTTCTAACCAATTTTCACAATCAACTGAATTTTCTCTTTCTTTCAGTATTGGCGGTTTGAACGACTGAAATCGTTTCAACAATGTCTCCATCGGAGTAGCAGTAGCATCCATGGAATCAGCAGATGAACTACCCTGTGCATTCTAAGGTTCAGCAACTGGCGGTGGTACTAATGCTGGTTCGGCCTGGGGAACAACCAATGTATGTCTAGTGATCGGTGCTTTACGGGGAGGCATATCTGATTGTCTAACAGATTAGTGCATACACAATATCATAGTCAGCAATTTATTCCATCCTTCTCTGATAAGCATTCTCATGCATTCTCATGAGAATTCAGGTTCTGACTGAAGATAATCTGGAATACAATTGCATATATCTAGCATGCAGTAGTAATGAAAGCACATAATCATGCAATCACATAAGTCTTGCAATATAAAGCATGCTCGCATATACTGCACATAATCGGATACAACATGTAATCTCATGCAATATAAAGCAATCAGACAGACTCAATCTACCCCGCTCATCAACTTCTATCTTAATCCAGAAACTTACGATCTGATACCACCTGTTGTGTGGACCTTGGTTGCTAATCTTATCTTGGGGCAATAATTATTAAACATCATACAAAACAATCTAATTCAATTAATTAAAACCAAAATTTTTTTTAACAAGTTACCTCGCGCGCGCGCGTGAGAATCATCTCGCCCGCGCGTGAGTCAATTTTCCCGCGGCTAACCCATGGCTCGCGCGCGCGCGATAAACACCTCGCGCGGGCGCAAGGCAAAGTTCCAGCGAAAATTCGCTGGTGGCCTGCGCTCGCGCGAGAAGACCTCTCGCCCGCGCACAGGTCAACAGACCAGTGATTTTTGTGAATACATTTCTCATGCAGAAATGCATTTTCTAACATAAACAAACTTGCTCTGTTGTTGCCCACAACTAAATTCTAGGAATCATCTATATCTTGACATAAACATAAATATGCATTAAAAATATGTTCTAGAATACAAAATATGTACCAATCTCAAAAGTGACGAATATCAAACATATAAACCAAAATCTAGTGTTGTAACATGTTCGATACAAGATCTAGTACATCAACTGCTAAAACCCGAATCACCACATGCTATTACTCTCTCTCGATCTATTCTTGTCGCTTCTGACCAGCTCCTGCCCCACCTATTGCCATGCACACATACAAAACAAAGCAATAGCCGGATAACTCCGGTGAGAATAAATCCCAGTATAAATAATAAAGCATGCAATATAATAAACATGAATGCAATGCATGTTTCAATGACAGGCTATCAATTTTGATATCAAACAAATATCGGTTCTTGGGATCCCGAGGAAATAAAACCTCAAAATAACACCAACTTACCCATTCGATGTGAAGTCAAGTATTTTATTTCCTCTGACTTTGGTATAGCTATAGTGAGTCTTCTGGCTTTGGAAGTAACTTTACATTCCATGCCACTCAACTACAGCTTTCCAAACTTCATATGCACTCTAGGCCTTTCAGCCCTCTATGATTTTTAGGCTGGAGTTCAAGATGAATGCAACATAATCTGTATGCATTAAATGCTATAAAACATCTTGAACATCTAAACACATAAGCAAGCAAAGCATCAAAATCATCTAATCACATAAAAACACAAAATCAAACAAGTATGTGATTAACAAGGGAATACTCGAAACAATAGCTATTTCGAGTGTTCTATCCCATATGGATTAACTGTCATTTATACCTTTCAATCTCGAGTCTGAAAATACTTCAAATCTGAAAACATAACATGATGAACATATATCAAAATCTTCTCAAGTCATGGCTACTCGGTTGATGCAAATAAACTTCAAACCTTCTAATTCTTTCTCGGTTCGAATCGAAGATCTCAAGTTAGGAAAACTTCAATATAAAGCTGAAATGACATGTAGAATAACTAATAAGATCAGCATGCAACTCAAACCATGCTTCTTTCAAGAAATAATATCTAAGTCTTGACATTTTGCGAATCGGCGGCGTAACGGCTACAAACCAACGACCAAAACCAAATCCAAATCAATCCAACAAGCAATTCACAACATAATAGCCAACATATCAATCTCATAATCACACGGCCATACAAATCAGAAATGAAAGGTTTTCGAATTTGTTTCAATAAATCATATCAAATCCGAACGACAGTCTTTTACCGAACCGTCTGCGAATACGTAACCGATACTAACTCAATCACATATATAATCAGAAATAAGAACAGCCCATCTTCAACATAAAAATAAAGTATGAAAGAACTCAATAAAATTTGTACCAAAACGAAGCTCTCGAAGCGGTGATCGCAGATATATATTTATCTTGAATTTCTGACGCTCGGATCACAAGATATCGAAGCTTTTACAGACAAAAATGGCGTTCAAAAGGGGTTTAGTTCAACCTACCTTAAGGGTAATACCCTAATAGAAGATCTAACAACCCCTGATTCGTCACGTCAACCCTATAATATTAATTATGCATATGTGTTGAATTATAGACTCTCGGATCAATGATTTGGGTATTACCCATATGCTAGGATCTTATTAACCGTCCAAAAGGGTTGAAGTCGAGTTCTCTGCCTTTTGTTTTTGATATCCACGTATAAATGAGGATAAAGCAAGTGAAAATGAGATAAATATAGCATAATTGCAATTTAGTCCATGCACTTTTGGCTATTTGAAATTCAGTCCCCGGAAAAGCGATTTAATTCAATTTAAATCCTTATTCATTTAAGAATATTAGAATTTAATTCTAAACTCTAAATATTCCAAAATTAAATATTCTCGGATTAAAATTAAATAATTCCGGGCCTTACAATCGTAAATTCTATCGAAGTTATAGCTTGATGGAATCGAGTATACCATTGCCTAGACGATTGTTTCAGGCCATAAATGGAATGCTTTAAGCGACATACTTTGCGCTCATGTCCCTTCTCCTGAAATCCTATGGCAACATCCATATAAATTTCCTCATCTAGTTCTCCATTGAGAAATGCAGTCTTTACGTCCATCTGAAATAATTCCAGATCTAATTGGGCAACTATGGCCAAAATGAGGCGAATCGAGGCGAATCACACCACGGGTGAGAATGTCTCTTCATAATCTATACCTTCCTGTTGTGTATATCCTTTTGCCACAAGTCGAGCTTTGTATTTATCAATTGATCCATCAGCTCTACGTTTGACCTTGAGAACCCACTTGTTTCCAATGATCTTACGTCCTGGCGGTAGATCAACTAGCTCACAGACATGGTTCTTACCCATTTAGCTAATTTCATCTTTCATAGCAGCCATCCACTCTTTCGCATTTGGTGAAGTAACAGCCGCTTTGTAAGTGGCCGGCTCATCATCATCTACAGAAGCGCACATTAAAGATTCCCCTTCGATTTCAAATCGTCGACGGGGTATTGGTTCTTGTCGGCTTCATCGAATTTGTAGATTCTGAGAGTCTCCTTCAGTTGGAATGCTACCAATGAATTTAGGGTCGCTTTCGCTTTCTATGTCGACTACTGGATGAAGGGGTAAATCTTCATCCTCGCCAGAGATCGGGACACCTACTTGGGGTTCCACTAACTCATATAATCAGTGTTCTCTTTTACTTCACTTATGGTGGGAAAATCATCCTCAAGGAAATTCACATCTCGGGACTCAATTTCGGTCATTCCTCCATCAGGATGTTCACCATACATAACATAGCCCTTTGAGTGCTCGCTATATCTTATAAAGATATGTTTAACACCTCTAGGACCCAACTTCCCATACTTGTGAGAATTGTTGTGAACAAAATCGGCCGACCCTCACGGGCGCAAGCCCTTTAAATTGGGCTTTCTGTCATGCCATAACTCGTAAGGTGTCGAAGAAACTGACTTTGAAGGCACACGATTTAAAACATAGGCAGCAGTCAAAATGGAATCTCCCCAAAAATATATTGGAAGATTCGCATGCGCCATCATGGATCTAGACATTTCCAAAAGTGTTCGATTCCTTCGCTCTGCAACTTCATTTTGTTGCGGCGTATATGGAGTCGTTAACTGTCTTATTATTCCTCTTTCCTCAAATAGTGTCGGAACTGGTCAGACAAATATTCTCTCCCTCTATCAGTACGTAAAATTGTAGCGACCCTTACCCGGATCACCTACTAAACAGAACTTAGGCATGCAATTAACTTAATTAAACAGATATCAGAATAAACTGCGGAAACATTACAAAAACTACAATCCCAAGGCAAGGAATCTGTAAAAATCCAATTAGATTATACAACCATATCGAAAAGGTGTATCAATCCGATAACAACAAAAATAAAAACCTAAGCAAAGCTTCAGCTGACCAACCGCTGCCTAGCCCCTCCTGGAACCACCCGCCTCGTCCAATCGCAAACCTGCCCCATGGAATAGGGTGTTCAGAAACACAAAGTACGAGACGTGAGCATAAAACGCTCAGTACGAGAGTATGAGTATACATGCATGCAAAGTTAACTCCCTATAAACTCGAGGTCAAGGATCAGATAACAGAGACAGATTGGGCCCTGGTATGTAGCACGCTGTGCCGTCGCTGCAGGAGGTGGCTCCCATACCAATATACCAGTGGATATGCCGGACCTAAATCGATGAAAGTCCATCCACTAACAGGAAAGGGTACAACCCTACTAATATACATCTCGAAGGAGATAGCTCAATACGCAGATGAATTCAGTATAAATCAATGACATATAAATCATGCAGTCACATAATACATGCATACTCAGTCAGGATATCTCGAACAGTACTATCGTACCTCAAATCAGTGCGAGCTCCACCAACTCTAGGTCCACGCCTATAGTCTGCTCTACACTGCCAAATGATACTACTATCATTATAGTGCTTTAAAAGCCTTAACTAAGCTATTGCATACTCCTAAATATTTATAGGAAGCAAAAGTTATACCTTCGTCCGTCGTTAGCCCTTTGCTGTCGAGTGCCTCAAAACTAGGCCACAGCTCCGCTACGACGCCTGGATCTCTATGCCACTTCCGGATTCTCCACGGGAAGCCTAGAATTCCTTAGATCTGAGTTAGAAGGCTAAGGAACCAGAGAGAAAAGGAACTCGGTGAGCCTAAAAGTGAGCCACGCATCCCCTATATATAGGACAAGTTCGGGCCATCCGAACATGTTTGGAGCCTCCGAACTCAGCTTCGGGTCGTCCGGAGTCACATCATGGACGTCAGCAATGACGAAATAGTTCGGGCCATCCGAACCCAAATTCGGATCCCCCGAACCAGTTTGGACCCCACTAACCCTGTTCGGGCCCTCCGAACCATCCAAACCTTCGGAGCCTTCCGGACCATTTCCGGGCATTCTAAATCCATTTTCGGACTCTGTTAACCCATCGGAAATCATCTTAATCAAGTTTAACCCTCCTAATAATAATTAGACACTTGATTTGCTTAATTTGGATACGGGTTACTATATTCTCCCCCACTTAAGATATTTCGTCCTCGAAATAAGATCTTAAGTACCGAAAATACAACCAATATGCAGAAACACTCTTTGAATAAATCAAGTCAGTATCCACATGAACTTCAGACTGATCTTCACATATCGTCGCAACAAAGATGTGAGACCTCGTTTCTAATCAACTAAAATCGGACAAACAACCAATTATATATATATTTTTTAAAAGAAGGCTCGCGCGCCCGCGCCTAAGACAACGCGCCCGCGCCAATTCTGCGCAAAGACCAATGCGCCCGCGATCTAAGTAAGAGCGCCCGCGCCCTTACCTCGCAAAGAGGCCGCGCGCCCGCGCCGTCCTCTCGCCCAGAAGAGTTAAGGCACTGAAATAAACTCAATCAAAACCTAAACACTTGCATTAAAAGTATTTGACATGCCAATAACAATACAAGTAAGGTTTAGGGAAGAGAAACATTCTATACGGTAGTACCTACATCGATTTTTGCTTACAAAACAATTACGAGAAGTTCGAATGACTAAAAATGTTCACAAAACATAACTAGGTTGACATGCTAATTCGACTTCTAAACGAGTCTCACTTATATCTCATGCTTTGGACGCTAACCAGGTCTATGCTGACTTGATCCTGCCCTTCCTGTTGCCAAGTACACATACAAAACAAAGCAACAGCCGGATAACCGGTGAGAATGATAATCCCAGTAAAAGCAACATATCAAATATTACAACAATAAACATGCTTTCAAAACAACAACGTAATCAATAACAATGAAATGAAATGCATGTCTTTAAACCGGGATATCAAATCTGATAAACGAGGGATTGCTGCTGTGCTTTTGGGATCCCGAGGATGAGATCACGTGACGACTCACCGACTCTCCCAATCGAGGTGGTGCCACGTATCCCACTCCTCTAGACTTTGAGCAACTATAATGAGTATGCTAGCACTAGGCGAAACGACTATGACCTAGGCCACTCAATCATAGTTCCCAAACGTCCAAACAAAAAGGGCGGTTCTGCCCGCTGAATCAACGTAGACTCAAGATGAATGCATAACAGAAACATAAAAAATAAGCCACTTAGTCAAAAGTAAAATCAATCAACAAGACACAAGTTCCTCATGCTAGAACAAGTGTAGATGCAATATGTGATTTGAAAGGGAAACTCGAGAACCAACTATCCCGAGTATGCTATCCCGCTACGATGACTGCTTTTACCTTTCAATGTCGTAGATCCAACTCCGGACAAGCTACAACAAAAGATTGTATCAACAACTATACAACCTAAACAACAAACAACGGTTCAAGGAAATCTCTTTACCGTTCTTCGTCCAACTCTCGACGAACAATGCTGCTAACATAGGGCTCGACAACTCCAACGAATCTGTACAAATACAAGAGTTGATCAACAACCATGATCACTCTCAAGTCAAGGCTTCAATCAATACAAAAACGATTCAAAAACCCAAAACTCAAACCGACGGCATAATGACTATAAACTGAACAAACCGGAAACGCAGACAGCAGTTCAATACTGATATAACCTCATATCAATGCCCAAAACAACAATAACAAAGCAAACCCATCAATCTCAAAATCCACATTTTCGAAAATGGCTTCCAAAAATCATAACAAATCCGAACGTCGCTCTAATTCAAAACCGACAGATAATAAACGATCAGAACTCTGTCTAGAACAACATACTCGAATCTCAAACGATTCTAACAACATCCAAAAACTAGAATTTATCCGATCATAGAAGAACTTACAATATAACAGAGCTCTCACTGCAGAGATCGATAATCTGCCTTCAGAAATGATTTCCAACGGACGGATCGAGCTCGGACTGGATTTTGAAAGCTTGAAAAGGCGTTTCCCCAAGCTCCAATGGAAGAACACGATGGAAGGGAAGAAGAAGAAGCAATTGAGACTAAGTCAAATCTCTTCCAAGTGTAGATAATATATTAAACTCAATATTTGCGTTTTAGTCCCTGAAAAATCCAAAATTTGCAAAATGGACCTTGATCAAAATCAAGTCGGCTCGTGAACTCTGCAATCTCCGATTAACTCAAATAAACTCATTTAAGATAAAAACGGGGCGTTACAAAAGATACGTGAAACACGTCTCGGATACTGGACAAATACGATGGCAAGGCTAACTGATAAGCCAAATCACCACTGTTCTCTAAGATCTCAAACTGATCGATAATTCTGGGAGACAACATACCCTTGAGACCAAACATGAGAACCCTGCGAAAAGGTGAAACTCTCAGAAATACTGTCTCCCCCACTTCTTTCTAGAAGAATGGAGTATGACAAGTCGCCCGTACAACGCCTCAACAGGTGCCCTCCCAATGCTACGATGGTACCTATTGTTGTACGCGAACTTAATCAATGACAACTGATCTGGAAAAACTGAACCAAAATCCATAGTACACGCCCAAAGCATGTCCTCCAAGGTATGGATAGCGCTCTCCATCTGACCATCTGTCTTTGGATGATATTCAGTATTTAAACTGAAAGCAGTACTCGTAGCACGCTGGACACTCCCCCAGAATATGGAAGTAAACCTGGGTCTCGATCGCTGACAATGCTCACCGGCATCCATGAAGTCGAACGATCTTCTGGATGTACAACCAAGCCCTACGATCAATAGAGTACTCTCGACTGCTCTTCGAATACCCACTGTTCCTGCGAACCTTAGCAGTGATAGTTCCTTGTCAAGTATACCACTTGATAGCGACTATCCCTCTTGCTAGAATCAGTTCGTACTAACGAGAAGACCAGATACAACCAACCTGTATCTCCACTGGTCTAACAGTGACATCGAATCCCAGAGGTAACCGCAAGTGTTAACCAATTGATTCCCACTTGACGTCTTGCCACCGATAACAACCAATCCTGAAAGTTCCTAGCATCGACAGACTTACATTCCGTACTTATTTTCTTCGATGCTGACTAATATTCTCAAAGAATATCACCGCTATAATGCTGAACACATAGATGGGACCGCAACATCTACAGCATTAGTAGTCTAGATTAAAGATCACCACTATCTCATCACTCGAGATATCAATTGAATTCTCAACACTGGTTATCCAACCATAGATAACAATCCCAAGTCACACTTGACTCGCTACCAAGATGAACAAAACTAGTTCACCTCAACCCTTCGCGCAATCCACGACACATGCGGTAAACCAACGAATCTACCTGATCGATCTCGGTCGATCTCAACACCTCAATGGCATAGCACATCAGAACGTAATGGGAAATCACCGACAAAAATCTCGCTAGACTCTGAACACAAGTCTCAGCTGTCGTATCATCCCACGAACAAACAACTGATATCGGCCTGCTAATGCTCACTGAATTCCGCAACACTCGTCGAATCACAATTCAACGAAAATCCTCCGAGAAAACTGCTGGAAACGCCTAAACAAGTACTCGGCTAACAGTTCCCAAAACTGTAGTCCAATAGCATGAAACAATTCTATTTCCAAAACTGGGTCAACCATTGCTAATACTAAGCAATGTTCAGATCAATTATGTCTCCTCTTACCGAGAAAATACTCTTCCTGAAACGTCACTAGGTCCGAACGTCTCTGCTTACCACTGATAACTTTACCCAAGTTATCAAACTAGCCATGACTTACCAAAGTCAAAACATGCAATCACTTCCCGTGATCTATCGAACTCAAAAGTCCAAACGACTGCACTCCAAAATCTCAACCACCCGAGAATCCTGAATGCAAATAATTCTCTTACTATTCCGAGACATTTATTTAAAGGATCCAAACTCATAAGCACGACGGCTTATAGTATCGTCCCAAGTATCTCTCGATTCATGATATCTCAATCACTGATCTGCTCAACCAATCGAATACGTCGATAAGTTGTGACTAACACACAACCTGTCAGTACCAACCAAAAATATGGAAACCATCCGCCAAGTCTTGGTCATTTTGAAATCTCACATGGCTCGATCAATAATCATGATCTCACTGCCATAAGTCATACGGTTTCCAAACACTTGGAATTACAAGAATCACACTTGATTCAACTCACCTATCTCTGAAAAAGTCAAACAATAGCTATTAGTAGTCACCGGTACCAATCTCGCATCGATACTGACTCATTACCAACTGTCGCTGAATCTGATCCTGGAAATCATATCCCTCGCTGAGACTGTGCACTAATCAAGACTGAGGTAGCCTCTACTGATAATCCATCCGGAATATCCTGCCAAAGAACCACTGGCGAAGGTCATGCTTTCCTCCTGTCTCGAACCATCCAGTACAGTCTTAAGCTACTGATATAATTCGCTTACTGATGAAATCTATCATCAGTGAGCCAAACTCCCAACCGAGTCGAAATCCCAAAACAACTCGTAATCCAGTAACCTGAATAGTTCCTATCACAAGGAAATCCATGGCGAAACAAGCCTCACTTCATACCAAATCCCAATGGTAGTCCCAAAGTGAACAATGGTAGAAATTTGTCTACCTACTAGATCTATCCATCTAGCTATATCCCAATATCGAAGATCAAAGCCATCTGCTCCAAACAATCACTCGTCAAGGAAATCCCTCCAAGACAATTTCTGACAGCAGAAACCTAAAACCCAGTATCTCTGACAAACATCATACGATAACTAAATCCCAATACCAACACCGGTATCAATCCAATCCAAGGTCATACCTCGTCGTGACTGTTGCCCAACCTCTAGACTGAATAGCCTTCCCACCGCCGATCCTGAAGCACGAAGGCTCCCAGGCAACCTCTGAAGTACAAAAGACTCCCAGAGTACACTGGCATAGGGTCGCGCCCCATCACATCTAGTCCCGATCACAGTACACAACTCTCAGTATCACTCGACCTGGTACACTGATGAAATCTCCTCATCACATGGCAATCACCTAAAGAGGTCAAAACACTACTAACTGTTCTAAGGAAACAACCTAGAACACACTCCATGCCTCCTGAGGAATCATCCCAACACGGCACTAATCATATTCAACTGACTAACTATAACCCAAATAAAATCAGCTATCACTGATTTTCAACTTGACAGTTATACCCCTGACTACACTGTGTAAATATCAAGACTAAGGTAGCCTTCCCTTTAAGCCCTTCTGAAATGTAACCTTCCAGAATCACCGGCTAGGGTCGCGCTTACTTTCCCGTCCTGATAAACCACAGTCCATAGTCCCTGGTATAGTCCAATATCCAGCCTCTGATGAAAATCCATCATCACTTGACAAAACCATAGTCGAACGACTAGCTAGGTCAATCCTAGAAAAACACCTAGATCACCCAATCAACTGCAGACATGAAACTATCCAGAAAACCACCATAGTTGAACACAATTCAACTACACACTGGACTAATCCCAAAGATTATATAACCTCAAAAGAACAGATGTACAATGAAACAACATATGGTACATCAATATCATTAAACCACTGAACCCGGTTTAATACAAATCTTATTACAATCTCATGTAATAACACAGATTACAAATATTAGTCACAATTACTAAGAATTCCCAACAGCCTGGAATCAATAATACCATGATTCAATGCTTACAACTGAAATACTGTTTACAACAAAACACAGTATTTACTACAAAATACAATCAATGTATTACGTCATGTCTAAGATACCTAATACAACTCAACCGTCGTACATTCCTTGGTATCTACCTGATTTGAACGTGCAGTTTCCTGTCTGTCTCCCAAAAGCATCTATGCAAGCATACTCCACAGACATACCTTCACACGATCTTTATGACAATCTCTCCAACTACGAGTGGAGATCTTCCTTTGTTTAGAGTCGTATGTGCAATCACACACCATGCGTTCTAACCAATTTTCAGAAGCATCTGGAATCAAAAACTCGATCTTATCTTCCAACTCGAACCGGCTGGAATCTTCATGAACTGAATCTTTGACAGTAACCTTAGCAATGACAAGCTCGAGAATTCCTAAGAATCTCGTCATCCCAAAGTCAATTGCAAATCTCTTGTCAAACACAGTCATCTCTTACAGAGACATCCCAAAAATATCAGCATTTATTCCCAAGAGTCTCTTTGCATGCTCTGATACCATAAATGTAGCGACCCTTACCCAGATCACCTACTAAACAGAACTTAGGCATGCAATTAACTTAATTAAACAGATATCAGAATAAACTGCGGAAACATTACAAAAACTACAATCCCAAGGCAAGGAATCTGTAAAAATCCAATTAGATTATACAACCATATCGAAAAGTTGTATCAATCCGATAACAACAGAAATAAAAACCTAAACAAAGCTCCAACTGACCAACCGCTGCCTAGCCCCTCCTGGAACCACCCGCCTCGTCCAATCGCAAACCTGCCCCATGGAATAGGGTGTCCAGAAACACAAAGTACGAGACGTGAGCATAAAACGCTCAGTACGAGAGTATTAGTATACATTCATGCAAAGTGAACTCCCTATAAACTCGAGGTCAAGGATCAGATAACAGAGACAGACCGGGCCCTGGTATGTAGCACGTTGTGCCGTCGCTGCAGGAGGTGGCTCCCATACCAATATACCAGTGGATATGCCGGACCCAAATCGATGGAAGTCCATCCACTAACAGGAAAGGGTACAACCCTACTAATATACATCTCGAAGGAGATAGCTCAATATGTAGATGAATGCAGCATAAATCAATGAAATATAAATCATGCAGTCACATAATACATGCATACTCAGTCATGATATCTCGAACAGTACTATCGTACCTCAAATCAGTGCGAGCTCTACCAACTCTAGGTCCACGCCTATAGTCTGCTCTACACTGCCAAATGATACTACTATCATTATAGTGCTCTAAAAGCCTTAACTAAGCTATTGCATACTCCTAAATATTTATAGGAAGCAAAAGCTATACCTTCGTCCGTCGTTAGCCTTTGCTGTCGAGTGCCTCAAAACTAGGCCACAGCTCCGCTACGACGCCTGGATCGCTATGCCACTTCCGGATTCCCCACGGAATGCCTAGAATTCCCTAGATCTGAGTTAGAAGGCTAAGGAACCAGAGAGAAAAGGAACTCAGTGCACCTAAAAGTGAGCCACGCATCCCCTATATATAGGACAAGTTCGGGCCGTCCGAACACGTTCGGAGCCTCCGAACTCAGCTTCGGGTCGTCCGGAGTCACATCATGGACGTCAGCAATGAAGAAATAGTTCGGGCCGTCCGAACCCAAGTTCGGATCCCCCGAACCAGTTCGGAGCCCACTAACCCTGTTTGGGCCCTCCGAACCATCCAAACCCTCGGAGCCTTCTGGACCATTTCCGGGCATTCTAAATCCATTTCCGGACTCTGTTAACCTATCGGAAATCATCTTAATCAAGTTTAACCCGCCTAATAATAATTAGACACTTGATTTGCTTAATTTGGATATGGGTTACTACAAAAATTTTGAGTTTTCTCTCTTTTTGGTTCTTAACCTCTGCCAAAGAATCGCTTGAAACAGTCAAGCGCTTCCGACCGATGAGATAGGAGATATACTGATCCATAGCGTGAATAATCATCAACAAATGTGAGAAATTAGAATGCACCATGTCGTGCCCTTACATTCATTAGTCCGCAGATGTCTGAGTGGACTAACTCTAAAGGGTGAGTAGCCCTCACAGCCTTTCCAAAAGGCTTTTTGCAGGCTTTGCCTGCCAGACACGATTTGCACACTGAATGGTTGATTTTAGCGAAATTGCCTAAAAGGCCTTCTCTAGCTAATCTTGTCATCCTTGCTTGTGCTATGTGTCCTAGTCTAGCATGTCATTTAACAGATTCAGAAACTAAATCAACAGAAGAAGACATATAAGAAATGCAATCACTGGATAATTCTAAAATAAAAAATCCATTATTCAAAAAACCAATGCCATAAAGGTCTGAACCCAAAAAAATAGACAATCTTGTTTTCTCAAAAAGAAATGAAAAACCAAGCCCTAATAGTGCATTAACTGAAACTAGATTACATCGAATACTAGGTGCATATTGCACATCACTAAGGAGTAGCTCACACCCGGTGCTAAGCTTGAGTCGATAAGTACCAACTCCAAGAACCTCCTCTCGTGCGCCATTTCCCATAGCAATGTAGTGGCAGCATGCTGGTACTCGATGATAATCTATAAACCCTTCTCTATCTATTGTCACATGTTTTGTTGCTCCGCTATGTACAATCCATCCATGGAGAGAATTAGCAATCATCATATGTGAGCAAACAAATAAGCTGAGAGAGTTGGTTTGAAGATTTACCTTCTTCGTCTCAGTGCAGTCACGAGCGAAGTGGCCCAATCCTTTGCAGTTTTTGCATCTTGCTTTGCTTATGTATTTCTTTCCTTCCCTTTTACCTCGGTGACGCTTTTTAGTATTATCACCTTCTGGGCCCAATTTTTGGCCTTTGCCATGGTTTTGTCTTGCAATCTTCTCTTGGACCACTATTTGACCTTTTGGGGCTTATTTTGGCTAGCATGTGCGACAAGAGCAGTAGCTTGAGCGCGTTCAGCTTCTCGACGGTCAGCCTCTAGCCTCAAGTGACTGGCGACACTATCAAAAGTTTGAATTTGCTGCGTAAGCGCAAGTTTTACATGTCCTCAAGTCTGCTCAGGTAGCGACCTAAGGACGGCCAAAACTTGTTGTTCATCCGAGAGTACACATCCGGCATTCTGAAGTTCTCGAATCATATCCTTCATCACATCAAGATGTTGGATCATCGAGTACTTTGGGTCAAGTACGTATTGATTAAACTTGAGAGTCAAAGCCCTCAATATAGTAGCAGATGTTGTATCGTACTTGACCTTCAATTCCTCCCATAACTCCTTAGTCGTGGGGTATTTCTTGAATTCTCTGATCAGGGTGTCTTGCATGCAGCTTAACATCGTAAAGCCTGCACTAGTATCCCGATCCAGCCATTTCTCGTACTTTTTCACATCCTGAAGGTACTGGGTTGATGGTCCAGTTTTTGGTCAACCGGTTTAGACGTAGAGGCGGTGAGATGATCTAGGGTTTTTTTCTTTGTGGATCAAATACTGTATTTTCCTATGCCACATAGCATAATTATGGCCATCTAGTTTGTCTTTAACATGAAAGTCAACGAAAGATACTGGGGTATCCATTACTGCACAAAAACATTACTAAGTACTTGTTCATATAAGATAAACTTTTATTTCAGATTCAAGTAACTTTATTATTTTCTTTAATTCATTAGGATCGAAAATTTCGCTCCAAATGGTAGCTAGTAATCATCTCCCTCCGAAATTAAAAATCCTAATAAATTACCAATCTTGAAATAAAATAAGTCCATGATACATAGATAAACACATGATATAAATGATAACAATTCCACGTATTCCATCAAACGCATGAGAAATATAATCATATATATGAAATCATTAATCGGATAAATCATAAGTTTAAATATGCAATTCAGTAAATAAATCTTCTCAAATTAAACATGTTTTATATCATAAGTTCCGAGGACCAATTGTTAAAAAAACTTGTTTAATTAAAGTTATTATGATTATTATCTTATTTTGTGACAATTCTGAGCCCACCATTGCCTTTCGTTCAGGTCTATCCCCAAAAATTGAAGGTTTCTGCCGCCTTCAGCACTTCATCGCTCGGAGGTCTCAGCACCTTCATCATGCCACGTTGCCGCGAATTACAATCGCGCGATGCTACTACGATTTACGTGGCTTCTCCCTTCGAATACTTGCTCTTCTGCAGCAATTCGTGTGGTGGCCATCGGCCTCCTCGAGATCGCTTGGCTTCTCAATCACCACCGCCGTATGATGCTCCGTCGATCTTTTGCCATCATTGAAGTCTCGTGGAGTCACGGCTCCTCGCTTGCAGAAGGGTTCACAAATCGACTTATGGAGGCGACGTCTCTTTTTATTTATTTATTTATTGATGGTTGATTAGACAATTCATGTGAATCAATTAATCACCACACAATTACAATACAATTACAATATTACGAATTGTAATCAACCAGCAAAAAAAGAACAAATACCGCATATTAATTTACTGGCGAGATCGAGCTTTTTTACGTCTTTGATACCATTGTTAGAATCTATTGTCCAAAACAATAAATTATGTGTACCTTTTCAGCGGAAAATAAAGCACACGATTGTTGAATCTCTGACTCAATCTACAATCTAGTTCCTCCACTTGATCTTCAAGCAAGTTCCTCGAACAAATCCCACGAACAGTAATTGTTCCTTTTGTGGTCGTCGAAATATTACTAGAATATTTCGATCACGTGCACACCTTAAACCCTTGGAAAACTGGAAATGTTCCAAGAATTAACACAGATAAAATATATATTTATGTGTATTATTCAACGTGAATAATTCATGTATCTACCAACTAGGGAGTACCTATATTTATAGGACACCTAGTCTGGTATGATTAGAATTCTACTCCACCTCAAACTGTGGATGCAGTTTGATATATCAAATATTCTATATCAAATAATATATTATGAGATAATATTATTGATATATCTAATCTTTTAATTGTGGTATAATTAAATACCAAACACTTTAAAAGATCACAATAATATCCAATAAATCAAAAGCTTGTATCTGATCTTCAAAGTGTTGTATTTATAAGATTCAAGAATGATATGAACGTTAGATACAAAAATATGACCGTTTGGGTTGTTTCTGGACACTTTCTGAAGTTGCAACAGTCATATTTGAGTAGCTGGCACTTTCTGAGTTTGAGCTAAATTTACTGTTCATCGGGCTGGTTTGACCGATTTTGATCCGGTGAAACTCATCTGGTCTGGTCAAGCTTTGATCTGGTCTGGTCCGACTTTGATCTAGTTTGGTTCGATTGATCTTATCTGGTTCATAGTTGATCTAGTCTCTTATTTGATCTGCATCATTGCAATTGATCTGGTTCGTTCATGATTCAATCTGATCTTTTCAATTGCTTATAGCTCTTGATTCACTGATTTCTGGGCAAGGTGATGAACATGAAAGTTGTATCCCTTTTCTTTCCTTTCCATGAAATCAAGAATCGCTCGATTTCAAGTTGGTATGTGAAAGATATACTCAAAATACTCAGCTAATCCAAAAATTCTGTTCTGTAGATTTTCTGTGCCAAAATGGAAACTTCATCTTGATTTATCAGCTTCTTAAACTCCGATTCAGGCTTTGACGTGTGAATATGATTTTTAGATCATTCTCTTAGATTCGTAACGCATACTGAATCATTCCGTTTGGATAAGCGAGCTGTAAGTTATAGCCAAAATACCAGAGCTGATCTGTTTGATCTGATTACCGAAGCTTTGATCTGATTTTCATCCAGCTTGATGTTGTGACCAACTTTTCGCCTAGACAACTTCTGAATTAACTGATCTGGCCTTAAATATGACTTGTAGATATTTGAGTAATCTTTCCAACCGTTTTGGCCTCATGTCATTTGGATCACCGAGCTATAAGATATGATCGATTTAATGAACTGCGCCAGCTTGAATAACTTGATTTCCAGCTCAAGCCTTCCAACTTTGATCTACTATCTACAACACTTGATGAAATATGTTATAAACACAATAAAAAGTTTTGTTATCATCAAAATCAAGATTGCTTATGTTTCACAACCCAACATCTTGTCTCACACGAAATTTGAGAGAAATTGTGGTGTGACTTTTCTAAGGGTTTGAGAGTATATTTATAGGCACCAATAGTAGTCAAGATCAACTAGGATACCTAGGTTTTAAAATTTGAATAAGACTCTATCTCCAAGATTTGATTCCTTCTAGATTTCAGATAACTTGAAATGTCCAATTTACTTATCTTGCATATATTTAATTTTATTTTGATATGCAAACTTTCAATATCCAATCAATTTATCTTGATACAATCACATGATAATCAAGAATATCAAGATTTTAATATCTTGTAGTCCTTAAAAATCCAGAGTTTCACAATATTCTTCCGTTCTCATATTTGACTTGAGCGTCGGAGGAGATACATCGAAAACACCTTCAGCCCCTTCCAACACTCTTGATGACTCTTGATGTTGGTTTCAGGCCGGGAAATATCTCTTAGCTCGACAAGGAGATCACATTTTTCAGCATCATCAATATCCCATTTCCAAGCTATGCCAATCTTCAGAGGTAAATGTACGTATATGCCTATCTTCGGAGGTAAACGTATAATAAATTTTTTTTTTTCAAGCTACATGTTTGTAGACCAAGTGGTTAATTAACTATAATCATTAAAAATAAATTGATAATTAATTATGAAGCAATATATACTATTATATACACAATTGATTATTTATCATCAGTCCCGTCGATCAAATAAATTAAGAAGCATAATTATTGTGTGGATTAACAAATACTGATGATTTTGAGATACTTCGCTAGTAAGTTAAAGTTTTCAATGATCAGATAACAGTGATGAAAATTAAAAACCAAGTCAAAGATAATATATAATTCTTGAAAATTAGTCTTCAATATGCTGAAGTAAGAAATTGAAAACCCAAAGATATTCGAGTAGGTTAGAAGAGAAAAGACTAGTTGATCCGATTTATAACTGAAATGAAAAATAATATTTTTGATATAAAAATAATATATTTTTATTAATTGGATCGAATCGGAGACATGTCTCACAAAATTTAAATATGAAACCGTCGTATAGTAAGATATATATATATATATATAGTTCTTTTATGGTGCCCAATACTATATGTCTACTTCATGCTTACCATGTACAAGTCAACTCATCTATTATACCGGTCAACTCATCTATTGTACATGGTGGACATGAAGTGGACATATAGTGTTGGGCACCATAAAAGAACTCATATATATATATATATATATATTAAATTAATATTATTTACAAAGCTAGATATATATTTTAAATGATTTTTTTGGTGAAGTCTTTTTCACCACCTCAAAACAAAACCCAATCCATTTCAAATTATTTCATTCAATATCTTTTGAAGGAGAAGGGGACACAATTCATAAAGAATTTTCGACTTATTATCTAAAAGAATCCACCACTCATTTTAATTTCCTTCAAATGCACAAGTCTCTCTCAAAAAAATTATCTCCCACGTTATAAATTTGGATTTTAAACATCGATATATTACATTTTTCACATACCGATTCATATTCTGTCGGTCATGATCTTGTACGTAAAATAATGTGTTAAGAAAATAAAATCCGAAAATAATAATAATAATTTAGAAAAGCTAATATATCGGATCCATTTGTGGAGAAGCTAGAAATCATATAGAGAATGAAAGTGGAAAATAATAAAAACTTTAGCATAACACAAAATACGATAACGTCATCTACATGAAGATCATATATAATTAAATTAAACTCAGACAAAGAAAAGCGGTCCACAGCGTCGATCGCTCTACCAGCCGTGACAATCGCTAGTAATAATAAATGGCCGGGGAGCCATGATTCTCTACTTGACCACCAGCAGCAGCACTAGATGATCTCGAATACGTCTTCTTCGATGAAGAAGACGTATTAGCAGACAAATCACTAGCCCTTCTCCTCAAAATCTCCCTCATCCCATCTGCGACCCGAATCGCGGGATTCGATTTACGCGATTTTCGGCAGAAAGACATGTGAGCTTTGACAGCTTCATCCAACCCGAATGCCAGCTTGTTGAACTCATCTCTCACGGCCTCCGAGCACAGCCCGCAGAGCCATTTGCCGTCGAAGCTCGACTTCACTTTGGCGATGTATTCTTGCGTGCAATCTTCTTTCAATCCACAGCACTCGCACTTCACCAATTCAATGTCCATTTTGGAGATTCCGATTATGTTTTCTTGAGGGGAAATTAAAAAGATCAAAGAAAATTCATTATCTCCCTTTGTTTTGTTTTTGATCAGCATTATATTCTTCCTTTTTTTTTTTTTTTTGTGGGTGGATGTAGTCGTGATTTCGAATAGCGATTTATCTCCCTTTGTTTTGTTTTTCATGTATCGAGAGTATTTAGTGTTTTATTTATAGTAGGATAATATTGAATATTTGAAGTATAAAATGGTATTTTTAATATTTGTAATGTAATACATGTAGGGTAGACGTTTTATGTTTGGAAAGGGAATGATAATTTGTTTTCAAGTGTTTGATAAACAATGGGGTTTTCAAGAGTAATTGCCTTAATTTTCTCCATGTTCTAAGGGACATAGGGCAGTGGAAAAAGAGACAACGTGGGGGACCTATGAATGTAATTGAGGGCCCTCCCTCCCTCTCCTATTGAAAATTCAAGAAAATATCTATTGAATTTGTCTCTTTATGTGATTTTGGAGTATTTGTTTTTCGCTGATTTTAGTTTTTTATGTTATTAAAATTGATTCTTAATCTTCCGTCAACAAAAAATTGATTCTTAATCTTGTATTTTTAAGTTTTTAATGATTAACTGTTTCAATCATTTTTTTTTATCGAGAGTGTTACTATGACATGAGTCACATGACATAAGTCAACATCGCATTAGTACTAGTTCAACGTCGTATGGTTCTAAAGCGGAAGAATGATAAAATTATCTGAAAAAATAAAAATAAAAAACTATGAATAGAGTTCGAAGATAAAAAAAACCAAGATCGCCAAAAATTACATTTGCAAAATTAAAAACTGAAAGTATCCTTCACTTGATTTGACCTCTTTTCGGGGAGAATTTCGTTTCTTATGGTAGATGACTAGTTAATTTTAGCTCATTATAAGGTTCGAATTGTACAACATGTTTTGTATCATGATAAATATCTAATCAATACCCCTTATTATATATTTCTTATCATCGAATATATCATGTTTGGATCCATTAGTGAGACAACTGACAAGAATTGACGAAAATTGATGGGCTTATTAATAGTTTAAATTTGCATAATTTTTTTTTCCATTTTATCTAATTAGTAATTACATAGTGTATATTGGCATGTTTTATTAACATTAACAGATTCTTCTATGGTGTATCGGGAATTGAAAACAAAGCAAAATAATTGAAGTATCTCTTCTGTGCAATCGTATTTAATATCAAATTCAAATGTATGCAGCTCATGATAGGGTATGAAGCTCATGATAGGGTATGATAGGGTACATAGACCATAGTGAAGTGAGACAACACTCAAAATTAACTAATGAAAAATAAGAAAAATTTTGATTTTCAATTTTTTTATTTGTCGCTTCATGTGATTTTATTCTTATGTGTTGTCAAATGTATTAATCCTATATTTTTATTATTTTTCACTAATTTTAGTCATATTTTTGACATGGTACGCCGTACATGGTGATAACATAGTACGTATTGTATCAAATATCAATACTTCATATTAAAAATTGTTACAATTATCAAATACAAGAATGGAACTGAAATTTATTAGCGTATCCTAAAATAATAGATATATCATATAAAAAATGCATTAATTTGCCATAAAATTAATATACAAATGAAACCCTATATAGGTGGTATGTTACGGATGCACGTGGAATACTATTTATACAAAATATTAAAAACAAGTTACGTATTTTTGCTAACAATTTTATTTTAATATATAAATTATGTCCAAATAAATATTGACGGACGTTCGCATTCGTTATTTTTTGAGTTTGACAGAAGAAGAGGCCAAATTATATAATGAATCCACGTTCTTTGAGTGTAGGGTTAAGCAATTATCTGATTAACCAACCAGTGGCATGTCTTGTCTATACAATATTTGGACAAATTCATTATCACAAATACAAACAAATTTAGCCGAAATTTGGTTCCACAACATAAATTTGCCGACTTAGAATAATTCGTATATAATACATGAATTGCATGAAGTAATTACATAACAGTTAGATCCAACGTTTACCTTCGTTTATTTTTTTTTATCAAGTCTCTCTGGATCGGACTATACGCTATTTTTGGAAAGCAACATTTCATATATATTTGTTATTTGCTGTTTTGATAATCTGTGTTATCCAATTTAGTCGTAGCTAGTCACGTATTTCGATTATTGACAATTTACTCATTTTTCAGTGATATCGTTGATGTGATACATACACTATTAGAATTTATGCCTTTTACTTCGCATATTAACTGAAGTCGTAGATAGATAAGTACCGAAGTAGATGCACGTGAAGTAATAGGTACCATTTTACTTCGCTTAATAACCGAAGTATTAGGCATGAAATTACCGAACTAATAGGGTACCATTTTACTTCGCTTAATATTGGACCGGTTCTGAAGTAAAAGCATGCCTTTTACTTCAGCATTTACATTATGTGACGAAGTAATAGAACATCTATAACTTCGCCATTTACGTTGACTGACGAATTAAATGCGCGTATTTTACTTCGGCAGTTTTCTTAAGTGACGAAGTAATAGAACATATATGACTTCCGTTGATTCATTAAACGACGAAGTAATAGAACATATATGACTTCGGTATTTACATTGAGTGATGAAGTAAATGCTCTATTTAACTTCAAATGTTATGTAACTTGGCGAAGTAAAAACATGCCCTTACTGCAGCAGTTTCATTAATTGACGAAGTAATAAAGTACATATGACTTCGGCTTTTACATTGATTGATGAAGTAAAAATATATGTATCACTAAATCAACATTAAACAATTTTAATTAGATACAATAACACCATTAATATATATATATATATATATCTGAAACGTAAAATACACTAATTAGATTGATAAATTATCCATCCAAAAGTACATCCATCAATAAAAAATTATGCATCCACGAGTATTTCTACAAAAGATTGATAAATTATCCATCCAAAAGTATATCCATCAATAAAAGTATTATGCATCCCAACGTGCATATGACCAATTTATGAACCTACATAGGAGTAGACGAATTCGCTCCATTCACTTCTAATTTCGTCAAATTGAGCTTGGTCGTAATATTGGTTCCTGATGGATCCTGAATACTGAAATGTAAAAAAAATAAAATACATTAGAATAAAATTTAAGATCGAGGATTCATATTTGCCAGTTCACAAATAAGGGTAACGACATATGCAGGTACTGATCACAGGTTGTCATTGCAACAGATGATTAAATTAAAACATTACTAAATTGAAAACACAGTACTCTATCAAGGATACATATATATTTGTCATTTCACAAATAATTCCAACAGCTAGCTAATGAAAAGCTTGAAGCTTCAACATAATAGATCTAAAGAAAAATTAAATAAAAGTATTTGTGGGTCTATAGCATCACAAGCCTTGCCTCGACCATTTGCAGCACCAATTATTGAAATTCTTGCAATCTTATTCCTTTTTCATATTACGTTTTTGGTTTGGAAATGAGTGCTAAATTTGCAGAAGTAGGGAGGCAGAGAATGCGAGAACGAATGGACAGGTGGTGAGAGATAGAGAAATAGCCAATAAGTGCAGAATCAAATGCCCAGAACATAGAACAGTCGCACGAAATACCATTGACCCAATCCAAACTAGAAACAATAATCCATACATCATAGAGCAGTCGCAAGTAATCTCAAACAATTTTGATTCCAACATTTATCAGCATGGAATAATGGCCTTTTTCGTACGAGAAAATATGATATAAACCAGCGAGCAAGTACAATATGCCAATATCTCTGAAAAAGAGTTGTTTAAAAAATAATTATAAAACCCTTTCACCACTAACAGTGCTAAGACAGAAAGTTTGGAAAGAAGAATGCCAAAAATGTCAACTTCAAAACAGAGCCTACCATAAATGCCAACTTCAAAACAGATGCCAACTTCAGATTCATTTATGAGCAACTAAGTAGCAAAAAAGGATGGAAACAGATTTTCCCGTAAACCAAATCGGAAAATGAAAAGGAAACTCACCATTTTATCCAAATGTAGATTTTCACATTCAACTATATCTTTCATATACTTCATCACACAAAATCCGCATTCAACCGAACCACTTTGTTTTATATTACCCTACAATGAAATAAAAAAATATTTCAGCAATAAGTTTAGAAAAAAAAAAACTGAATTAGGTAAGCAAATGAGTAAAGTTCTCAAATATAATATAACACTAAAACACCATCCCTAGTCCCTATAGTATAGTACTTTAACGCCATCAAAATATTGCAATCACATTCATGTTTTCATATGTAAGCACAACACATACCTTCAATTGTTTAAAAAGTGGCCCTCTAGGATTACCTCTTGAAGCATTGTACATCTTGACCCCACTACATTTGATATAGTCAAAAATTATTATTTTTTCATATGTATAAGAGAATTGATTCGTCAACATAATCTACTACATACTTTGTCACTATCTTTTTCCATTCCTCATCTCGACATCTGTTAGTAGTAGAGTCCAGCAAATAGATCATATTTTTATCTTCATTGACGATAGTCAAGATCCAATGGTACCTGCAAAAAATAAAAAAAATATAACATTGACTATCATGCAATATGAATTTTTATATAATTAAAATCATACCCAGCGTTGTATGGGATGAGGCATATGCTGTCTCTACACACTGCTTCCAACTGGTTAGCAATATGTTGTGATAAGTGGCTGCCATCTCTGTCAATTGGGCATGTAGGTATGTGGCCAGGATCCACAAATGAAATACTATCAGCCCGGTTTGCTTCCTTCAAATATTTATAGAGGTGACTGCAATAAAGATTACAAACACGATGAGAAATCTTTTCAAGAGTGACAAGTTCCAAATAAAATATTTAATATGCAAACATTGAAGGTTAGACACAAAATTACCCCATATAAACCAAAATATGTCCGGCACCTATCTCTCTCATCTCCATAAAGGATATGATATCTTGTCTTAGCAACCGTGATCCTTGAGGACGTCCAAACATAGCATCATCAAACTTCACGTAGATGCTGTCATATTCATCCATCAACCTAACAACATACGAGTATATATACTTGCATGCCATGGGTAATGTTTTTTCAACGTCCTTGAACTTCTCACGCTGACCAACAACATTCGAAATAGCAAATGGTTGCTGTCTCTCCTTCTACAGAGCAGCAAGCAACATTCTTATGTCATAAACAAGGCATGTGCTTAAAAGAAATCATAATGCACAAGCAAAGAATAAGATGGGAGTGAACAAAATCTTCAACACGAAATCATATTCCCGATTATTAATCAAAATGCATCTCTTCATCTCAAATAAACTTCAACCAATGATCTACACATGTAGAGTGCAAGTGTATTATTCGTGAGAATATTTCTTATAAAACCAATAAGTATACAAATCAAGACAAATGCAAACTATTTTTCGTTGAATTTTGTAGATGGAGATCATACAGACACACACACATATATATTCTAAATGTTAGCAATAAAATCATCTCCTCTCCCAGTTTTCATAATTAAAAATCAGTATACTTGGTCACAATACCTTTTTCTTTGGAAAAATTACCAACTCTTTAGGCCAACCAACAATGGCTCCAATTGCATCAGTAACGATTGTTGGTCCAGACTTAATTGGGATTGGAATCATTGCTGTTTCATCTAACACAACATCAACAGACACCTTGAAGTTCTCTTTCCCAAGTGGAACATTGTGAATCATGACATTTGGGCCTCCCTCTGATATTACTGTGCCATACGCCACCACATTTTCACATTTTTTGACGGCAAGGTGGCATTTTTTACCCTTTAAGAACAATAAATTATTATATATACATATGTAAAATGTGATTAAAAAAATCAAATTTCCCGTGAAACATATGAATATCGAACCTTCATGTCAGGAGGGCCGCATTCATAAAAATCTTCCAAATCCTTTGACAGCTTTGGGTCCATATCCTTCGATTGTTTTTGCTTTGGACATTGAATTTCTGAGGACTTGTTTGATGCTACAATCTCAGAACTTCGATCATTGATGATTGGCAAAACACTAGCAAGTTGAGCCTTCAACTTCTCTAATTCAGCCTTCAAAAGTCTAGTCTCCTCCAATTGTTCATTGATGTTTTCCGTCGTAGTTTTCTGGAATGATTCCCTCTTTTTTCTTGGAGTCTTAAAAAAAACGTGAGGTTTTACAAATCCTCCCACAACTCGAACCCTTCCATGGTGTTCCTGACTTCCTAAGGCAGTGGTTAAAACATCATTCATTCCAGAAACCTTGAATTCTCCTTTTTCCTTTTTCTCCAATAAGTCATCCTACAAATGAGACATAAAAAATCAATCGAAAAGGTTTAATATATCTAGGGAATATGGTGATTGATAAAACTAAACATTTACAATTTTTTCAGCAACTTCTGATGTGTCCGAACTCGTAATGATTCCAGATTTGTCTTCACGAGCTTTACGCCAAAGAATCGATCTATCAACTTCTTCGTCTTCAGTAATTATGTTTTTCTCCCTCTACAATCCCAAAATTTTCATCTTACGAACATTATTTACTTTCTGAAAATGAAAAATAGAATGATGCATAGTTTACCAGTTCAGCCTCCAATCCGATGTAACCCTTACGAGACATTTTGTGGTGATATCTACAGTGCATTGTTCGTTCTTTTAGCTTTTCGTGAGTAGCCTAAATCATTTTGTTCATAAGTTTAAGTATGGAATTAATAATTTTTAAAAGAAACATGAAAATTGTCATCAAAGTACCTCCCATGATGGATCTAGTCTCGCATCCACAAATTCCTTCCAATCTGCTATTAGGAGTTGATACTGACTAGGCGGAGAAATCAATTTTTCAGGATTATCTCTGTTAGGCCAAACAAATCTGCTGGTCAATTTTTTTTTGAAATCTCGCCATTTCTGAGCTGCTGAACTCATCACCGAAGACTGACTTTCTGGCGCTACCTCGAAGACATTCTGCAACAGAAAATGTTGGATTTTATTTCATATGATATATTCCATTAGGGGAAACTGTACAATAAAATAAGAAATGTTCATCAAATAGGTAATTAAGGTTGAAACAATTTAAAGTTTTACTATTTTTCAGAATTGGTTAGCTGGATCTAATCATAAAAAAACATGCTACACTATCATTATTTTAGTAATAAAGAAGTTCCAGAAATAATCAATCATCACTGACCGAGTACAAAGTAGAAGCATACACATATCATGCCTAAGATTACAACAAGAATTGTGTAATGCATAACTTTCAAAATGTCAGAATGACAAAGTATAATGAATGGATGCAATTAATTTTCATCTTTTCCTTAAGCTATCAGACTAAATTATTCTTAACAAAATCAGAAATAAAGGAGGAAAAAAGGCAACATAACAAAATAGTTATGGTCCAATTATAAAGGGCGAACAACTAAAGTCAGCTTATGGATAATCAAGCAAGATTGTAATGCCATTATTGAAATAAAATCTTGAACTCACCGAGATCTCTTCCCACACTTTTTGTTTGATGTTTTCTGGAACATCAGGCCACGATTTTATATTGATTGGCACCATAGATCTAGCAATAGATCCAATGTATGATTGTAGTGCCCTACCATTTGCATTGTATGCTGGCCGCCCCATATCATCATAATCGATCTTCATTTTTTTTTCCCATCTTGCAGCTGTACTTACTTTAGCCATCAATGTAGGGCCTCGCTTCTTTTGAATATTTACATGATGTGCTTCTCCATCAGTAAGCCCAAGTTCCTCTTCATCTCCATGATTTTCATCAACATCTAATTCTTGAAGCTGCTCAACTGAAACTTTCTTTTTATGTTTTCTTTGACTCATTATATATTTTTAACACTGCATAAATGTTTTGAAAACAAACGTTAAATAATAATGATAACACAAATGTCATAAATAATAACAAGAATTCAAAAGACACGAATAATAACAATAAGAAAAAATAAATAAATAAATAATAACAATAAGACAAAATAAATAAATAAATAATAACAATAATAATAATAATAATACTAATAAAAGGTCATAACATATATTTTTACAACACATAAAGTGTCTTTGCTTATCCATAACAAAACATGGCATAAAGTACAAAACATCATTTTTTCTTGTTCGTTTCCCAGACACCGTCGTTTTCCGCTCTAAAGTATCTTTCGTGAACAAGTATATCATGATTCTCAACATCATCAATTGGTCGAGACTCTGGAATACTATTCCAACCATCATCCTCCCCCTCATAGCACCTATTTGGCACTGGGAGCACAATTGACCATCCTTTTTTTGATGGGTCATCAATATAAAAAACTTGATTGACTTGACTTGCAAGGGAAAATTCATCATTCTTGTGCCCTCTTTTGTTCATGTTGACCAAAGTGAAGCCACATTCATCGTTGTTTATTACTCCCTTATCATTTGCAACCCAAGCGCACTTGAAAAGAGGAACTTGAAATTGATGATAGTCTAATTCCCATATTTCTTCAATTACTCCATAAAAAGACACATCAGCAATCAAGGGATTTTTATCTTTGGCACTACAGACAAGCATGGTGCTGGCAACTAGAGAAACCCCACTGTTTTTGGCAAACTCTATCATCATCCCGCGCCTTTGTTTGGTATAAGTTTCCATTTATCACGTAACTACTATACTTAATGACTTGCGCGCGTGGTCCATGAGCTAGCCATGTCAATGTCGATTTCGTTCCACCATTGCAACTATCTATTTCAGCAGCCACCTAAAATGTATTCAATTAGAAAAGAGTGATTAAAATACTAGATAAAACATGCTCACCGCAAATTCTTTAATAAATATTTTTTCATCTAACTAACCTTTGCGCGAAACTAGTCAATGAACCTCTTATTGTGAGCATCTTGTATCCATTTTTCATCTTTCTCTTTTTTTGGAAACATGGACTTCAAAAAGGTTTTATGTTCACTGTGGAAATATTATGTATAATATTTTTTAATAAACATATTTTGATAGTCACAAATGTGCAGAATTATATATTAATGAGTTGAACTTACATTATGTAGGGAGATACTTCTTCTGTATTTTCCAGAACAGTCAAATGTGTTTGTTGCATATCACTTTGCGGCACTACAATTGGTGTTTTGCATGCTAAAAATCTAGGAACATTGGATTTGGGGTCTCGGTTTGATTGAGGGACCCCAACAGGATCAAGTCCGTTGAGGTATTCAGAACAAAACTCAATTGCTTCTTCCGCTGAATATCTCTTAACAATGCAACCTTCAGGATGTTTTCGACTGCCAACATAACTCTTAAACACCTTCATGCATCTTTCGAATGGATACATCCACCGAAAGTAGACAGGTCCACATAATCGGACTTCTCGAACAAGGTGGATTGTTAAGTGCACCATAATGTCGAAGAAATATGGGGGAAATACTGCTCCAATAAGCAAAGTGTAACAACCAAGTCAGATTGCAGCTTATCTAACTTGGCTACATCTATAACCTTGTAACAAATATCTTTAAAGAAAAAACATAATCTTATGATGGCGTATCTAACATGTTTTGGCAACGCATCACGAATGAGTATTGATAGGAGTTGCTGCATTAGAACCTGGCAATCATGGGATTTCAAGCCAGTCAACTTCAGCTCAGACAAACACACAAGATTCTTCGTGTTCGATGAGTAACCTTCTGGAACTTTTATATCCATTAATGATTGGCACACTTGTAACTTCTCTTTTTTTGTGAATGAGCATGCAGCAAGAGGAAGATATGTTCTTTTTTCTCCAAATTTAGGTGTCAATTCAGGCCTAACTCCCATTTGAAGCATGTCCAGCCTAGCTGCCAGATTGTCCTTAGATTTTCCTTTAACATTCATCAAAGTATTAATGAGGGATTCAAAGACATTTTTCTCTATGTGCATCACATCGAGACAATGCCTAACATGAAGATGTTTCCAATAAGGAAGATTGAAAAAAATTGACTTTTTCTTCCAACATTTTTTAAAATCTGTTTCCCCTAAATATTTTTCTTCTTTGCTGTCTTCCACATTATTCTCCTTTGATTTTTTTCTCTTTTTACCTTTCACACTGACCTTCTTTCCAAAATCACATCTTATGTCCGCAAGCTTGTCAAACAAGGCAACCCCAGATAATGGTGTGGATTTTTCTCCATGTTCTTCCATGCCATTGAATTCCTTAGTTTGCCTTCGATAGGGATGAAACATTGGTAGGAAACGTCTATGACCAACAAATGACATTTTCTTCCCATTTTCCAAATGATTTGCACAAGTATCTTCTCCGCATACTGGACATGCATAATAACCATGTGTAGTGCATCCACTAAGGTTACCATAGGCAGGAAAATCATTAATGGTCCATAATAAGACTGCTTTAAGGGTGAAAAACTGTCTTCGATAAGCATCATAAACGCCATCAATTCCTTCCCACAATCGTTGCAAATCTTCAACTAGCACCTCGAGGTAAACATCTATATCATTTCCAGGTTGTTTAGGCCCTGAAATGAGCATAGTTAGCATGATGAATTTCCTCTTCATACACATGCTTGGAGGAAGATTATAGGTGGTCAACATGACTGGCCAGCAGCTATACCGACTACTAAGATTGCTATGAGGATTAATGCCATCAGCTGCAAGTGCTAGGCGAAGATTTCTTGGTTCACTTTCGAAGTCGGGCCACATATGATCCACCAACCTCCAAGATGGGGAATCAGATGGATGACGTAACTGACCAGCAACTCTTGTGGTTTCTGCATGCCAAGTTAAATTCTTTGATGTCTCTAAAGATTTGAACATGCGCTTAAATCTTGGTATGGGAGGGAAATACCACATCACCTCGGCAGGAATACCTTTCTTCTCAATGTTCTTCTTGTTTAGCTTCCAACGCGACGATCCACATTTAGGGCAACTTAAACAGTCCTTATATTGTTTCCTATAAAGAATGCAATCATTGGAACAAGCATGGATCTTTTCATGACTCAACGACAGACAACTCAACGTCTTTTTTGCATCATACGTTGAGGATGGTAGATTGTGATTATCTGGCAGCATATCCCCAAAATCCGTTAGTAGATCTGAAAATAAAGCATCACTCATCCCATGCCTTGCTTTGGTGTTGTATAGTTTTACAAGTGCACTCAACTTTGTGTAACGTGTACATCCATTGTACAAAGGTTTCTCTGCTTCCTCCAAAAATTTCATAAACGCTTCTGGATTTTCTGTATAATTATCATATGCTGCCTCACACATATTAGCGGTTTCAAAGTCGTCATTATAATCACCAATTGGCTCCTGGTTGGTGCTTAAATTCATTCTATCATTTTTGGCAGACTCGCCATGCCAAATCCAAGTCATATAATTCTGACTAAAACCATGGAAATAAAGATGCTCTCGAATGGACGTAATCGGTCCTTTCTTCAGATTTTTACATTTGCAACAAGGACAATGAATTAAATTCGAGTCAATATGGGGATTTTGTAAACAACCGCTAATGAACTGTTCCACACCCTCCTCATATTGTTTCGACCTTCTATCAGAGTGAATCCAAGATTTATCCATAATTAACAACTTACCTTCAACAAAGAATTAAATAAAGATAAGTTATAATAAAACATAATTAAAAATTTTAATTACATGACAATCATTTAGTGATTTTCACTTCAAACACTAGTTACTGCGACTCTCCAACCAATATAAATTGTGAAATTATATTCGATTAAAATACAATAAATAGATTAAATATTGCAACATTGATTTAAAAAATAAAAAATAGTGAAAGACACATTGTCCTTTAATTTGGATGGATTCAGTATCATAAAAAATGAAATTCCTGACGCAAACAATGAATCATCATATAATCAAAATATTGAAAGCACAGGGATAAAATATGCGATCAGGTTTAATTTCAAAGCACATTAAAACTCCACCAAAGCAGAACAAGTTCTAAAAATACCTGATTTTGTTGCGGCAGTGAAGTTTGCTGCTTATACAAGTTTCGTAGTCTTTTAAATTCTCTTTTGAGCCCTTAATGCTCCACTACAAAAGCATCCAGAAAGTTAAAATCAGATTCCATAAAAACTTGTTAAATGTGTAGTGCAAGAATCCATGTTCAGATTTGTTAGATTCAGATGCGAGCGAAAAGAGCTAGTATGCTACTTTCAAGTTCAGCAATATATATTGTATACCAGCTAAATTTATTTCAGCAAATTTGTAAAGATTTCTAGCAACTGAAATGGTTTTCTTGTTTCCTAGGAGCATCGCTGTGAAAAAACTGTCATAGGTGCGGCTTCGTAGCCTCATCAAGTCATCATTTTTTTATTTTTTCAAGCTACAGTACCAACAAATTCAGTAAGTCACAGATACATAATAGATTTTATTTTCTGTTCAGTATCTCATGCATGATTTAAAGATATATAGCTATATTACCTTCAATTCTTTTTCAGTGGCTATATCGTGAGATAGTAGAAGCTTTCTGATTATTTCAATAGGATCACGCTCCTGGAAAAAAGGGAAAAATAAAATCAGTTGAAATAAAAGTACTTGGTTAATCGAAGCAAGAAAACCCTAACTCTTTGGTATTTGGATATCAATCACATACTAGATAGTGTCATCACAGGGGGCGTAACTAGAAACTTGTTTATTGGTGGGCAAAATTTTTTTCAACTATATTAATTTTCAACACATAAAAATGATATTATTGACTTCTTGTAAGTTCATGCAAAAGGTACTAAAAGACAACCACATGCTGGTGATATATCTCAATTGAGAGAATTTTTCCCACCATAAAATAGTAATTGTATATTAAAAAACAACTAAATGTTAAATGATCCGTGAGAAACACGATATGCACCAGAAATTTTGTTGTCAACATGTGATTAACCACAGTTGCAAAATTTTGTGACTTTTTCTTCTCAGTATGTTTTGAATAAAAGAATTAAGAAGTTATATATCAATATACCATTGCTTGTGTTTAGGAAGTAAATTTTTGCAACAGCTTGAACGCTGAACCCCGAAAAATCTGGATTAACATATGAACCCAAAGAATGAATTTTAGAATTCCATTGATAAAATCCATGTGGTGAATAGAGATATTAAAAAAACATAGTAAGAACCCCGGAAGTTGCTTATTTGTGATAGCCAAAACAGCATGAACACGAACAATCAGTTTGAAGCAAAGTACTGATACGTATGTACAATGTTATATCAAACCACAATGGCTAGAAATCGATAAAACATGATTATTGAACCAAAAATTTTTTGGCTCCAGATTTTTAAATAGTTACAAAGCAAGCAAATTATGATACAGTTTTTTAAAAAATAAAAAAGATTCATGGATATAACTCCAGAATACCAAAGTTCCGTGTGGTTCAAAATTTTTTTTTGATTCAAGTGGGTTTTTGCGGCAGTGAAGTTTTTACCTCGTGGTTCAAAATAATACCAAAGGTGCATTTTTACCTCGTCCGTATTATTACCGAAGTCGATTGTTATATTTTACTTCGCAATTACTAATTGGCAAAGTAAAATGTGACGAAGTAAAAAGCACAAAATACCTGTTGTTGTTGCGGCAGTGAAGTTTCCTGCTTATACAAGTTTCGTAGTCTTTTAACTTCTCTCTTAAGAACTTAGTGCTCCACTGCATAAAATTCCAGAAAGTAAAAATCAGATTCCATCAAAGAACTTGTCGAATGTGTAGTGCAAGAATCCATGTTTAGATTTGTTAGATCCAGGTGCGAGCGAGTAGAGCTAGGATGCTACTTTCAAGTTCAGCTATATATATTGTATACCAGCTAAATTTATTTCAACAAATTTGCAAAGATTTCTAGCATGAAAATATCCAACTATAGAATTTATACTTTGTTTTTCTACTTATCATTTTTGTTAATTAACTAAAGTATTCTCATCCAAATACAGCACAATAAAAACATGTTAAGTCGCAATGGATATCATTTTCCTCCAAAAACAAAAGGACAAGTGCTACTACAGCATCAAGTATATATATCAAGTACTGTGGTGCGCACGATTCATTTATCAATGTCTCTTGTTAAGGATTTTAGAAGCTTCTGTATATATTATTACTCAAGCTTCTGTAGGAATGGAATGGTAGGGCAGGCAAAATGTAGGCAAGAATAAATTATATAATTAGTGAGTGGAGAAATATATATAGCTCAAATACGAGATGATTGATTTATGTATATCAGCTGAATAGCATAGGAATGGTGATTTCTTGCCCCGGAAACCAAACACTACTTCTTCTCCCTTATCATCTGTCACTACAAATACAAACACTCAAATTACACCTCGATTTGATCTTTCATCTCCCACTGTTTTTAACCTTTGCCCCTTTCCTTAGCTTCTGATCTATAACATAAGCAACAAAGTTTTGCTTCACTCTTTCTTTCTCTCTCTCTTTCTAGTTTGCCAGTAAATGGCAGTGGCTCAGTGTCAGTGCAAGAAAAAAAGGGCGAGAGTTTTCATTTGGAAGGTAAAAGCTTTTGCTCGATAACCCTCTAAAATAAATACACTCAATCTTGCCCCTTCCATGAACACACACACACAGTGGTGTCTCTTTCTCCCCTGCAAAACACAACGTGCACTCTGCAAAAAACTCTCTCTCTCTTCTCAATATTCATCAGTGAGTTCCTTTCTTTAACTCATTTTGTTGTGTCTGTGCAGAGGCACCAGAAGAAGGGAGATTTTTAATGCTTGTGTTTGTGTGTGTGTGTAAATTAAAGAACCGGAAGGAAACATAAAAACACTAAAAACCCATTTCCAAAGGATAAAGATAACCTGGGCAGGCTACTTTCTCATACCCATATCATATCCAAGACCCCAAAGATTTTGAAAACCCACCCCACCCCTTCATCCACTGATCACTACAGACTCTACCAACACTGTTTGGGATTTTCTGATAAAAAAGCTGAAACCTTTAGCATAAAACTCGGGAGGGAATTGCGTGAGATATAACACAAAAGATGGCTTGATGAACTAGAAGAATATTTAAAACTCGAATCAACAGAGAAACCCAATTGACGTTTAAAAAAAAGGAAACATTGGCATATCTTTGTAGTTTTCTGGATCGAAAGACAAGTAAAACGCAAAGAAAAAAGGAAAACCCAAATTTATGTTCAAAAAAGGGCATCGTATTCATGTAAAAAAAGAAGAAAGAAAACATCTTCCAAAACATGTAAACCCTAAATTGAAACCAAAACAGAGAGATTCGGACCTTTTGCTTTCGAAATATGGCGTTGGCATCGGTTCCCGGCGGTGGTTGATGGTGGGCGGCTGAAGAAGAGAAAGGGATCGAGCAGGGTTTCTTTTCCCGCAATGAAGAAGAAAGGGGATCGATCGTGTTTTGTGATGTATATTTTACTTAAGTGTTGAAAAAGTTAGAAAGAAAAGTCATTGGAGTTAATATTTTTAATCCGTTTCATCCTTTTACTGTATCAATTATAATTAAAAATTTTAATTTATTACTTTTTACTTCATCAATTATAGTATGCTGAAGTAAAATACTATCCAAAATTTTTAGTGAAGCCCGGGTTTTTTAAGTACCGAAGTAGAAGGTGCGTTTTTACTTTGTTCGTGTTATTAGCGAAGTTGATTGTCACATTTTACTTCGTAATTATTAATTGGCGAAGTAAATAATGGCGAAGTAAAAAGCGAAAATTCTACTAGTGATACATTAGAGAAAATATTTAAATTTCCCGGAAAAAAAACAATTGTGGACTGAAATTAAAAATTCAAAGCCATTTTTATAATTAAAAAATTAAATAGATGTGTCATTTTGGGAAATGCTTTTTTTTAGGCTCGAATCCATTATACACTACAAGAAAATTGCAAAACGACAACGGATATTATCCGTTGTCGTAGGGGGGGATAAAACCGTTGTAATTGGGGGTGTTGTAAAAAGCATACCATACAACAACGGTTTATATCAGTTGTCGTAGCTATCTACCACAACGATTTTGCAACAGTTATTAAATGTTGTCGTATTTCTCCAAAGACAACGGTTGTGCAACAGTGTAAATCCGTTGTCGTTTATTATTTAAGACAACGGATTTGCAACATTTTATATCCGTTGTGGTTTGTGACTTACGACAACAGATTTGCGACAGTTTATATCCATTGTCGTTTGTGGCTTACGAGAACGGTTTTGTAACAGTGTATATCCGTTGTCTTTTGTGTATTACGACAACAGTTTTTGCAACAGTGTTTATCCATTGTATTTTGTGGTATACGACAACGGTTTTTGCAATAACATAAATCAGTTGTTTTTGTAGTCGTTTTGTCCGACCACATGTTAAAGTCATTAAAACCGTTGCCTAATTAATCTTCGTACGAACTATAAATATTAATAAAGAAACCAATATAAAATAAAATATTTACTACATTGAATCCATGAAAATCTTCAAGTTCCAAAAGAGTTACACACATCTAATTTGGAAGATAATGCTACGTAATCGAAACTCAAAATATCCTAGCTAATATAAGATAAATGTAACAAAAGTAGTTCCAAAAGATAGTTGTATCAAAACATAAATCATCATGTGTTCTTGATAACGATGTTCACGAGATGACTTATACGCATTATACCAAGGCGATCTGAAACACAGCTCAATCCTTGCATCAAAACCCCTTATGCATTACTCCCGAGTTACCTACAAAAAAACACATTCTCAGCCCAAAATTATCAACAAAAACATAGACCAATTTAAACATGGAATCCAATCACAACTAGCAAACTAATATCTCGCTTGTCATGGGAAAAATTAAAAGAAAAAAACTCAGCAACTCCAAAAGGCAGTGCAGATTTTTATTCAACTCAAACTTAGACCAATTTAAACATGGAATCCAATCACAACTAGCAAACTAATCTCTCGCTTGTGATGGGAAAAAATAAAAGAAAAAAACTCAGCAACTCCAAAAGGAAGGCAGTGCAGATTTTTATTCAACTCATTTAGCATTTGTATTGAATTCATAAAATATAGCCCCCAGTTGACACAAACCGTGGGCTCCCACCAACCCACAGGCCACAAGCTAAACCATGGATTTGGCACTTTCAAGTTTCACTCCACATCCCAATAACTCAAACCACACACCATTTTAAGTTCCACTCCACATCCCAATAAGCTAGCCTCCCAACTTTAATTCATACTAGCATGTCGTTAATACCAGTTCATCTTAAACAAAGAATGAATTCAATTACATTAATTCAAAAATGCATATATAGTACAAACAAAATCAGAATGCACGCATATATAAAACTATGTTCAATCCAAGAGAAAAAAACAATACACATCGACAATAATAGAAAAATAGAAATCGAACTGCTTGGATTTAGAAAAATAAAAAACTTGCGCCTCTTCTCTTCTGTGCTCTGTTCATGGATGGTTTCCATTGCACTTTACTTTTATAAAAAATGTTCTTCACCCATAATCCATATCAACTAATTAAAAATACTCTAACTCAAAAACATTAATTTTGGATGAACCGGAAAGAAATTCAGAAATTGGAATAGTGAGAATAAAAGGACCTTATGGAGCATGCAAAACGACAAAATGGAATCGAGAGAACAAATGGAGATTGACACTGGTTTTGCGGAAGAAAACTGTTCGTGGAAGTTTTTTTTTTTCCACTAATCCATTTATCAAGTTAATATTGGTAGGTTTAATTTGCAATTCAATTTTTGACCACACCAACACATCAATTCAGTTTTTAAAAGGGTCTCAAACTTAATATAATAGAAAAGGCAAAAAGTAAAATACCTCAAAACCTTATAATTAACGAAGTGTAACTAACAACCTCCTTCATTCACATTTTTATTTTTCTGCTCTGTTTTCCTTTGTTCTGCAAACTACAGGTAGTGAACTCCAAATTTATTTTACTCGAAGATTATAACGATGCACACTGATAATGTGATTTCCAGGAAGTCACGCATAGAAAGTACAACTCGTTAGAGAACCATCATTAATCAACAGCACATTATGTGCAGGGAACTTAAAAACAGAACAAGATTCGATTATCACAGCAGAAAATAAAAACTCATTAAGCAAAAGTGAACAACAATAAGAAAATAAAACAAGATTAATTAAAGATACCTAGTCATAATTAATATAGTCTAGTACGCATTCCGCCCATTCAGATCGCACTTCATCAATTTCTTCATTAGAGTAAACTGTTTTCATGAACTGTGAACAAACTCAAATTATATTAGTAAAAAAAACAATAATGAAGAAGAAACATGATATAAACACACTTATTTGAGAAGATTGAGAATATGTTAAATATACTATTGAGGAAAGTGAATCCTTATCACTGGTAGCATTTCCTTCAACAATTTCTTTCATAAATCTCATCAAATAATACCCACACTGTTTTGCATCTAGTTGGCGAGGACCCTATATTATCAAAAAATTGTCAATGACTAATACATGTTTAAATATTTTTCAATTTATTGCAGATAAACATATATAATAAATATCTTTCAAGCTCCTTCATATAGCAACAAGATTCGACATAAGTGTTCCATTGACTAAATTAAATGCTTAATTAAAAAAAGAATATATACTCACATATCCACTACATATTTCCAGTCCTCATAGCGATTGCGATGACTAAGTGAATCCAACAAATAAACCACCTCCACATAAGGATCGATGACAGTGAGAATCCAATGACAACTAGGCACAAAACAGATAGTCAATTAACACGTTTCGCAAAATTGTCGAAAAAATCAATTATAAGTGATATTGTATTTCTGATTTACCCAACATTGTATGACACCAAAACTAATTGATTTCTTGCTGCACCACTTAGCCGATCTGTCAAAACACTTGCCCAACAATTGAAGTGTTCAATTTTTTCATTTTTATCAAGTTTGGATACATATGGAATTGATGGAATTACGACCAATTATTTCAAAACAAATATCAATCGATCGAGGTTGTTCGGAGATTTTGTTAGGATACTATTGATATTGATTTGAAGTTAATTCGAGTTTTCTTTGTTTAAAGACACAGTAGCCAATTAGATCCTTCGACATACTGGCTACCATGTTCTCCCGAATCCAAAACCCATACTTATAGGGTAATGTCACACGTATAACCACATTTGTACTACACATCTTACACTATAAAAATTTTATTTTTCAAATCTCATGATATAATCGAATACAAAATCTCACGATATAATGTAAAAATCTTACGATATAATTTTTGTAAATATTGTTGTACATATTATATTTATACGCATCCGCATTTTATCGAGAAAAACAGGAATCATACTCGATTCTCCACATAAAGCCGGATGTCTATTGCTTTTCGACTACATTATTTACACTATCAGAATTCGCTTTTGCCATTTTAATATATCAATTGCATGTAGTAGTCGGCTCACTTTATAAATCCTACATAATTTGTGACATGTTTTTGCTTCCATTTTTTTGTTTTAATAATCATTCTCCTTCTCAAACAAAGAAACCTCTAATTTTAAATATCTTTCATGTTTACTTTGCATTTTCTATTTTGGTGAGACAAGTGATGCTAATCCTGTACCACATTTTGCAATTGTGCCTTTACCCGGCCCGGTGCATTTGTATGTCTGAAATTTGTTTATAAACTTTTATATTGTTCAATTATTCAGAAACAATCTCATAATTTTTCTTCCTTTGAGGCTTCTGAAAAATCGCACATGTAAATATGTTAGTGGTGAAAAAAGGATGGATACGCCCTGAAACTGAACATATTACAACTCTGAAAAAATCTTATATATTAACTAACCCGAACCAACATTTTTACCTCATCTTTCATCACTACCAAGTGTGCAGGCCAAGCCACATGGGTTCCTATAGCATCAACAACAGTATCACATTCGTTTGGTATTGGAAATGGCAACAGTGCTGATTTCTCCACAGCCTCATCAACGAAGACGCGCATGCAATTCATGGGTAATGGAGCACCATGAAGTAACTTACCAGCCCCATTGACATCAACAATTGTACCATAGGCAAAGACATTGGTCTTAGAAACCAATGTCAAAGCAACCGGCTTATCCTAGAAGACAATCAATCATGTTATAAATTGATGCAACTTATTTTTACAATAATATCATGTAATGTAACCACAATTAAACACACATATACCTGAAGATACTCATCCTTGCTCAAAACTTTCATGTCATCATCAATCAAAGTTTCATAATTTGGGACACTCTTTTCTGTTTTGATCTTATCTTCACTCATGGGAGGTAACCTCACTGAGCAACTTCCTTTTTCATCAACCTCAATGTCGCATGCACCTTTTTTGAACATTTCTTCAAGTTTCTGTATGCGTGCATCTTGCTCTGCCATGCGTGCATTTTGTTCTACCATGCGTGCATCTTGCTCTACCATGCGTGCTTCTTGTTCAGAAATTAGCATCTTTGCCTCTACCAATTCCTTTTGATGACGAACGATTAATTGACCATCATCAAGAGGAATATTCCATTTTCTACCAACATTAAAGTAGATTGTTGGAGTGATATGACCTCCAACAGCCCTCACACGCCCAGCATGTTCTTCTGAATCAAGTGCATTTGTAAGGATATCTTTCTTTGCCCCTTCTAAGTGCAACTTCCCCTATATTTTTTTTGCACATAATCATCCTGTAATCACCAAACATACAAATAATTACTAAATCAGTTTTAATAAATAACAAAGTATTGATTATCATGTATTGATTGCATACAATCTTTTCTACTGCCATTCTCAGATCATCGCCTTCAAATTCACCCTCCTTGTTGACCCGTCCTCTCTTCCAAATAAGAGCTCGATTTATCTCATCATCATCACATAATTCAGATGCCTATAAACAAGGAGCAATCTTAGAATACAGATTTTGGAACATAAATTCCAGCACATAAATAAATGGACAACGCAGGAGACACTTCTTCAGTCGGTGGGACATCTTCATTAATGTGATATTCATAACAAGAATGTACATAACGCCTTCAATTTTCAACTATGAATGATCATTCCAGTAAATAAAATTAAGATAAAATAGATAATTAGCTAACTCGTTGCTATCGATGATTAAACCAGCATGTTTAATATACTTACAGTTTCATCAGCAAAAAGTGGATATCATTTGAAAATACAGACCATAAAATATCCAGTCATTTTAGGTTGAAAATAGAATGGGTGTTGAATTATTGGACAAAAATATGTGCCTAAAATCATGTGCAACATGCCATCCATAAGGAAATCTGATTTCCAAATATTAAACTAGCAGCTTCAAAAATATATTACTGTGCAATATTAACCAGCAGCTTCAATAAACTTACAATTTCATCAGGAAAACGTGCATATCCTTTACGGGAAAGCCGATGAGGGTATACGTTCTGCCTTCTTCTCTTCTTTTTCTCATCACTTTCTTTCTAGTTAATTGAACATTTCACATACGTATCAGATTTAAATAGAACTAATGATATTGTAATTGACTTATTTGTAAAGACAAATTATGAATCTTACCATGAAGTCGTCAGTCATGCGGCTGATTATGAAAGAACTCCAGTCATCTCGTGTAATACCATAGCCAATCGGTGGATCTTTCAACTCATCTGGTTTATCCAGGTTGCTGAAAATGAACTTTTGAGTGAGAAGAGCTTTATATTGACGCCATTTATTATTTGCTGAAGTTAGACATCCCTTCTTCCAGCTTTGGTCAATATTTTACGTCAGCTGCATAAAATTATTTAAAAAACAGCACATTCAATATATCGTAACCATTTGAGAGCTAATTGAAATTGTTTAAGCATTATAACTTACATTCACCGATTCCCATATTAACTCTTTAACATCATTTGGAACCTGCTTCCACGTCTTGTAGCTTATCTTAATCTTCTCTCGAACGAGAACGCCAATATAACTTTGCATTTCACCCGCAAATTCTCCAATTGGCTGTCCAATCTTGTTGAACTTTACATCCTTCCTGATTCCATGAACCCTTTGCCTAACAAGCTTATCCAAACGTGTACGACCTCTACATGTCCTTGTTGATTCGGTCTCTCTAGATTCAATTACTGTTTGACCCTCACAACTATTGTTAGTCGCAGAATATGCAGTACTATTTCCTTTAGCCTTATCAATCCTCCATAATATATTACTCTTCTCAACCGTTTCATCAACATGATACCCTATAGGAAGCTTTGCACGAGCTGCCATAGTTTCATTAAAGAAATGAGGAGATTATTGAATGCCGAAATCTTGTCAAGCTCCTCAATGACCCAATTCCTGCAAAAAATAGACAACTTGTTAGGCATGAATATTGGTGACGCTGCTGATAATCATTATGCACAGATGAAATTAGAAGAAAATGGTGAATTGGGTTATTCAAATCTCTACGCATGTTATGTCCTAAGAAATTAACAATAAGATAAGATTTATGAAGGGGACCATAGATACACAATATTATAAAATTTCTAAAGACACAAACAACAGTGGCAGTATAAACAAAATATTACATTTAATTATTTTCAACCCAAGTCCCATCACAATTTTCACGAATGCACGGTGGTTCATTCTCATCTGTTCCGTCATCATCCACTGATTTCATTGATACAAACCCTCTTGTAGAACACTGGTAGTGGATTGCCTCATTTTCCAACTCATCCAAATTCATGTATTCAATGTAATCCCTGGTAGGAGTGGAAAGTACAACATGCCATGTAGGATCTTGAGGATCTTCAATGTAAAATACCTGCTTTGCTTGACTGCCCAAGATAAAAGAGTCAGACTTGAATCCAATTCTGTTGAGGTTTACCAACATGAAACCAAGATCATCAACTTTAATACCGTTATTATTCTCAACCCAATTGCATTTAAACATTGGAACTTGAAATTTGTGATAATCGAGTTCCCATATTTCTTGAATAACTCCATAAAAAATCATGTCTGACACAATTGGATTTTTGTCCTTCGCACTAGCAACTTGCATTGTCTTTGCGACTAAGCTTACCCCAGAGTTTTGAACAACTTGTGTATTATCACGCTCTTTTGTATGATAAGTAACTCCGTTAATAAAATAACTAGAGTACTTTAACACTTGATTGTTAGGTCCACGCGCTATCCACTTCAATCTTTCGGATATTTGACAGGTGGAATTACCAACTGCACTCACACGATCACGTAACCAGTGAATAAAAGTCCGGTTATGCTCATCTTGTAACCACTTTTTGGACTTAGCTTTATGAGGAAACGTTTCCTTCAAAAAGTCCATGTGCTTCCTAATGAAACGATTACTGATAAGTTAACCAATAGAATGTAAGTAAAGTAAAAAAAATATTAATAGCTAAGAGAAATTACTCGATATAAGGATCGACGTCAACATCATTTTCCAATACATAACGATGTGCTTGATTCAACTCATCATGACAAGTAAAGTGCAATACTGAACCAGACAAAGGCTTAGTAAGTTGTATTTGCCGATGTCTTGATGAGATCCCAATTGTATGCACATTAGACATGTAATCGGAGCAAAATTCCACAGCCTCTTCAGCAATATAATATTCGGCTATACACCCTTCAGGATGATTGCGATTTTGCACATAGTCTTTCAAGGTCTTTATGAATCATTCAAATGGGTACATCTGCCTATACCAAACCGGTCCACACAATTTGACCTCACGAACAAGATGAACAGTTAAATGAATCATTATATCAAAAAAAGATGGGGAAAAATATTTTTCAAGCAAACACAATACTGTCACAATCTCTCTTTGCAGAGCATTCAACTCTGAGACATCTATCACTTTATTACATAACACATTGAAGAAGCCACAAAACCGAGTGATAGCATCTCTAACATGTTTAGGCAAGACACCACGGATGGCGACTAGAAGCAATTGTTGCATCAAAGTGTGATAGTCGTGTGATTTAAAGCCAACAAGTTTCAAGTCTTTCATCGACAAAATATTTTTAACATTGGATGAATAACCTGTAGGGACCTTTGTTTCAAACAAAGAATTGAAAAGTTTTCTTTTCTCAGCCTTACTTAGAGTATAACATGCTGCTGGTAAAAAAGTTCTCTTCTCCCCCATCTTTGGTGCCAAATCAATCCTCAAATTCATCTCCACAAGATCTAGTCTTGCTGCTACCCCGTCCTTTGATTTTCCAGGAATGCCAAGTAACGTACCGACCAGACTTTCACAAACATTTTTTTCAATGTGCATCACATCAAGAACATGTCGAACATGTAGATGTTTCCAATACTCAAGCTCAAAAAATATAGATTTCTTTTTCCAGCAAGATATTTTATCACCATGCTGCATCTGACACTTCCCACTCACTTTTCCCGGGCGATAATTAATTCTTTCAACTCTATCTAAAATTTCATGCCCAGTTAATGGTTTCGGTGCGGGGTTTAACTCTTGGTTCCCATTAAATGCTTTTTTCTGCCTTCGATAAGGATGACTTGGAGGAAGAAATCTTCTATGGCCTGTGTATGACATTTTTCTACTATGCTTCAACCTTGTAGAACATGTTTCTTCCACACAAACAGAACATGCATGATATCCTTTCACAACACAACCTGACATGTTCCCATATGCAGAAAAATCATTGATTGTCCACAGTAAGACAGCTCTAAGCGAGAAACTTTCTTCTCGACATGCATCATATGCCTCAACACCTATATCCCCACTACAAGAAAAATGCTAATCAACAACACTCAATCAACAATGGTTTTATGCCAAAACCGTTGTCTTTCACCCAATAACAACGATTTTAATCAAAACCGTTGTCTTTGGGCGTTTTCTCAATAAAAAAGACAACAGTTTTTGAAAAACCGTTTTTTTTTGGGGGCATAAGACAACATTTTTTTAAAAACGTTGTCTATGAGCGTTTATTTTGGGCCTACTACAACGGTTTATATAGACTGTTGTCTATGAGCGGGTTTTTATGACATAAGACAACGGTTTTAATTAACTGTTGTCTATTAGCGTGTTTTTGGGGTCTACGACAACGGTTTTAAAAACTGTTGTCTTTTCTCTTTTTTTTTTAATTTTTAATACATATACATACATATACATACACAGTTTTTTCTCTTCTTTTTTTAATTAATTAATAATTAATATATACATATACATATATACGTTTAAGAGGAGGGAACTCAAAAAGGAAAGCTAAACCCAATAAAGAAATCCCTAGCCCCAACACGTCGCCCCTTCGACCCAGCACAACTCCAATGCCCTAATCGTCAATCGATCGCAAATTGGTGTGCAGAAACAGCCCGAATACAACATTCCTCCGGCCACTGAATTGGATTCGCAGCTCTCAGCCCTGGAACTCCACTCTCTCAATGTTGGTAAAAACTTTAATCTCTCTTTTTTTCGATAGGTTCTTTCTTTCGGTGTCTCGTTGACTCATCTCTCCATTCCATATCCACGATTCACGTATAAATTTTTGCTGGATCGTTATTTTCTTTGAGAGCTTGCTGGAGTCCATGGGAAAGAATCATTGAAAGACTTGGAAAGAATCGTGTTTCGGTTCATGGGCTTCGTCACTCAGATCTAGGATAATATTCCATTCTCCAAGCAGTTCAATTTTTCTGTCTTTTTTACGTACATAAAGCCATCGAGAATCCCAGTTACGGTCATAATCAGATTACGGTCCGACAAAAGGTAAGATTTTCTCCAACTCGTGATTGTTTCTTGAAAGAATCAAATTTTGCTTCCCCCCACCCCTCCCTCCCTCGGTTATTAGCTATGGGATACAGACCAATTCCACTCCACTTGAAAGGAGAGGAGTTTTCGAAGATCCAACTCTCAAATTTCAAATTCCCCTTCAACTTGCTACGGAGCGTGAAATTGCAAGTTTGCTAATTGGGGGTATAACAACTGAGATGCTTGATTTTGTCCATCATTTTAAGCATAATTTCACTGCCTTATTTTCCTTCTTGATATTAAACTCTATTATGTTTCAAATTCAGAACCAAGCTTTAGTTGGGTTGTCAATTTGAAGGAATTCACTCATCCAGCACTTGAAATTTTTATGCGATACAAAAGTCAGGAGCCACCTTTTTCATTGCAATTGCCATGTTTGCATTTGTCTTCCAAGTTAGTTCTTTAATAACAGAGAAAGAACCAAAACTTCACCAGGTATTAATTGATTTTCCTTTTTAATTACATCACGAAGATTTAGAACTATTGCTTCATTTTACAATTTGTGTTGTCGACAATCCAGAAAGTTCCTATAACTTTCCTTTGCAATTTGTATTTAAATTTATATTATAATATTTATAAGAGGAAGATTTTTGTTTGCTTCAATTTAATATATATATATATATAATTATATATATATATATATATTTGCAAGTCTTTTCAATGATTCTTTCCCATTGTAACACCATTTCTCGAGTTCAACAGGCTGCCATTTTGCGATGGGAAAGGTCTGCGCTCCTCTCCGATTTTTCTCATAAATAGAATGTCACCCCGATATTTGAACACCTTCTTCAAGGTCTTTTCCTTATCTCATACTTTACTCAGTTTTTGTCGATATATTTTTTATTCACGGTCTTCTGTTATTGAAAGAAAACAAAAGCTTCGCGAGGTCAGACCTTGTGTTGTTCTTTCTTAAAGTTAAACGTTTCTTCTGAAATCTGTTAGTCCTAAGGTAGAAGTGTTGAAGAAGCTTTAGAGTATGCCCGAAAATCAAGGTATAGCCCTGCAGTAAGTTCCTGGACTCGTTAATCTATTTTTTTCTATGGTCCTCTTCAGTATTTATTTGTCAGCTTTTAAATAGTAATCTTATTTGCTATTCTACATTTAGTTTTGTCGAGGACCGTATTGCGACTTTAAAGAATATCATCAAAGAGCCAGAGTTGAACAATTGGAACCTATATCTTGATAATTCCTTTAATTTTTGTGTTGTGTACTATGCCATTGATCTTACAAGTTGTTCCGATTTTTAAGTCAAAATTCATGGTGCAGGGGATTGGGGTTATAACACTAAAGATTTCTGCATTTTACATGTTCTCTATTTAATCTGTTCCATATATCTATGCCTTCTTATTGGTATTTAAATTTGTTGGTTTCATCAAATAAATATAAATTGAAGGAACATATATAATTAATTGTCTTATATATTTATTTGCTTAATTATGTTGTAAAAATAGTAAAAGTATACAAGAATCCTGATCCAATATTTCCCCACATATACAAGTTTGTATGTCTATCTATAGCTTACTTGTCATGAAAATGACCCCTGTAGTTTATTTCTTTTTAATTATGAGTAGTGATAATAATTAATAGTTTTATGTCTATATATGCACTGCTAGTTTTCCATGCATTTGCCACAAAATTCACGAGTATTCTCCTTAAAATTAACTTTATTTCCCATTTGCATCTGAAACAATTCATTATGTACACCATATCTATGTGTATCTCATAATTTATATTGTGATAGAATGCTTAAGTTTAGTGTTTATGCAAACTATATAGAATGCATGTGATATATATCGATCATAAATGGGGATGGAAGTAAACACAAAGGTACATATGATATGGAAAGATTAAAGTTACTTTATTCTACGGGCTTTTAAGATATGGTACTATGTGTAGAACACAGAAAAATTAAGATGGTTACATGATATTTTTTGAGTTATTGTACCTTAGAAAAAGTACACTGATCTTTTGAGATACAGACTACTGCTCGGTTCTTGAGATAAGAGATTGAGCTAGAACACAACACATTTCTACTTCCATATCTCTCTTTTCTTGTTGTCAGTTTTCCGTGAAAGTTTTTGTGTTATAAGTTGAATTTCAGTCGAGAAGTTGGAAAAGATGGCCAGTTTCATGGTATTCCACAAATCATGGCCAGTTTCATGGTATTCCAAATGAAGTTGGAAAAGTCTTGGGAAAGGTACTATGACCTTCTTCACAGGAGATTGGAGAACTTATTCGCTTTCCTAAGATGGGAAGAATGCTTCATAAGTATATTCATCATTTTCCGAATTATTACCTCCTCAGTTGGAAAAGATGGCCAGTTTCATGGTATAACACCAACTTCTCCATTTTATATATGTTTCGATCGTAATCGCAAGTTTGATGCTCATTTTTATATTCGTCTATCACAAATGATTTTCGAAATCTCGTATTTAATTTCTAGATGCACACTTAATTATTGGATTTTTCTTATTTGATTCAGCTTGGTTATGATAATTATTATGGGTATTGCACACTTAATTTATTTAAATATTTCTCTGTTTGTCTAGTCATTTCTGCTAACTCAAGGTCCTATGCCAACTCCTCTTGCTGGATGAATGGCTAGTCCCTCTCAATCCGTCCTCCTCTACTAGTCCCATTGGTTTCAACCCTCGAAATAATACTGGTATGTTATATTTCAACTTACTAATTGTGAACTTGAACACTTTAATTCCTTTGTCACTTGTTTTTTAGCACTATGTCACATGTTATATCTTAGTGCTTAATTGATATAGGCCTACTGTTGATGTGCATTATTTTCAAAGTCTAATTTGGGTGTCTCAATAGGGAGTACACCGTCTCAGGAAAGCTTTCATTTCTAGAGCATTGGGAAGAATGTGGGAAAATCAAAAAAACTGAAGACTTCGACAGATAAAGGAGCATTATGAGCTGGAGTGTGGTCTCTACATCAACATCTAAGAAAAAATTGTTTTACCTTTGTTTTATTAGTGTCGTTCTTTGTCATTTTATTGTTTGTTTACATATCTCAATGTTGTAAATATTATTTTCGAATGTTGAAAAATTTTATATGAAATTTTTATTTTTAATTTTGTATTTTAAATGATTTATAATAATATAAAATTGTGTATTATTTTTTTTTTGTTTTTTATTTCAAAAAAGATAACGTTTTTTTACCGTTGTCGTAGATACTTTAAAACTGTTGTTGAATACCTGAGCTTAAAAAAACATACTCAAAGACAACGGTAAAAAACCGTTGTCTTGAAGGAAAAGACAACGGTTTTCACTGTTGTAAAACTGTTGTCTTTGAAGAAAAAGACAACAGTTTTTACCGTTGTCTTTGAGCACCCCTTTTAACAACACTGCTTTTAACAACAGTTTTTTAGGATCTACAACAACGGATTTTAGCCGTTGTTGATGAGCATTTTTCTTGTAGTGCCCATAATTTTTTTAAGTCATCAATCAAAGGTGCTAAGTAAACGTCAATATCATTTTCCGGCTGTTTGGGACCAGAAATCAACAAAGTGAGCATCATAAACTTTCTCTTCATACACAACCATGGAGGAAGATTGTAAGTTATCATCACAACTGGCCAACAACTATATGCAGAACTCATCAAACGATGAGGATTGATCCCATCTGCTGATAAGGCCAATCTAAGATTTCTAAGTTCAGCAGCAAAATCTGGCCACTTGTGATCAACTACTTTCCAAGCGGGCGCATCGGTCGGATGACGCAAGTGTCCATCACGAATTCTTTTATCAACATGCCAAGTTAACTCCTTGCATATCTCCTTGTTCCGAAACAATATTTGAAATCTTGGAATAGGTGGGAAGTACCAAAGGACCTTTGTAGGAACTCCTTCATTTATCGTAGAATTTTTACCCAACTTCCACCTTGACATCCTACAAATAGGGCAATTGGAAAAATCCTCGAACTCCTTCCGGTATAAGATACAATCATTAGGACAAGCATGAGTTTTCACATAATTCATCCCTAATGCATACAAGCTTTTCTTTGCATCATACAAAGATGAAGACAATTCATTGTCATCTGGAAGCATTTCTTCGAACAAACTAAGTAAGTCTGTGAAACTTTTATCACTCCAACTATATTTTGCCTTCAAGTTATACAATTTCACAAATGCTGATAACTTTGTAAATTTAGTACATCCCGGAAACAAAGGTTTCTCGGCATCTTCAAGTAGCTTATGGAATTGGTTTGGATTCTCAGCATAACTATCATATGTTGCATGTACCATATCAAAAGGGTCCTCAGCAAAAGTTTTTTGTTCATCTCGCCCTACTTGATCACTATAATTCATTGAGTTCTCGATTGTAGATCTTTCCCCATGCCAAATACATTTATGATATGTTAAATCTATACCATTACAACACAAATGTGCTCTTATAGTGCCAACATCTTTCAGCTTCAGATTACCACATCTTGAACATGGGCAAGCTATTTCATTCGGATCGGTAGCGTTTCGCATTGCAAACTGCAAGAAAGACTCTACCCCAACCTCATATTCATGTGATAACCTATTTTTTGACATCCACTCTTTGTCCATCTTTTTAATAACTAATCAGCCAAAATCTACCTCAAAAAAAGTGTACATTATACAACAAGATCAAAACACAAGCCTCAAGTAAAAAAATAATTAAAAAACAACCATAAACAATTTATTTAGCAGTTTTATCGTAGTGAACTTGACATAAACCAGCCGGACATAAATGCAAGTTTGGGACATATTTTTTGATACAAAGCAGTGAAAAATACTATTTCTGGAGATTAAAAAAATGATGCAATTTGCATATTTCTTAGCTTTGATAAAAAAGGAAAATCATAGCTCTTCATACCAATTTTTTGTGCTTCATTTAAAATACCATTTCTTGACATTAAAAAAATGATGCAAAGAACTCTAAAAGCATGGTCAGGTTAAAGAAGGTATAAATGATAAAAATCACCCAAAAAAATGAATTTTACAAGTAAGCAACAAATTTGATGGTCAAAATTCAAAAATCAGAAATAAAAAATGAAGAAAATGATTGTTTTTTTAATGTCCAGAAATGGTATCTTTCAAACTTTTTTCCCTAGCAAACTATTTTTTCTTTTTCCTTTTTTTTAATGTCAATAAATGGTATTTTAAATGGTAATTCACAAACTCTTTAAGTTAGACTTTGCAAGAGATCTTAATCTTAAAAATTTTAAAAAAAAACTAAAAAAATATTGAAGGTTCAGAATGACTTCTGAACATAAATTGGAAAATTTCAAAGAAAGAACATGAATTGGTATAAGTAATTAATTGCAATGATTCCATGTGATATAGAGCAAGATATGCACAATAATTTGATAGTGAATCAGATAGAATGAATTTAATAAAAATCTCTATCAGTGAGGTTGTTTCCCACTTATCTCTTCTCTTTCCTCAGCTTCATCATAAGAAACCAAGCTGTCCTTTGTTGGATACTTAGTTGGCTGTTGGAGCCACAATAACACACCCTTCACTACTATTTCTGAATCCCTTTTTATGTGATATATACATATATATATATATGTTGTCCCCATACAAAATCCTTCATCCATCAGAGATCCAGTACCCTTCAATATTTTAACTTTTTAGGTCAAAATTTGTGGGTTTGTGAGATTAATTAGCACATAAAATCTCAACTTTTTTTCAGATTTAATCTACTTTCTTGGTCATCATATATGTAAATATTATTTGATCTTGGATCTAGCAGTTACATATTAATTTACTTAGGGTTTATTTGTTTGTATATGTATTAGTAAATGGCATTGAATTTAGTCAAAAGAGTCTACTACTCTACTATTTACCAGCCTAAGACCAGTCAAGCAAGCTGATAAGATAATCTTATCTTGCATGTACCAACATCATAGTCTTCTTCATCACCACAGATCTTTTAATCATCTAGCTTCCACCTCTATTTTAATCACTATAATTCAAACTACTGCCTACCACATGTTTAGAAAAGTATTTATAGATGCATGCATCCCCTACTCATTATTGAACCATGTAAAAAGTGATGCTGAAGAATGCTCCCAGAAACCATATGATGTCAGCAGCACACCTCCAGAAATCCAAGAAATAATAACGTCAATGTAAAAATAAAGAATAAAAACCAAATCTAGAAGCTGTGACATATTTCTCTAATAAAGTCGATGTGCATTAACCTACATATGACCAAACGAGTTTGCTATAGCTGTGGTTTTCTCAGAACCTACATTCATAAAATTAACTTAGAAACAGGTAATATACTGTCTTCTAGAAAACATACATGATCAACGAAGTAATCACCACTTATCCACCACACAATACCAGACAGTTTTTGAGCTGTTGCAGCACAACACAATGTGAATATTGAAAGGCAGAATTGACTTGGGAAGGTCTGAAACAAAGTGATAATTATAATCTTTTGCATCTGGTGGACATCTTTTGAAGGACAAATCAGCAACAAACAACAAAGACCTAATACTTGACGTATCATCACACAAAAAAATATATTTCTACCAAAAATGAAGATACAAAAATTTGCAGAAAAATACTTGAACAAAGTGGGGTAACAACCTTTTTTAATGTTAAGCAAACTTCTGAAAAATCTTCGGGAACAATCCGTTTTGTGGATGCAAGTTTGGTCAATTCAGTAACAGCCTCTTTTCTCTCAGACCATTTAGCAGCTTTCTAAAAAATAAATAGCAACCATTACACTTAAATAACAAACAGTAAAAACAGAAACAGCGACAAGATATGTAATTCTTATTTTTTACTGGCCTCGATTTCAGTTATGTCTTTTCTCCACCCATTCACCAAAAGCCCAAACAACAGTAAACCTAGACTTAGCATCTACTAAAAGACCACGAAACAAGAGAACGAAGCTAGAGAACAAAGAAACAAAACTTACACAGTGATGGTCGCGACTGTAGTGTCGATCTAAGCTATAAACCTGAGATTGAAGTCGCGATTGGAGTTGCTAAGGCTTGGGCTAGCTGAAAGGAGGTCGAACGACTAGATTTCGGCGATCGATTGGCGTCTTGGGCGTCGGAGAAGAGCAGGGTGGAAGGGGCGACGGGTTAGGGCTAGGGATTGGGTTTCTTTTTTTCCATCTCACATGAGCCACTAAAGCCCGCGTGTAGTAGGTTATTATTTTTTTGAGATTGTAGTAGGTTATTATGTATATATATGTGTAAATTTTTTTTTTTTAAAAAATAAAATAAATAACAACGACAACGGATTTAAAAAGTGTTGTCGTAGACCCCAAAAAGAACGCACATAGACAACGGTTAATTAAAATCGTTGTCGTAGGTCACAAAAAACCCGCTCATAGACAACGATTTTAAACCGTTGTCTTTGACATATATTTCGTTATTAATTAAAAAAAGGGCCAAAGACAACGGTTTTTTTAAAAACCGTTGTTAAAGACTAAAAGACTACTGTTTACCTATAAAACCGTTGTCGTTTTAGTGTGGTTAATTACTAAATTTGTTGTAGTGATTTTTAGGTTGCACTGCACCAAATCATATGTTTAGGTGTTGTAATTTCCAAAAATATTATTTTATAACCTAAGGTGTATAATTATCTTGTCAAAAGTTTATTTTTCTTTAATTTGGAAAATTGTATTTGTTTTAATATATTTGTGGTAAAATCAAATGTATTTTCAACTCATGATCAATGTTTATATTTTTCATCACATGCGGTGTCGTCAAATACCGAAACAGTCAAAACACAACGAAAAAGTGAGCAATCCGTCGATGTAACTTACTAATTATTAATGTTGCCAATTTTTTTTCTTAAATAATCATCGAAATTATATTATTATAGAATACAATAAATATTTTTAAAATTTTGTTTCCATTCCAAAAAAAGAAGAAGAAGAAGCATGACCTAACATGTGGGGATGTTTTCTTTTTCTTTTTCTTTTATTTTTTTTTAAAAAAACTTTTATTTTATTTTTTATGACGTGAAAACCGACAATCACTATTTTTCGGTGCGTACTGACTATTAACACAAAAGTTTTATTTGTTGTCGATGAGTGGAGTGGTGAAAGTTTGAGGCAAACATTAATCATTATAAATTTATTATAAATTTAATTAATTAGATAGGTTAGGCTGGCAATATTATAATATTTTTTTGACATAAAATCCGCTGGGACAATTTTGCTTTAAATATCTAAATTCAAACATATTTTTGTATCCAGTTCTTTTTAGAAAAAAAAAAAATGTTTGAACTACATGATCCACAAAAAAATGTTTTTTTTACTATCTTAGCCCACATGTTTTTTTTACGGGTGAAAATAAGTACAAAACATTGAAAATATGGTACTAATATATGATATTTGAGTATTAATGAGTTTAGATTTGGTACAAAAGATAAAATTTTGGGTATAAAATTTGAGCAACTTTGATAGAAAACACTTCGTAATTTTTGTGATAGTTGAAGCAGATCAATTAGACCCAAGAACAAAGAAAATCGGTCCAAACTTGATATTGTGAGGCCTCGGGTGCAAATATCGATTCTTATTGGGAAATTAATAAATATCATGATTAAGCGAACTTGATATAAATTAATCAAAGACTGAAAAATATTTTTTTAAAAAAATACACGGACTCCGTGAACAGGTCCGTGCATTTACCTGTAACCATGAATTCATGGCTGCAAGGTACATGGACCCCATGCCGCCTCCGTGTATGGGTCCATGCGAATCAAATATACTAAAACTCCAATTTTATGTTTTCAACACGGTTTCCGTGCACCCTCCGTGCCTAGGTTCGTGCATAACATTTCAAAATTTTCATGTTTCTGCCTCGGCTATAGACCACACAGATCCATGCACGGATGCATGTCCGAGGTCCGTGCACAGCTAAAATAAAAGATATTTCAAACACAAAAGTACACGAAACCATGCTCGGAGGCATGTATAGGGTCCGTGCACTGCTAAAAATCTCCACATTTCAAATGCTGTCCAATTTTTGAAAATGCAATGAACATAGATCATTTACCATCTCACAACATACTACAACAATTCTGAATATGCACATACATATATATCAAGTATCAAGCATAATACCATGCCTTTCTTACATCAAACTAATACTCTAAAATACAACAAAAGTGTCAACTAAACAAGAGGTTCACAAGTATTCTTCAAACTACAAGTTTTTTTCCTCTAACAAACTTGACAAAGATATAAAGTTCATCGTTTCTGCTACAACCCGAGTCTCATATCTATGACTCTCTCTCCCGATCTACCCACGTAGATATTGGTCAGCTCCTGCCCTAATTGTTGCCATGCAAACATACAAAACAAGACAACAACCGAAAAACTCTGGTGATAATATAATTCTCAGTATAAAAGACATATACATGCAGTATAGATCTCACATCAAATCAAAATATATCAACTCAAGATATAGAGTAATACAACACATGTATCGCAAATTGATTCAATTATTGAGATTCGTATCTGATCCCTGCCATCAAGATTCGTATCCAATCTTGATATGCATATCCGTATATCGTAGTTCGTATCCAACTCGACAACTAAGGTTCGTATCCGACCTTGGAAATAGAATCAATACACTTATCATTCAATAGACAATAAATAAATTTTATCAAGGACATCAAGTTCTAACTCAAGAACATAAAGATAACAAGTATGTGATTTCTAGGGACAACTCAAGAATCTTCAATCTCGAGTATCAAATCCTTTACGATCGATGTCATCTTATACCTTTCTTTCTTTTGAATTGTAAAGGTTCCAAGTCCGGATAATCTAAAACACAAATTGATATCAAAATCTGCTCAACTTCATCATTCAATCTTCAACGAAAATGACTTCAAACCTTGTTCAATTCTATCCCGGTTCGAATACGGAATTCCCGAGCTCGTCTCAATTACAAATCTGAAAACATAGCATATCAAGCTACTTAGATCAGCAATCAACTCAATTTAATCTTAGTTCAATCACAAAGATTCAAATTCTGGACCCGGCGGCATAACGGCAAAAAATCATTAACCGAAACTCATAACCATCAAATCTAACAACCATATCAGATCCAAATACATCTAAAACCAGCCATATAACATCATATATCAGCATAATCAGAAATGGCTAGGTTCGAACATAAGCTGAAAAATCATATCAAATCAAAATGGAGTTCGTTATTTTATTCGACTTCGAATATATAATTACCATTAACTCAAAAACATCATTACATAATCAATTATGATTTCATTCAATCCCATTATTTCGAAACCAGCTAAAACATAAGAAAACTTACGTTACGTCGAAGCTCTCGCAACAAGGATTGCAAAATTATGCCCGGATTAGAAATCTGACGGCCGAAACTTGAGAAATGAAAGATTGAAGATGAAAATGGAATTGAAAATCTGAAGTCTTCGATCTTGGCTGAAGTTTCTGATATGTTTACATGTATATACACGTTGATACACATATATATGACATGTGTAATTCCATTAATTCCAATATTTGCAATTTGGCCCTTCAACTCTTCAATCTTTTGAAATTCAATTCTCGATAAATCTTTTTAATTCAATTTAAATCCTAATTAATTTAAGAATATTAGAATTTAAATCTAAACCCCAAAATTCTCAAATTAAGTATTCTCGGATTAAAATTAAATAATTTTAGGGAATTAAAATTTTCTCCCTCTAAGAACTAATTTCGTCCGTGAAATCACATACAATATGTACACATAAGATAATGAAATAATAGAAAACTGAATAAGAACTCACAACAGTGAAATAACTCTGGAAATCTCTGTCTCATTTATTCTTCAGTCTTCCAAGTAGCTTCTTTAACTCCATGTCGACTTCATTGAACTTTGACCAATTGAATAGTCTTATTTCTGAGCTGTTTTTCTTTGTAATCAAGAATCTGTATTGGCTGTTCAAAATAACTCAGAGTCTCGTCAAGTTCAGTTTCATTAGGTTGAAAAATATGAGATGCATCAGGTTGATATTTCTGGAGCATTGAGACATGAAACACGTCGTGAATAGCAGACAAAGATAGAGGAAGAGCGAGTCGATAAGCAAGATCGCCTATCTTCTCGATAATCTCATAAGGACTGATAAATCATGGAGACAACTTACCACTCTTGCCAAATCTGATAGTGTCTCTGAAAGGAGAAATTTTCAAGAATACTCTGTCTCCCTGCTCATAACACAACGATCTACGTCTGACATTTGCATACTTGGCATGTCTATCTTGAACTGTCTTCATTCGCATCTGGATAAGTTTCACTTTATCAGTCATTTCTCGAATCATATCTGGCCCAATATCAGGTGCCTCTGAGATATCATCCCAGTAAAGAGGATATCTGCACTTTATTTCCATACAACGCTTCAATTGGAGCCATCTCAATACTAGCCTGATAGCTGTTATTATAAGAAAATTCAGCAAGTGGTAACGAATCTTGCCAATTAGTGACAAAGTCTAGCACTACAGTTCTAAGCATGTCCTCAAGTGCCTGGATAGTTCGCTCCTACTGTCCATCTATTTGAGGATGATATGTTGTACTCAGGTGCAATCGAGCACTTAGAGCTTGCTGCAGGCTGTGCCAAAAATGAGATTTAAATCTAGGGTCTCGGTCTGAAACTTTAGATTTAGGCACACCATGTAGTTTTATCACTTCTCTGACATAAATTTCTGACATCTGATCATGTCTATATGTCTTCCTGTATGGAATAAAGCATGTTGATTTCGTCAACCTGTCAATAATTACCCAAATGGCATTGCAACCTCTAGATGAACGTGGTAACTGGGTAACGAAATCCATGGAAATATGATCCCACTTCCATTCTGGAATAGACAAGCTATGTAATAGACCACTAGGCTTATTTCTTTCAGCTTTCACCTGTTGGCAATTCAAACATCGAGACACAAAATCTGTGACATCAACTTTCATTTGTTTTCACCAATACTGATTTTTCAAATCATTGTACATTTTTCTGCCACTAGGATGAATACTGAATCTACTGCAATGAGCATCTTTCAAAATTTTTTGTCTCAAATCTGACAAATTTGGTACAACAATCCTGTTATTCACCAATAAAACATCATCAACATTGACCTGATATTTGGATTGATGCCCTGATTTGACTTTCTCAATGGAATTCTGAATATTCTGATCAGCTTTCTGTGCTTCTTTAATTCTTATCAGCAATTCTGGTTCAGCTTGAATAGCAAAAACTTTGATAGGATGCATATCTGTCCCAAATGCTAATCCAGAAACACAACAATCTTCTACCAATCTGGATACACCTATCGTAGATAAGGATAAAAACATACTTTTTTACTCAAGGCATCTGCAGCTGCATTAGATTTTCCTGGATAATATTTGATCTCACAATCAAAATCTTTCAATAAATCTAACCATCCTCGTTGCCTCATATTCAGCTCAGACTGCGAAAACAGATATTCCAAACTTTTGTGATCAGAATAAATTTCAAACTTCTCACCATATAAATAATGTCGCCATAACTTCAACGCAAATACAATGGCTGCCAATTCAGATCATGAATTGGATATCTGGTCTCATGTGGCTTTAGCTATCTAGAGGCATAATAAACGACATGTTCTCTCTGCATAAGCACACATCCTAATCCCCTGTGAGAATAATTACAATAAAGAACAAAATCACCAGTACCTGAAGGAATCGTCAAGACTGGTTCACTCGTCAATCTCTTCTTCAACTCAATGAAACTGGCCTCACAAGCTTCAGTCCAGACATACAGTGCATTTTTCTGAGTCAACTGAGTAATAGGCTTCGTAATGCTGGAGAAAGTTTTGATAAACCTACGATAATAACTGGCTAAGCCCATAAAACTCCATATCTCTGGTACAGATGTAAGTCTAGGCCAACTTATCACTGCCTCAAGCTTGCTTGGATCAACAAAAATTCCATCTCTTGAAATAGTATGTCCAAGAAAAACAACTTTCTGCAACCAGAACTCACATTTTGACCGTTTGGCATACAACTTTTCTTCTCTTAAAGTTTTCAAAAAGATTCTTAAATGCTCAGCATGATCACAAAGATTCTTGGAATAAATCAGAATATCATCACTAAATATAATATCAAAATCATCAAGATATTTCTGAAATACTCTATTCATAAGTCCCATAAATACTGCTGGAGCATTTGTCAGACCAAACGACATCACTATAAACTCAAATTGACCATACCTCATTCTGAATGAAATCTTGGGTATATCTTCATCTCGAACTCTCAACTGATGATACTCAGATCTCAGATCAATTTTGGAGTATACAGACGAACCCTGCAACTGATCAAATAAATCATCTATCCGAGTTCTTTACTGTTGCTTTGTTCAGTTGTCGGTAGTCAATGCAAAGTCTCATTGATCCATCCTTCTTTCGTACAAATAAAACCGGAGCGCCTTAAGGAGAAACACCCGGTCTAATGTACCCTTTGGCCAGTAAATCTTCCAATTGATCCTTCAACTCCAATTCAATAGGTGCCATTCTGTAAGGAGCTTTGGATATCGGTTGCGTACCTGGTAGTAATTCAATACTGAAATCTATCTCCCGAGCTGGAGGTAATCCCGGAATTTCATCTGGGAAGATCAACAAATTCACTAACACTAGCAAATCAGCCAATTTTGGGCTAGTTTTCAGTACATCTACTGCGTAAACAAGAAATCCATCTGCTCCTTACTGCAATAAATGAGTCATAGATAGAACAGATATCAAAGGAATTCGAGATCTCGAACCTTTACCATAGAACTTCCATTCATCAGCCATCTCAGGTCTGAATCTCACAACTTTTTGGAAACAGTCAACTGTTGTCCTGTACTTGGTTAACATATCTATACCGATAATGCAGTCAAAATCTGCCAAACCAAACACAATATAATCTATCTCTATCACATTACCTTTCATATTGCAATATACAATTTCTGACAGATTTCACGGACGCGATACCACTGCCCAAAGGAGAAGAAATAGATACTACAACATATAATGGCTAAATAGGTAATGAATGTAATATGGCAAAACGTTCAGAGATAAATGTATGTGATGCACCTGTATCTATCAATCATAAGCAGGATAACCAAAAAGAGAATAGTTATTTGCTATTACACCGTCGGGTGCTGCCTGAGCCTGTTCTTCGGTCAATGCAAAGACTCGAGCTTGTTGTCTTGGAGGTTGGCTCACAGTCTGGCTTCCCCCTGCTCTAGTCTGTTGATGTGGCTAAAATGAATGCACTGCAGATGATTGTCTATCAGCCTGAGGAACTGGTCTAGAGGAACTTTCACTTAGTGCTCTTTCAGAATCATGTTGCGGGCAAGCTCTAGAAAAATAACCAACTTGATTAAAAATATGACAACTGCCAAAAACCCCTCTACACTGATCACTAGCATGATGAACTCCACATTTGTTGCAATAGACTCCTGAAGAACTAGATTTCTGTCTGGATCTAAACAGTTTGGATCCACTAGAACCAAAAGAGCTACTGCCTGATCATTTGAATTGCTTCCCTTTAGATTTAAAGAAATTTTCTTACCATTGCTACTACTTCCTCCCTCAAATCTAGGCGGTAGTTGTGGAACTTGTGGCTACTCCTGGGATGTTTTAACTGGCGGTGGCACAAATGGTGCTCTTCTTTGTCTGTGCAAACCAGCTTCCACCCCTTTTGCTCAATTAAGTGCGTCTGCAAAGTTATTGGGTCTTCCAGAATTAACCAATGTAAAAACATCCGGATTCAAGCCATTTATAAAATGGTCCGCTTGGGCTTCATCATTCTCTGCTATGTTCGGAGAAAATTTCAGCAGACTAGTAAACTTAGCCACATATTCCTCAAAATTTAGTTGTCCTTGATGCAAGCTAGAAAATTCCGCTCCTTTGTCTTTTTTGTAGGAGACTGGAAAGAAACGTTGATAGAATGCAGTTTTAAACACAGATCAGGTAACAATCGTACCTCGATTCTCCAGAGCTTTCTTTGTTGTAATCCACCAACCTTTTGCAACTTCATGAAGTTGATGTACAACAAGTCAAATTCGACGATCATCAGAATAATCCAGTGAATCAAACAACTAATCAATGCCTTCTAGCCAGTTCTCAAACTCAACTGAATTTTCAGTACCCTTCAAATTCAGAGGTTTAAAGGATTGAAATCTCTATAAAAAATTCTCCATCGGGGTTGCAGTCACATCTATCGGATCAGCAGATGTACTACTATAGTGACCCGCACCGTGATCACCTACTAATCAGAAGCTTAAGCATGCATTTAACTTAAATAAATAAATCAGAAATTAAACAGCGGAAAACTTAGACAACAATAAAATATTGTTTACAACCATATCGAATAAAATCCAGTGTATTAACCCAAATACAACTGAAACAAAAGCCTAGACAATAATCTTGCTGGTCCTCCATCGCCTAAGATCTCCTGGAACCACCCGCCTCATCCAGCCGCAGACCTGCCCCATGGAATAGGGTGTCCAGATACAACAAAGTACGGGACGTGAGCATGATAAGCTCAGTACGAGAGTATGAGTATACGGTGTTATGTGTGCATGTATGCAAGTGAACTGGGTGCCAAGACTCTCAGGTCAAGAAACAAGCTCAAAGACCGGGCCCAGGGTATATAGCACGCTGCGCCGTTGCATCTGGAGGTGGCTCATATACCCAGTGGATAATGATGACCTGATACTAGTACATGTGTCCAACCATCACGGTGACCTGACACAAGACTTACATATCCAACCATCCTCAAACTCATAGGGTGAGTGCCCTACTATAGGATACCTCTAAGGTAAAAGCTCAATATGCTCATGTATGTATCATACAGTCATGACATGCTGTATATAAAGGCATATAAAACATTCAATCACATAATCCATGCAAACACATAATACATGCATACTCAATCTGGATATCTCGAATAATACTTCCGTACCTTATAAACTAGGCAAGCTAGACCAGCACTATGTCCAAGCCTATAATCCGCACTACAATGCAAAGTACTCATGCATTATAATCTTATTCTAAAAGTCTTAACTACGCTATAGCATAATTCCTATTTACTATAAGGAGCCAGAGCTATACCTGCGTCCGTCGTCAGCCCGCTGATGATGACTGCCCCAGAACTTGGGCACCGCTCTTCCGCAACCCTGGAGCACCTGGCCAACCTCTGGACCAAGCCTAGGAAGGCTGGAAACACCCCAAAACCCCTAGAAAAGCCTAAGAACCGAGAGAGGAAATGAAATTTGGTGTGAAAATGAGGCTCTCGGATGGCCTATTTATAGGCAAAGTTCGGACGGTCCGAACTGGGTTCGGACGGTCCGAACTGCCACCCGTCCGAGCCATTTTCACACCTGGGATCTGCTGAGTTCGGACGGTCCGAACTCGGGTTCGGATGGCCCGAAGTAGTTCGGATGGCCCGAAGTGGTTCGGAGGGCCCGAACTGGTTCGTTTGCTCCGAACTATTTTTGTCCTTCTGAAGTCATTTTTGGACCCCCGGGACCTTCCCCACCATTTTCGGACGTTCCAGATCTGATTTTCCACTTATTTTCACCAAATAAGGACTCCTTAAACATGTTTTGACACTTTTAAAATTATATGTCATTTTCTAACATGTTTAAAGTTACTTAATCTTGTAAAATGGAACCGGGCTACTACATTCTCCCCCTACTTAAGATATTTCGTCCTCGAACAAATCTTAAGTACTGAATGCAGTAAAACACTGAATAAACATATTTTATTCAAACTGATTCATTTTACAATTTAAAATCTGAAAATACCACAATTTAAAATAGATCTGGATAATCTGTACGCAAACGACTCTCAAGTTCCCAAGTGGCCTCCTCAGTGCCTCAGCGCTGCCACTTAGAACAAGAGAAATGGTTTTGTTGCGTAACACTTTATCCTTATGACCTATGATACGCAAAGGTCTCTCCACGTAGGTCAAATCTGAGTCCAACTGTACTTCAAACGGCTGTAAGATATGAGACTAATCTGCCACATACCGTCGCAACAGTGAAATATGGAACACGTCGTGGATTTTTGACAAAGACGGCGGTAACGCAAACCTGTAAGCCAGATCTCCAACACATTCTAGAATCTTGAATGGACCAATGTACCTAAGAAATAGCTTACCCTTGAAACCGAATCTCAAAATCCTTCAAAATGGCGAGACTTTTAATAATACTTTCTCACCCACCTCAAACTGCAAAGGTCTGCGCTTAACATTTGCATAGCTAGCCTGTCGATCCTGCGCAACCTTAATTCTCTTCTTGATCTGTCCAACAATATCAATAGCCTGCTAAACTAACTCTGGTCGCTTAACCTGTCGCTCCCCCACTTCTTCCAGAATAGTGGAGTACGACATCGTCGCCCGTACAATGCCTCAAACGGAGCCATCCCAATACTACGATGGTAACTGTTGTTGTATGCAAACTCAATCAATGGCAACTGATTTTGCCATGCTGGACCAAAATCCATAGAACATGCTCGTAACATTTCTTCAAGAGTACGGATCGTGCGCTCTGACTGCCCGTCAGTATCTGGGTGATATGATGTACTCAAGCTAAGAGTAGTACCCATAGCGCGCTGAAGAATCCCCCAAAACCTGGAAGTAAACCTTGGATCTCGATCGCTGACTATGCTCACTGGCACTCCGTGCAATCGAACAATTTCCTGGATGTACAACTGTGCCATCCTATCAAAACTGTAGTCCCGATTATAAGGAATGAAATGTGCTGACTTGGTGAGTCGGTCCACCACAACCCAGATAGCATCACAATTCCTCGAGCTCACCGGTAAATGGGTCACGAAGTCCATCGTGATCAACTCCCATTTCCACTCAAGAATAGGTAAACTGTGAAGCAACCCTCAAGGTCGTCGGTGCTCTGCCTTGACCTGCTGACACACCAAATATCTAGAAACATATAGATACACACTCCTTTTCATTCCTTTCCACCATAACCTAGTACGCAAATCCTTGTACATCTTGTTGCTCCCCGGATGAATACTCAACTTAGAACGATGAGCCTGGGATAAAATCTCCTCCCTCAGAGTATCATCCTCCGGAACAACAATACGGCCAGATAAACAAAGAAAACCATCTGACTGATAGTGGAATCTAGACGAACTATCATCCCTGGCTAAACGAGCCAAACGCTGGGTCTTCGGATCAGCCATCTGAGCGTCTCGAATCCGAGAATACAAAGCAGGCTCAGATAAGATCGCAAACATCTGGATACTCTGCATACCTTTCTTATACTTGAAGGTATAACCTGAAGAACAACAATCTTCAACTGCACTTGCCACAGAACAAGTCTAAAGTGCAGACACTCGCACCTTGCGACTTAAAGCATCACCAGTGAGATTCGCAGCTCCTGGATGGTATTTAATTTCATAGTCATAATCCTTAAGCAAATCCATCCAACATCTCTGTCTCTTGTTCAACTCTGCCTGAGTGAACAAATATTTGAGACTCTTATGGTCTGTGAAGATCTCAAATCTCTCGCCATAGAGATAATGACGCCAGATCTTCAACGCAAAAACAATAGTTGCTAACTCAAGATCATGCACTAGGTAGTTATTCTCGCGAACTTTCAACTATCTAGAGGCGTATGAAATCACATGCCCATTCTGAGTCAGGACACATCCCAGTCCCTGAAGAGAAACATCTGTGTACGCTACATACCCTCCAGATCCAGACGGCAAAGCCAACATCAGCGCATAAGTCAACCGTCTATGAAGTTCACAAAAATTCTCCTCACATTCTGAAGAACACTCAAAATTCACACCCTTCCGAGTAAGTTGTGTCAGGGGTAGAGCCAGCTGCGAGAAATTCGCGATAAATCGACGATAATATCCTGCTAGACCCAGAAAACTACGGATCTCAGCTATCGTCGTCGGGCACGACCAGTTCATTACTGCCTCAATCTTGCTTGGATCAACAGACACTCCATCTCTGGATATAATGTGGCCAAGATATACCACCCGATCCAGCCAGAACTCACACTTACTCAGCTTGGCGTACAATTGTCTATCCCTTAGAGTCTGCAACACCAGCCTCAGATGATATGCATGCTCATTCACATCATGTGAATACACCAAGATATCATCAATAAATACAACGACGATCTTGTCCAAAAATTCCCGAAACACTCGATTTATTAGATCCATGAATACAGCCGGTGCATTAGTCAACCCAAATGGCATTACTAGAAACTCATAATGCCCATATCTGGTCCTGAATGTTTTCTTGGCTATATCCTGATCTCGGACTCTCATCTGATGATATCGAGATCTCAAATCAATCTTTGAGTAAACCGAAGTACCCTACAACTGATCAAATAGATCATCTATACGAGGCAAATGATACTTATTCTTGATTGTTACTCTATTCAACTGGCGATAGTCAATGCACAGACGCATAGACCCATCTTTTTTCTTCACGAACAGAACAGGTGCTCCCCACAGAGAAACACTAGGACAAATATAACCCTTGTCCAATAGATCCTGAAGCTGCTGCTTCAACTCATGCATCTCTGACGGAGCAGCCGATACGGTGCTCGAGAAATAGGCGAAGTATCTGGCATCAGCTCTATGCCAAACTCAACTTCGCGCACTGGAAGAAATCCTGGAATCTCATCTGAAAATACATCTGGAAATTCATTCACAATAGGAATAGCTTCTATACCAACACTTCCAGCAAATGTATCAACTACATATATGAGGTAGCCTTCCGCGCCAGATTTCAAAGCTGGGCAAGCTTTCAAAGCTGATACCAATGGCATCTGAGGTCGCGCTCCCTCACCATAAAAGAACCAGCTATCATCGCCAACCGGATGAAATTTTACCAATCTCTGGTAACAATCCACTGAAGCTCGGTATGTAGTTAACACATCAATTCCCAAAATGCAATCGAAATCCTCCATTGCTAATATCGTGAGATTCACTATCAAGATATTCCCTTCGAACTCTAAAGGGCAACCCATCACTAGACGCTTAGCTGACGCAGACTGACCCATCGGGGTAGAAACAACAACCACTGTGTCTAGTGAAATGTATGTCAACTTATATCTCTTAACAAAACGTGCAGATATGAAAGAATGAGATGCACCAGTGTCAATGAGTGCAAAAGCAGGTATATCAAATAACAAGAACGTACCCGCTATAACTTTCTCATTCTCATCCACTGCCTGATCATGCCTCAAGGAGAACACTTGGCTAGAAGTACGAGGTTTCAAATTAGAACCCCATGTCGACTGTCCCAGTGGCCTCTGCTGCACTGAAGCCTGAGAATCAGAACCTGAGCCAGAACTAGCTCCCCCGGCCTGTGGACAATCCTTCTTCAGGTGGCCAATTTCTCCACATCAAAAGCACGCCCCTGAAACCTTCCGGCACCTGTTAGCAGGATGATTCCCACCACAATGCTTACAAGGACCTTGATTCTTTTTGCCGAAATGCATCACCTCTCCGGATCCTGAGGAAGAAGAAGTAGAACCAGACTTCTTGAACGACTGAGCACGGGGACCCAAAGAACTCGCGGGTCTAGATGAGTAGAAGGATCTGTTACGGCGGATGCTGTCCTCTGCCTGGTGACATCGACTCACTAATCCCTCGTAAGTCATGTCATCTCCCACAGCAACTCGGCCATGAATCTCCGGATTAAGGCCCTGAAGGAACATATTATACTTCGCCTCCGTGCTATCAGAAATCTTGGGGAAATAGGGCAGTAACTCAAAGAACTTCAACTGGTACTCATCGATCGACATCGATCCCTGCCGTAAACTCAACAACTCACTTGTCTTCGTCTGTCAAAGAGCAGGTGGAAAATACAGCTTATGAAAAACCATGCGGAACTCATCCTAGGTAGCAACTCCTCGGGCTGCAATAAAAGGCGCAGAAGTAGAATCCCACCACTTCCGAGCTCGTCCTTCGACCAAGAAATCAAGAGTCTCCATCCACTGCTCCTCAGTGCATCGGAACTCCCGAAAACAAACTTCCATACGTCGTAGCCAGTTTCCCGCATCCTCCGGTGACTCTCCTCCGATTAAAGGGTTCGGACCCATCTGCATAAACCTATGCATGCTGAAACGCCTGCGATCATCATGACGATGGTGATGATGGCCCCGACGATGCTCCCGATCGTCCTGATCCTCCCAGCATCCACCTACGCTGCCGTGACTACTCTCGTCACCATGACCTGCCATCTACATGATGATTAAAGGTTAAACCCAATTCCAACAATCTAGATCCCAAGATTACTATGCACGCTCTGATACCATAAATGTAGTGACCTGCACCGTGATCACCTACTAATCAGAAGCTTAAGCATGCATTTAACTTAAATAAAGAAATCAGAAATTAAACAGCGGAAAACTTAAACAACAATAAAATATTTTTTACAACCATATCAAATAAAATCCAGTGTATTAACCCAAATACAACTGAAACAAAAGCCTAGACAATAATCTTGCTGGTCCTCCATCGCCTAAGCTCTCTTGGAACCACCCGCCTCATCTAGCCGCAAACCTGCCCCATGGAATAGGGTGCCCAGATACAACAAAGTACGGAACATGAGCATGATAAGCTCAGTACGAGAGTATGAGTATACGGTGTTATGTGTGCATGTATGCAAGTGAACTGGGTACCAAGACTCTCAGGTCAAGAAACAAGCTCAAAGACCGGGCCCAGGGTATATAGCACGCTGCGCCGTTGCATCAGGAGTTGGCTCATATACCCAGTGGATAATGGTGACCTGATACTAGTACATGTGTCCAACCATCACGGTGACCTGACACAAGACTTACGTATCCAACCATCCACAAACTCGTAGGATGAGTGCCCTACTACAGGATACCTCTAAGGTAAAAGCTCAATATGCTCATGTATGCATCATACAGTCATGACATGCTGTATATAAAGGCATATAAAAAATTCAATCACATAATCCATGCAAACACATAATACATGCATACTCAATCTGGATATCTCGAATAATACTTCCGTACCTTATAAACTAGGCAAGCTAGACCAGCACTATGTCCAAGCCTATAATCCGCACTACAATGCAAAGTACTCATGCATTATAATCTTATTCAAAAAGCCTTAACTATGCTATAGCACACTCCCTATTTACTATAAGGAGCTAGAGCTATACCTGCGTTCGTCGTCAGCCCGCTGATGACGACTGCCCCAGAACTTGGGCACCGCTATGCCGCAATCCCGGAGCAACTGGCCAACCTCCGGACCAAGCCTAGGAAGGCAGGAAACACCCCAAAACCCCTAGAAAAGCCTAAGAACCGAGAGAGGAAATGAAATTTGGTGTGAAAATGAGGCTCTCGGATGGCCTATTTATAGGCGAAGTTCGGACGGTCCGAACTAGGTTCGGACGGTCTGAACTGCCACCCGTCCGAGCCATTTTGACACTTGGGCTCTGCTGAGTTCGGACAGTCCGAACTCGGGTTCGGATGGCCCAACGTAGTTTGGATGGCCCGAAGTGGTTCGGAGGGCCCGAACTGGTCCGTATGCTCCGAACTGTTTTGGTCCTTCCGAAGTCATTTTTCGACTTCCGGTTCTTACCCCACCATTTTCGGACGTTTCGGATCTGATTTTCCACTTATTTTTACCAAATAAGGACTCCTTAAACATTTTTTGACGCTTTTAAAATTATGTCATTTTCTAACATGTTTTAAGTCACTTAATCTTGTAAAATGGAACCGGGCTACTACAACTACCCTGAGCATTCTAAGGATATGCTACTAGCTGTGCTACATTTGGCTGTTCTGCCTGAGGAACGGCCAGTGTTCGTCTAGTAATCGGTGCTTGACGAGGAGGCATATCTGTTATTCAAACAGATTAGTGCACAATACACTATCATATTTAGCAATTCTATTTCCATCCTTCTCTAATCGGTTTCGCATAAGAATGCCAATTTTGATAAGGACAAATGGAAATATATCTCAAATAAAGCATGCATTAACAATTAAGGCACATATCTTGCACAATTAAAGCATGCACGCATGGAATTCACATAATTGCCTATAGGATTGAATCTCATGCTATAAAAGTAAATTAAACAGACTCAATCTACCCCGTTCATCTATCTCACCGAGAAACCTATGCTCTGATGCCACCTGTTGTGAGGCCTCGGGTGCAAATCTCGATTCTTATTGGGAAATTACTAAATAAGCATGATTAAGTAAACTTGATATAAATTAATCAAAGACAAAAGTTTTTTTAAAATACACGGACTCCGTGAACAGGTCCGTGCATTAACCTGTAACCAAGAATTCATGGCTGCAAGGTACACGGACCCTATGCCGCCTCCGTGTATGGGTCCGTGCAAATCAAATACACTAAAAATCCAAGTTTCTATTTTCAACACGAACTCCGTGCACCCTCCGTGCCTAGGTCCGTGCATAACATTTCAAAATTTTCATGTTTCTACCTCGGCTACAGACCACCCAGACCCATGCACGGATGCATGTCCGAGGTCCGTGCACATTGAAAATAAAAGTTGTTTCAAACACAAAGGTACACGGACCCATGCACGGAGGCATGTATAGGGTCCGTGCCCTGCTAAAAATCTGCACATTTCAAATTCTGTCCAATTTTTGAAAATGCAATGAACATAGATCATTTACCATCTCACAACATACTACAACAATTCTGAATATGCACATACATATATATCAAGTATCAAGCATAATACCATGCCTTTCTTACATCAAACTAATACTCTAAAATACAACAAAAGTGTCAACTAAACAAGAGTTTCACAAGTATTCTTCAAACTACAACAAGTTTTTATCCTCTAACAAACTTGACAAAGATATAAAGTTCATCGTTTCTGCTACAACCCGAGTCTCATATCTACGACTCTCTCTCCCGATCTACCCACGTAGATATTAGTCAGCTCCTGCCCTAACTGTTGCCATGCAAACATACAAAACAAGACAACAACCGAAAAACTCCGGTGATAATATAATTCTCAGTATAAAAGACATATACATGCAGTATAGATCTCACATCAAATCAAAATATATCAACTCAAGATATATATTAATACAACACATGTATCGCAAATTAATTCAATTATTGAGATTCGTATCTGATCTCTGCCATCAAGATTCGTAATCGATCTTGATATGGATATCCATCTATCGTAGTTCATATCCAACTCGACAACTAAGGTTCGTATCCGACCTTGGCATTAGAATCAATACATTTATTATTCAATAGACAATAAATAAATTTTATCAAAGACATCAAGTTCTAACTCAAGAACATAAAGATAACAAGTATGTGATTTCTAGGGACAACTCAAGAATCTTCAATCTCGAGTATCAAATCCCTTACGATCGATGTCATCTTATACCTTTCGTTCTTTTGAATTGTAAAGGTTCCAAGTCCAGATAATCTTCAACACAAATTGCATATCAAAATCTGCTCAACTTCGTTATTCAAACTTCAACGAAAATGACTTCAAACCTTGTTCAATTCTATCTCGGTTCGAATACGGAATTCCCGAGCTCGTCCACTTCAATCACAAATCGGAAAACGTAGCATATCAAGATACTTAGATCAGAAATCAACTCACTTCAATCTTAGTTCAATCACAAAGATTCAAATTCTATCAAATTATGGACCGGGCGAAATAACGGCTAAAAACCGTTAACCAAAACTCATAACTGATAAGTGCAATTTTTGTGCATTATTTCGTGTTATTTTTATGTCTATGTTGTGTGCATTCATATTGTTTTAAGTGTGTTTTTATGTGTTTAGTGCATGTGTGTGAATTTCACTCTCCCGGTTGATTTTGTAGGAGAATGAATTTTGAAAGAATGAATTACGGAGTAGCCTTGGTCAAAATAACATTTTTAATTTTACAGAATTGAAAATCCAATCTTCACCGTTCAAAATGAATATCAAGATGATTTAAAGTTTTTATCTAAAATTCAGCTCAATCCGCCGGCTAGAAATTAAGATATAAATTTTTTAAAATCGTTGCTCGGAGCAGAAAATTTCAGGCGCTCGAGCGAGAATTGAACTCGCTCAAGCGCGCATTATATTTCCAGAATTCTGCTTTTCATGGCGCGCTCGAGCAAGAATTCCACTCGCTCAAGCGCATGTTCCGGCGTCAGATTTATTGGAGAATCCTATTTTGTGAAGGAAATTAATTGGTACATGATCCGGACACTATAAATAGATTATATATCATATTTTTGGAGGTTCTGAAGTTCCACAACGCAGACAACACAAAGGGGGCGGCTACAAGGCTTGAGAGAGAAGATTTCTCTTTTTTTTCTTCTTTTTTTTATTTTTGAATTATTATTTTTAATTATTGAGTAGTTTTTATTCAACCAAGAGGGCGTGCATGATTGAGCCGAACAAATTTATGTAGAAAACTTGGATGTTTCTTTGGAATTTTTCAGATTTGATTTTATTTTATTGATTTTCAGATTTATATTTGTATTGTGAATAGCCTGATCAACTGTTTGCTTGCATGTTAATCGATTCCAAGTCGACAGAGGAGGTATTGATTTCGATCATTCTAACAATTAACACATGGTAAAATCAACTAGAAATAGATTTCGATTTCAGTGTTCGGTTTTAGGTAAAAACTGAATTTTCACAAATATTTAATGCATTCAAATTTGATTAGAATTACGAAAGATTAATCCGTCAATATTTAAATAGTTTGATTGTTCTAGAAATATATCTTTGAACTAGATAGGAGAATTCTCGTAATTTAAGATTAAATCTGAGTCCTGAATCGGCTATTTAAATAGTTTACTCGTTGTCGTGACATCGGAATATTTAAAGCTTTTGATTCTTGGATTTTCAAGCTTGTGTTTTATTTAGTCCAATTTAATTTATAGTCCTAGTTGCCATTGGAGTAGCACTTTTTTTTTTAAAAGTGTGTAGTACTTTTTCTCCATTCACTCACACACTCACAATTATATACATACATCTATACTTACACACTTAAACATAAATACATAACCCTAGCCTCCAACACATTACACTCTCAATCTCACCCTAAACTCACGCACACATTCTCACACACTAAGAGAAGCACCTGATTTCTTCCCCTGCTTCTTCATGGAGACCTTCGGCGTCACTCTCCACTCCCATTAAGCTCCGCTAACTCCATTCTTCACTCTGGTGGATCACTCCTAGCAAGCTGGACGAGCTGGTACACCCCCTTTTGAGCTCGGTTTCAGCCCAAATTTGGATCTTAGTAGCTCACGGCCATAGCTCCTCGAGCTCTCGTGTTCTCCGATTCCCGTTTCCTTATTTTTCTAGCATAAGCAAGATTATGGTTCATTTTCTCACTTATAGATTATTTATGTGTGTCTTGATTGGTGTTAGGATTTGTGCACCTCATTTTTCTGAAAATGGTGTATGCGTTCCCTGTTCATGTTCTTCTTCAAACGACATTTTGTTTTTTTTTTGTTTTTCTGTTGGTTTTGTTGCTTATGGTTTAGGTTCAAAATTTTCCAGAAATTGTTCATGTGTTATGGTTTTAATTTTTCCAGAAATCGTTCATGTGTTATGGTTCGAATTTTTCCAGAAATTGTTCATGGGTTGTGGTTCGATTTATTTGGTGATTGTTTGTGTTGGTTGGGATGGCGATGTAGGAGCTACCATGGATGATATGTAGTTCACATGGTAGTGTTAGAATGGCTTAAAGATTTGTGGTGATTTGGAAGTGAAGGAACTTTGATTGTGGGAGTTGTTAGGACACGGCTTGGAAGGTTTATAGGGGCTGCCATCTTTGAGCTAAGTCGAAGTGTTTGGGGTGAGTTCATAGGGCTCGGGATGAGTCTAAGGTTTGGTCTTGTTCCTAGTCTAGTAGCTTGGGACTTGGGAGGCATCGTGCTAAGTTTGGAGTGAGTTTGAAACCAGGCTTGAGCAGAATTTTATGGACTTAGCTGCTGTCCAGTAGTCGATTTTTAAACCTAGGTTTAACTCGATTTTTGGTCAAGGGCTCGGGTTTGGGAATAGGATGTTAGGAATACATCGGTTCAAGCGGGAATCAATTCGACTAGGATTTGGTCGAGTTCTAGGCATACAAGTCATGGTGTGCAAAACTTTGAGTCTTAGGAGGAGGCTGTCCGGAAACTGTTTTAAAACAGGGTTTAAACTCGGGTTTTGGTTTAGGGCTCAGGTTTAGAAATGGTTTGGAATGTTAGGAATATGTTGGTTCAAGCGGGAATCATTTCGGTTAAGTTTGGGTCAAGTTTTAGATTTTAGTTGATAAGACGCAGAATTATGTTGAGGCTAAGGGGCTGCTGCCCGGAAATCATTCTTTTGACAAATGATCGCTTAGGAAATAAATCCCGATGATGACCTCCCTATTTAGTTCTAAGTGTCGTGGTGTCGTGGTTTCAAGCGGTACTCATTTTGAATAAGAATTGGACGAGTTATAGATTTTACGGGCGAACCGCTCCGTTTAGTCCTAAGCGCATTTATGGGTTAAACTTCCACCCCTTTGGTTTGCTTCCTAAATCACCATCCCGATCATCTATGTGTGAGTCATATGCATGATTATTGATTAACATTTACACGTACGTCATATTTGCATATGCATTCTAAGTCTCAAATTCAATAAAGGAAAGAAATATTTTTGAACGAAGTGAGATGGTTGTGACTACATATTCATGTGTTCGTGTGGGGCTGAAAGACGTTTTGGCCTCCCTTACCAAATCATTATGGGTTTCCTTACCTTAGCATGTGTTCGTGTGGGGCCGGAGCTATTTTGGTCTCCCTTACCAATTTAGGGCAAGATTGAGTTGGGTTTTATCTTGACTTCCTTGCGGCATAGTGCACTGCAGCCATGATCATGATCGAAATCACAGAGTCACAATCAAGGATCTAAGTTCACAGTTACAGTTACAGATTCAGATACAGTTTATGCAGTTTCATTGATTATGTTTGACTTAGCCATGCATATGTTTCATTCATGTTCTCTCATTCATTTTGAAGTTTATTTACTTGTTTAAAGTAAGGGCACAAAACAAAGGTATTTTTAGTATCAGCTATTTTTAATCTGCGTGTGCTTGTATTTACGTAGTACTCATTATCCCCCCCCCCAATATTCTTTCTGAGTATTTTAGACTCACTACACTTATTGTTTTCAGGTGAGGAGTATTTCATAGAGATTGAGGGTCAAGACTATCGAGCGGACTGCGATGCGGGCACGTCACATTCCCTCCGACCTATGCTAGTCTTCCGCCAAAGTTTATTTTAACATTTCATAGTCTTTTATTCTGTTTCTTGGATTAATGTAAATGTAAAGATTCATTGATTGTCTTTGGACATGGAAATATCAAAGTGTTAATTATTTTGATGGTTGAATTGTCGTATCTTCTTCTCAGGTCTTCGTTCGTTTCTCGGTCTGAATTATTTAGTATTGTTGGTCGTTTTATTTTTGTTTTACTGTTGTCTGTGACAGGTGGGTTGTTATATAAACAGAGAGGTCATGCCGAAATTTTTTAAAAATCCGTATTTTATTTAGTTTAATTTAAAAGTTGAGTCAGGGTTGTTTCAGTTGGTATCAGAGCATGGTTCTGGTTTGGGTTGTGCCTACTGCCGGTTGCAAGAAACTCGAGAAATCTCGCCTCAAAGTATGTAAGTTTTAAGGAATTTTATATGTTAGTCATACTTGAATTGATGCTTTAAATGTTTTGATGTCACTATTTTAAAATATTTTCCGAAATAGTTGTTAAATTTATTTAAGTGTGTAGTTTAGTATTTAATCTTGTTTAGAAATTTCTTTTAATAATTTAAAGTGTATTATTTGACTGTTTATTTTTGTAGCATGCGATTCCATGTTAAACGGAGTTGGTGTACCAATATTCCTTCCAGTTTTAGCAGTACGTGGATGTTGTTTGAGTTATTAGGTAGTGTTAACAATTTTGATTAGATTGCAGGAGTTTGTCGGAAAAACATTAAACTTGCGCATTAGGAAATTTTAGTTGACGCGTCCTTGTGGTAATTTATTCTCTTATGGATGGAATTTAGTTAGATAAAACTAAGTGAGTAGTCTGCTTAGAATTTGATTGATGTATGTTTTGTCAATTAAGTTAATGAATCAAACTCGTGTGAAGACTTTAGATACGAACTTGGTTTTATATTATTATGGATAGTAGAGTTTTCTTTGTTTATTTGGACAAGTATGATTTTGTGGAAATAGTGAGTCAGTTACTACGAGCCTTTCAATTATGTGAACTATTATTCCGATCATTAATTTCCTTATCCTTCAATTGTGCTTCCATCCATTGCAAAATATACTTTTGAGTATCCGAAAGTTCTTTGCACTTCCTTTGAGCATTTATGGGTTCGTATGACATTTATCAGCGTTGAATTCTGCCATTTTGGCAATGGTTGAACTTCTTAATAAAATCCTTCTTATATTTTACACTTCTTGGAATTTTTCTTCGGTTCTAGAGCCACATGTTGATGTGAGTAAGATTCACTTTGCCTTTCTTTTTGGTAATCTACTTATGTTGTGTGGCTGACATCTGATTTTACTTTGAGACCGTTTTTTTCCATGATTATTGACTTGTGTGGATTTCTCTCAACTGAAGTCACACCGATTGCTCTTAATTGTGCTTTGATTGTTTGAGCATGATTTCATTACCCTTGGATGAATGATCACGAGGTTTGTATCTTGTTGGCTCATATTTATTATTCATGGAGCCTCCATTATTATTCGTTCACCCCTAGAATTGAATTATGAGTGAGTTATTTTCATTTATCTAGATTTTATTTTCAGCTCGTTTGTTTGTAATGCTTGAATTATTTCATTTCATATAAAGCAGGATTACTTGTATGTCTGTCTCCTTTCCTGATCCATCATGTTGAATTATTTGGGTGGATCATAGTTTCAAATTATCATTTCTATTCTGGTGTAGAGAATCGACTCGTAACCGCATAGTAAGTATTTCGACTGTTGGGATTTAGTATTAGTACTAAGATAAAATCCTAAGTTATTGTTGTGTCCTGAGGAATGGCGACTACTAATTTTATTTTTTTCTAGCGAGTGGACTGCTAGTTAGTGAATTATCTGAATTGGTTGTTTCAATTTCAAACAGGATCGTTAAGAGTAAGTAAGTTGAATGGGTGAACAGTTACGAGATAGAAAATAGAGTTGTTCCTAGACACTTTTGGGTACGTTATATTAGCATTCTAAGATTTTGTGAATGTCAACCGGTAAGGATTTTGCACCAACTATGGGTACAGAAGGATGAATAAAATATTTCGGAAGATTTCCGGATAAGCTGTAGATTTATTATTCGGTGAAATGCTAAGGTACTGGAGGATCAATTAGAAAGCCTTTACGATCAAGTTACAACCTCTTCGAGGTGTCTAATTGTATATTAAGTTCTTGAAACATGAATTCAGGGTGTACATATAATAAATTTGGGAATTCTTGGATTTTCAGATTTACTGCTAAGTTGAACTAGGGATTTGAGGTATTTATTCATACGATAGGTAAGAATTGTTTGGTACTTAGAGACCATCTAATCCAATAAGTGGATAATGTCTCGTGGTATTTTGACTTGTAGTGTAATTAGGGATTTCTTAGTCGTTGCATCTGAGATGGAGAAAAGTGGGTAAATCCGTTGGGAAATTTTATTTAAGAATTGAATTTTCGGTAGAATCAAAGATGCCAGAGATGAACGTATAAATTGGTGAATGAATATTTGAAATCCATTTAGTCACCTATTTGGATTCTAGAAATTATAGGTTAATACCTTTGAACTGAACGACAATGGATTTCAAGATTTTATTTTCGTAACAAGGATTAGATTTATTTATTTATAGAAATGGGTCAGATCTATCCCGTATCTTGAGGTCTAACGAGGTAGAATCATATAGTCACTTAGCTATCCTATTTAGAAAAGTTTAGTGTTTAGTCGCTAAGTATTTTGAGGACTTGTGAATTTCTTAAGAGCTCAAGTTCTAGATTATATGAGTTAAGTTTTGCTGGTGAATAGACGTTAAGCGTAATTTCGTTGTTAGAAATTTTTTAAGTTATGAGTAAGATCGACATAAATTCTTTAATGGGTATACAAGAACTTTAATGCTTGAAATTACGATTCAGGATTTAAGGTTATCAAAATAAGGAAGGTATCAGATATTTTAGGAGTTTAGGTGGCGAATTGAAAACTCTTACAGTTACATGAGAACAGTGATTAGAAAATTTTCTTAGGCTACAATCATACGGGGATAAATATGAGTTTGCAAATTTATTTTTGCAGTAAGAGTTAATTAGACCCTTAATGATATATACATCAGTAAGCATCAGAGTGCGCAACGAAAGATGTTTTGGGCCAACTCATGTGGGTGAAAAGTTGGAAAATTTAGTGTTGATATGGTCTAAAGTATTCGAACCTAGTTAGTAAGTCTTGAATTTCGAGGACGAAATTCCATTTAAGTGGGAAAGGAATTGTGACGCCTAAAATCCAATTTACTAGATTACATGCATTAATTTAATAAATATTAGGATTATTATTTGTAGGTTTAATTTATTTAATTTCTTTATTTGAATTATGTGCTAATAAAATATTTTTATTATTTATTCAATGATTTTATTATGCAATTTAAATCATTTTAATATTTTAAAGGTTTAAGCTTGTATATTTAAATGATTTTAATTGTTTAATTTATTCTTTTAAATGATTTTAACTGCTTAGTTTATTTGTTTAAATATTTTCGAGTGCCCAACTTATTTATTTTAAATTTAAATATTCTAAGTTTAGCGGTTAGTTATTTTAAATTATTTTAAGTTATTTTAAATGTCTAGCTTATTTATTAAAATTTTTTTTAATTGTCTAAATCATTTTAAAGGTTTTAGACTTTTTTATTCAAATCTTTCTTTTTATTTGTCCGAATTATTTTAAAGGTTTTCATTTCGACTTGTGTATTTATTTAAATTGCTTTTAAACATTAGTATAGTTTGTTTAAAATTTATTTTAAATCGCTCTGCCTGCTATTTAAATATTTTACTCGTTGTCGTGACATCGGAATATTTAAAGCTTTTGATTCTTGGATTTTCAAGCTTTTGTTTTATTTAGTCCAATTTAATTTATAGTCCTAGTTGCCATTGGAGTAGCACTTTTTTTTTAAAAGTGTGTAGTACTTTTTCTCCATTCACTCACACACTCACAATTATATACATACATCTATACTTACTCAATTAAACATAAATACATAACCCTAGCCTCCAACACATTACACTCTCAATCTCACCCTAAACTCACGCACACATTCTCACACACTAAGAGAAGCACCCAATTTTTCCCCCTGCTTCTTCATGGAGACCTTCGGCGTCACTCTCCACTCCCATTAAGCTCCGCTACCTCCATTCTTCACTCCGGTGGATCACTCCTAGCAAGCTGGAAGAGTAGGTACACCCCCTTTTGAGCTCGGTTTCAGCCCACATTTGGATCCTAGCAGCTCACGGCCATAGCTCCTCGAGCTCTCGTGTTCTCCGATTCCCGTTTCCTTATTTTTCTAGCATAGGCAAGATTATGGTTCATTTGCTCACTTATAGATTATTTATGTGTGTCTTGATTGGTGTTAGGATTTGTGCACCTCATTTTTCTGAAAATGGTGTATGCGTGCCCTGTTCATGTTCTTCTTCAAACGACATTTTGTTTTTTTTTTGTTTTTCTGTTGTTTTTGTTGCTTATGGTTTTGGTTCAAAATTTTCCAGAAATCGTTCATGTGTTATGGTTCGAATTTTTCCAGAAATCGTTCATGTGTTATGGTTCGAATTTTTCCATAAATTGTTTATGGGTTGTGGTTCGATTTATTTGGTGATTGTTTGTGTTGGTTGGGATGGAGATGTAGGAGCTACCATGGATGATATGTAGTTCACATGGTAGTGTTAGAATGGCTTGAAGATTTGTGGTGATTTGGAAGTGAAGGAGCTTTGATTGTGGGAGTTGTTAGGACACGGTTTTGAAGGTTTATAGGGGCTGCCATATTTGAGCTAAGTCGAAGTGTTTGGGGTGAGTTCATAGGGCTCGGGATGAGTCTAAGGGTTGGTCTTGGTCCTAGTCTAGTAGCTTGGGACTTGGGAGGGATCGTGCTAAGTTTTTGGAGTGAGTTTGAAACCAGGCTTGAGCAGAATTTTATGGACTTAGCTGCTGTCCAGTAATCGATTTTTAAACCGGGGTTTAACTTGGGTTTTGGTCAAGGGCTCGGGTTTGGGAATAGGATGTTAGGAATACGTCGGTTCAAGCGGGAATCAATTCAACTAGGATTTGGTCGAGTTCTAGGCATACAAGTCATGGTGTGCAAAACGTTGAGTCTTAGGAGGAGGCTGTCCAGAAACTATTTTAAAATAGGGTTTAAACTCGGGTTTTGGTTTAGGGGCTCGGGTTTAGAAATGGTTTGGAATGTTAGGAATATTTGGTTCAAGCGGGAATAATTTCGGTTAAGTTTGGGTCGAGTTTTAGATTTTAGTTTATAAGACGCATAATTATGTTGAGGCTAAGGGGCTGCTGCCCGGAAATCATTCTTTTGACAAATGATCGCTTAGGAAATAAATCCCAAGGATGACCTCCCTACTTAGTTCTAAGTGTCATGGTATTGTGGTTTCAAGCGGTAATCATTTTAAATAAGAATTAGACGAGTTATAGATTTTACGGGCGAACCACTCCGTTTAGTCCTAAGCGCATTTATGGGTTAAACTTCCACCCCTTTGGTTTGCTTCCTAAATCACCATCCCGATCATCTATGTGTGAGTCATATTCATGATTATTGATTAACATTTACACGTACGTCATATTTACATATGCATTCTAAGTCTCAAATTCAATAAAGGAAAGAAATATTTTTGAACGGAGTGAGATGGTTGTGACTACATATTCATGTGTTCGTGTGGAGCTGAAAGACGTTTTGGCCTCCATTAACAAATCATTTTTGGTTTCCTTATCTTAGCATGTGTTTGTGTGGGGCCGGAGCTATTCTGGTCTCCCTTACCAATTTAGGGCAAGATTGAGTTGGGTTTTATCCTGACTTCCTTGCGGCATAGTGCACTGCAGCCATGATCATGATCGAAATCACAGAGTCACAATCAAGGATCTAAGTTCACAGTTATAGTTACAGATTCAGATACAGTTTATGCAGTTTCATTGATTATGTTTCACTTAGCCATGCATATATTTCATTCATGTTTTCTCATTCATTTTTAAGTTTATTTACATGTTTAAAGTAAGGGCACAAAACAAAGGTATTTTTAGTATCAACTATTTTTAATCTGCGTGTGCTTGTATTTGCGTAGTACTCGTTATCCCCCCTCCCCCCCCCCCCCCCCACATATTCTTGAGTCTTTTAGACTCACTACACTTATTTTTTTCAGGTGAGGAGTATTTCATAGAGATTGAGGTGCAAGACTATAGAGCGGACTGCGATGCGGGCACGACACATTCCCTCCGACCTATGCTAGTCTTCCGCCAAAGTTTATTTTAACATTTCATAGTCTTTTATTCTGTTTCTTGGATTAATGTAAATGTAAAGATTCATTGATTGTCTTTAGACATGGAAATATCAAAGTGTTAATTATTTTGATGGTTGAATTGTCGTATCTTCTTCTCAGGTCTTCGTTCGTTTCTCGATCTGAATTATTTAGTATTGTTGGTCGTTTTATTTTTGTTTTACTGCTGTCTATGACAGGTTGATTGTTATATAAACAGAGAGGTCATGCCGAAAAGTTTTTAAAATCCGTATTTCATTTAGTTTAATTTAAATGTTGAGTCAGGGTCGTTTCACTTGGACTCTCTGTCCATTTACTATAACTTGACCTGGTACGCTTGTCAGTAGATTTTATCACACCGATTTAAGCGGTCAAGATTTTGGCGCCGTTGCCGGGGACTGTTTAGTTAATATTAGGATAGATTATTTGCTTGAAACTAGACATTTTTTAATTGCATTTGTTTTTTTTAATTATTAATTATATTATTTTTCTTACTTGTGAGGTACTTGGAGATGGATCATCGACAGGTGTTCACAAGGTTTGGCCAACAAGACTCAAAGCCTTTCTATGCTGCTTGGGGGAGATTCAATGATTTGGCGAACAGATTTTGATGCCATGATTTTTCAAACTACACTCTAGTTCAAATTTTTTACGGTGGTTTGGATGAGCTAGCAAGATGTTGGGTAGATTATGGAGCTTTGGCCACTGGCAGTCACTTGTTCAGCAGAAATTACGACAGTGCGATGCACTTGTTAAATGATATGGCAGATTTTGACTACCATTGGCATTGTGATCCTTCACTGCAGGGTTGGAGTCACCATTATCCTCCACAATTCAACTCCACAAATCAAGAAGAGTGTATAGGGCATTTTGAGGATCATGTGGCTCAGTTGGAGAACATGGTGCGACGGCACACAGAGACAAATAAGTTCTTAGAAAACCGCATCAAGTCTTTGAGTTTTTTGGATGAACAGATTGCGCTTCTTAGAGAACCAATTTTTGAGATCTGCCTAGAGAATGAAGTAATTGAGCCAGAGCAAGAAGAAATATTTTTTGAAGAATCTTCATGTGACGATGAGCCAAAAGTGACAGTGGAGGAGGAAGAAATTTCCAAGGCAAAAGATTTGACCTCCTCAATGGTCTTTACATGTACATCATTAGAAGATCTGTTCTTCCCATTGACGCCAACTCCACAGTATTACATCCTCTATGAGCTTCTGAAAGAGTGGGTGCCCGGTGAGCCAACTTGTGGCTAAGGGCTTTGATGACTCTTTGTATAAACAATCTTTTGTTTAATATAATTTACACTTTTATTAATGGCAATGACTTTATCTTTCTTCATATTGTTATATTGTGATATACTATTGTTGTTTTGATAAAGACCTTGAATATACTATAGTGTATGTAAGATGTGGTACTACATGGGGATGTCTATCATGAAACACATCTTATAGTCACTGTATATTCTAAATGGTTCCTAGTCGATTGAGCCGTCCGTTAATAAGGATAAGGATCGCTCGAGATTGAGACTAGCATTTGCGATGCCGAGTACCACGTTTCATTGGTATGGAACATAGAGATGTTCAAAGCATGCAAATGGATATTCATACGATGAATGATCGAACTACCCTATCCGGACTTTCCACGTGGTTATCACTTATCGAGTGGATAAAGTCCGCGGTTTTGGTTGTACACCATTAGTCCTTACTACTTGAAACATCATTGAGACTCTATATGCTAGTACTGTGCTTTGACTCGTTTACCGACTCTATTGGGGTCATCAGGTGTCGGGATTGGGTACAGTTACAACACATATAGGAGTCGATGCTTTGTTGTCAAGGATTCACCACATACTTGCGAGTGTGGATATCCTATGCAATCTGAGGAGATATTAGTGTGACGAATCTCTGGCCAGAGTACATGATGTGTTTTAAGAAATGGTTTTTTAGTAGCACATGCGATGTCACTATTTGATCTTCAAGATGCATTGCATAGTTATCGAATCTCGAACGACTCTCGATTTACCAATGTTTGTTGATTCGATCGGGATATATGGATGAAGGGACCGTACTGTACGCTAACCAAAATCTATTGGTTCTTGTAGGCACTATCAGTGATACCTAGGGAATCATGGGGCGATGTTGCTAGGCGCTCTTACCATGATTCGATGGGCAAGTCGGAAATTGTTGTTCCGAGTCACAAGGAGTTGTGAGCCCACGGCTAGCTGTATCCCTGAACCATTGAGGGTCACACAGAGTAATGGATTTTTTAATCCCCGTTGAGATAGTTAAATTTAAAGAGTTAAATTTAATGAACAAAGAAGTGGGACTTCTTATTTAAGAGTAGAGGAGTAAGATTTCCTAAAATGACATAGGGATGGGCATTTTTGGAAATCACTGAATTCGGATTCAGAAAATTTATCTCGACTCTAAAAGATGCAGAAATGGTTTCTGTGAACATTGGTGAAATTGGTTTATCAATCTGAGTCACGATGAATTTTATATTAATTTCTGAACATGCGGGCTTTGCTTGTCAGACTTGAACTTATGACTAATGGGCCCTAAGCTGTTAGCAGCCCACATTATAAATAAGTTATTGCAGTACAGAAATTACACAACAGAGGTCACAAAATATTTTCGAAAACCCTAGCTGTGTTTTCTCTAAGTGGCCGCCCCCTCCCTCTCTCTGTCGGGAAAATTCAGCTTGTGAATTTTGAATTTGCAGTCTGGTTTAATGGATCAAATTCGTTAATTCTCTTCGTAGAAACTTCTGATAGATTTTCTAGTGCAATATATCAGAGGGATTAAATCTCTGTTCGTGGACCTGATTGAAGAACAGTTCGTCCATCAGTTCCAGGGATATACAACAAGAGCAGAGTAATCTGTTGGTGTCCATAATCTCGATTCGAGATTGGAGGTAAAAATTTATAATTGTTATTTAATTTTTACACACACAATTTAATCGTAAAGTTTTGATACCCATTATGGAATCGTTCCATATTAAAAATTTTAAACTTCCGCTGCACCGGGTATCAATCCTGATTGATCTGATCACCATTCTCCAACAGTGGTATCAGAGCCAGGTTGCTCAGATCAAGCGATTAAATTAATCGATTGTACAAATATTTTTAAGCCTCGGTTTTTGAAACAAAATAAATTTTTTAAAATAAAATTATTTTTTTTTCGGGCAAAACCCAGGCAGCGATTGGATCGCTGCCCGGCCCGAGCCCCTTTGGGGCGCGGGCTGCCCGGGAGCGTCCCAGGCGGCCCGCGAAAAATTAATTTTTAAATTTTAAAATTAAAATTTTAATATGTTAAAATTCTATTTTTGGTCCGATCGAAAATTGTTTTTGATTGGTCCACGAGGCGTCGGATCGAATTGTTCGAGTCCGAAAATTTTAAAATTGATTTTTGGATAAATTTGAATTTTTGGAAAATTTATAGATTTTATCCGTTAAATAAGATTTTATGAAATTAATTATTTTTGGTACAATTGATGATAAGATATGATCTTATGAAAATATTGAGTAAAATATGATTTTATGTATAAAATTGGATTTTATATGTAAAATATGATTTTATTTGATAAAAAGATAAAATATGATTTTGTATGTAAAATAAGATTTTATATATGGAATATGATTTTATCCTTTTAATTTAAATTGCCATTGCATGTTATCCAATAAATTAATTTTGAATTAAATATTATTGGATAAGGATGATCGATTGACATGACCAATTTTGTAGGTGTATGTTAGGAATTTACATTTGTTTTTATTATTGTTGGATTTATTAATGGGTCTGGTTTATGGCCCAATATGAATTGTCATATGTAATAAAAGTGGGCCTGGTTTATGGCCCGTTCCCACCCCTTAAAATGTATCCCCTACTTGTCATGTTTATTTATTGTAAATACATTAGACTTAGTGGGAGATGAAGATTTGAAGACGGAGGTGGGCCCAGCAGACAATAAAGACTGAAGAAATGTAAATTGGAAGCTCAATGTAATAGGATTGCATTGCATACCTGCATATTACCTAGGATTGGACTTAGACTCGTGATTGGCAACCACGGGTCGATTAGAAATGGAATCGATCATCTTATATAATATATGATATTATAGATGTATGCATGTTTTAGACAAAATTGTATGAATCCCGCAAGCATATAAATTTTAAAATGATGAGACAAATTTTCAAAATTAAAATCCCTCATTTTAAATATGATTTAAAATTGATATCAAGATAAATAAAGAAAATTTAAATATTGTTTAAATGTTCCTACCTTCCATCAACGATCAATGTATGAGATGCTACCTGCGGATACGGTCCGGCTCATATTATTGGGGGGCCCGTTCGTCAAAAAGCTGTACATTGGATCGACACATGTTGTAAGTTGGGTGGAACTCCCATGGGATCGGCTCATATTATTGGGGGATCCACATGGCGACCGTCCATCACAACTTAATATTGATGGGTCATCTTGACATGTCACAATAAACGGCGTCATATTATTGGGCCCTTATTGGACATGAGGTAAAAACGTGGAGGTTGCTTTGGAAGCAATTGGGCTCTACCTTTTGAAAATTATGGTTGGCTGATATTATTCGGGACCATAGTTTGTCAATTGGACTTCATGTTCCCACTAAGGAAAATAGTTTCCCGTTTTCACTAGAGGGTAGTGAAATCGTTAAAATAGTGGGAGTGAGATTCATAAAATAAATTTCGCTTATTTTATGTCTTAGTAAATTAATTAAACAATCACTGATAATTGTCTGTTTCTTTTCAGTATTTCATTAAGATGAATTCGCGCAATCCACTATTCTCTATCCTCGAACAAAATAAATTGACTGGCGCAAACTATACGGAATGGTTCCGTAAGTTGAAGATTGTCTTGACCTCGGAGAAGATGCTCTACGTGTTAGAAAAATCTCCTCCGAAGGAAGCACCAGCTGATGTAAGTCCGAAAGAATTGCCCAAACTTGATACATGATGGTACCATGATATCAAGGCCAAATGCTATATGCAAGCCTCGATGTCTGATGAACTCCAGAGGCGATTTGAGGATACCGTCAATGAAAGAGTGGGTTCCCGGTGAGCCAACTTGTGGCTAAGGGCTTTGATAACTCTTTGTATAAACAATCTTTTGTTAAATATAATTTACACTTTTATTAATGGCAATGACTTTATCTTTCTTCATATTGTTATATTGTGATATACTATTGTTTTTTTGATAAAGACCTTGAATATACTATAGTGTATGTAAGATGTGGTAGTGCATGGGGATGACTATCATGAAACACATCTTATAGTCACTGTATATTCTAAATAGTTCCTAGTCGATTGAGCTGTCCGATAATAAGGATAAGGATCGCTCGAGTTTGAGACTAGCATTTGCGATGCAGAGTACCACGTTTCATTGGTAAGGAACATAGAGATGTTCGAAGCATGCAAATGGATATTTATACGATGAATGATCGAATTACCCTATCCGGACTTTCCAAGTGGTTATCACTTATCGAGTGGATAAAGTCCGCGGTTTTGGTTGTACACCATTAGTCCTTACTACTTGAAATATCATTGAGGCTCTATATGCTAGTACTGTGTTTTGACTCGTTTACTGACTCTATTGGGGTCATCAGGTGTCGGGATTGGGTACAGTTACAACACATATAGGAGTCGATGTTTTGTTGTCAAGGATTCACCACATACTTGCGAGTGTGGATATCCTATGCAATCTGAGGAGATATTAGTGTGACGAATCTCTGGTCAGAGTACATGATGTGTTTTAAGAAATGGTTTCTTAGTAGCACATGCGATGTCACTATTTGATCTTCAAGATGTATTGCATAGTTATCGAATCTCGAACGACTCTCGATTTACCAATGGTTGTTGATTCGATCGGGATATATGGATGAAGGGACCGTACTGTACGCTAACCAAAATATATTGGTTCTTGCAGGCACTATCAGTGATACCTAGGGAATCATGGGGCGATGTTGCTAGGCGCTCTTACCATGATTCGATGGGCAAGTCAGAAATTGTTGTTCCGAGTCACAAGGAGTTGTGAGCCCACGGCTAGCTGTATCCCTGAACCATTGAGGGTCACACAGAGTAATGTATTTTTAATCCCCGTTGAGATAGTTAAATTTAAAGAGTTAAATTTAATGAACAAAGAAGTGGGACTTCTTATTTAAGAGTAGAGGAGTAAGATTTCCTAAAATGACATAGGGATGGGCATTTTTGGAAATCACTGAATTCGGATTCAGAAAATTTATCTTGACTCTAAAAGATGCAGAAATGGTTTCTGTGAACATTGGTGAAATTGGTTTATCAATCTGAGTCACAATGAATTTTATATTAATTTCTGAACATGCGGGCTTTGCTTGTCAGGCTTAAACTTATGACTAATGGGCCCTAAGCTGTTAGCAGCCCACATTATAAATAAGTTATTGCAGTACAAAAATTAGACAACAAAGGTCACAAAATATTTTTGAAAACCCTAGCTGTTTTTACACAGTGGCCGCCGCCCCCTCCCTTTCTCTGTCGAAAATTCCAGCCTGTGAATTTTGAATTTGCAGTCTGGTTTAACGGATCAAATTCGTTAATTCTCTTCGTAGAAACTTCTGATAGATTTTCTAGTGCAATCTATCAGAGGGATTAAATCTCTGTTCGTGGACCTGATTGAAGAACAGTTCGTCCATCAGTTCCTGGGAGATACAACAAGAGCAGAGCAATCTGTTGGTGTCCATAATCTCGATTCGAGATTGGAGGTAAAAATTTATAATTGTTATTCAATTTTTACACGCACAATTAATCAGTTGTACAAAAATTTTTAAGCCTCGGTTTTTGAAACAAAATAATTTTTTTTTTTAAAAAATAAAATTTTTCGGGCAAAACACGGGTAGCGATTGGATCGCTGCCCAGGATAGCGCACGGCGCTGCCCGGCCCGAGCCCCTTTGGGGCGCGGGCAGCCCGGGAGCGTCCCGGGCGGCCCGCGAAAATTAATTTTTAATTTTAAAATTAAAATTTTAATATGTTAAAATTCTATTTTTGGTCCGATCGAAAATTGTTTTTGATTGGTCCACGAGGCGTCGGATCGAATTGTTCGAATCCGAAAATTTTAAAATTGTTTTTTGGATAAATTTGAATTTTTGGAAAATTTATAGATTTTATCAGTTAAATCAGATTTTATGAAATTAATTATTTTTGGTACAATTGATGATAAGATATGATCTTATGGAAATATTGAGTAAAATATGATTTTATGTATAAAATTGGATTTTATATGTAAAATATGATTTTATTTGATAAAAAGATAAAATATGATTTTGTATGTAAAATAAGATTTTATATATGGAATATGATTTTATCCTTTTAAATTTAATTGTCATTGCATGTTATCCAATAAATTAATTTTGAATTAAATGTTATTGGATAAGGATGATCGATTGCCATGACCAATTTTGTAGGTGTATGTTAGGAATTTACATTTGTTTTTATTGTTGGATTTATTTATGGGCCTGGTTTATGGCCCAATATGAATTTTCATAAGTAATAAAAGTGGGCCTGGTTTATGGCCCGTTCCCACCCCTTAAAATGTATCCCCTACTTGTCATGGTTATTTATTGTAAATACATTAGACTTAGTGGGAGATGAAGATTTGAAGACGGAGGTGGGCCCAGCAGACAATAAAGACTGAAGAAATGTAAATTGGAAGCTCAATGTAATAGGATTGCATTGCATACCTGCATATTACCTAGGATTGGACTTAGACTCGTGATTGGCAACCACGGGTCGATTAGAAATGGAATCGATCATCCTATATAATATATGATATTATAGTTGTATGCATGTTTTAGACAAAATTGTATGAATCCCGCAAGCATACAAATTTTTAAAATGATGAGACAAATTTTCAAAATTAAAATCCCTCATTTTAAATATGATTTAAAATTGATATCAAGATAAATAAAGAAAATTTAAATATTGTTTAAATGTTCCTACCTTCCATCAACGATCAATGTATGAGATGCTACTCGCGGATACGGTCCGGCTCATATTATTGGGGGGGCCCGTTCGTCGGAAAGCTGTACATTGGATCGACACATGTTGTAAGTTGGGTGGAACTCCCATGGGATCGGCTCATATTATTGGGGGATCCACATGGCGACCGTCCATCACAACTTAATATTGATGGGTCATCTTGACATGTCACAATAAACGGCATCATATTATTGGGCTCTTATTGGACATGAGGTAAAAACGTGGAGGTTGCTTTGGAAGCAATTGGGCTCTACCTTTTGAAAATTATGGTTGGCTGATATTATTCGGGACCATAGTTTGTCAATTGGACTCCATGTTCTCACTAAGGAAAACAGTTTCCCGTTTTCACAAGAGGGTAGTGAAATCGTTAAAATAGTGGGAGTGAGATTCATAAAATAAATTTCGCCTATTTTATGTCTTAGTAAATTAATTTAACAATCACAAATTATTGTCTGTTTCTTTTCAGTATTTCATACAGATGAATTCGCGTAATCCACTATTCTCTATCCTCGAACAAAATAAACTGACTGGCGCAAACTATACGGAATGGTTCCGTAAGTTGAAGATTGTCTTGACCTCGGAGAAGATGCTCTACGTGTTAGAAAAATCTCCTCCGAAGGAAGCACCAGCTGATGTAAGTCCAGAAGAGTTGGCCAAACTTGATACATGGTGGGACCATGATATCAAGGCCAAATGCTATATGCAAGACTCGATGTCTGATGAACTCCAGAGGCGATTTGATGATACCATGAATGCTGCTGACATTCACGTACAACTCAAGGAACTTTTTGGGGCTCAATCGAGAGCTGAAAGGTTCGCTACTGTAAAAGAGCTAATGACGTGTCGCATGCGTGAAGGGACTTCGGTCCGTGATCATGGGGTACGAGTGATTTGGCTCATACAGAAGTTGGTAACACTTGATTTGGTGTTGGAGCATGAACTCAACATGGACTTATTACTTCTATTTCTTCCTTCTTCGTTTGACAGATTTGTGGTGAATTTCAATATGAACAAGATAGAGGCCTCCCTTGAAGAGATGGTCAATATGCTTGTAACATATGAATCCACTTTAAAGAAGGATAAACCGGCTTTCTTGGTGGGCTCCTCTTCTTCAGCTAAGAAGGGGCCAAGTACAAAGGGTAAGAAACGTTCTGCCCCACCCAAGAAAACCGAACCGAAGAAGAAATACAAGACAAAGGCTTCAAACATGGAAAAGTCCAAGGATGTTTGCCATTACTGCAAGAAGCCCGGTCATTGGAAACGTAACTGCAAGGAATATCTAGAGCAGTTGCGAACTGCGAAGGGTATGTTTTATATTGAAATAAATGTTTCACTTAATACTACTTCTTGGGTATTGGATACCGGATGTGGATCTCACATTTGCAATGATTTGCAGGTGATGACAAGAAGTCGCAGGCTTAGAATGGGTGAGACCCAGCTGAGGCTCGGAAATGGTTCTAGAGTTGAAGCTAAAGCTGTGGGAGATGTTTATTTAATTTTGCAGAACGATTTTAAGTTACTTTTGAGAGATGTTTTATTTGTTCCAGATTTGATTAAAAACATTATTTCTGTTTCTATGCTCGATAGAGATGGTTATTCTTGCAATTTTGTGAATGGGATTTGCAATATTTACAAGAATGAATGTTTAATTGGAAATGGACAACTTGAAAATGATCTATATAACTTAAAATTAAAAGACGTTCCAAGAAATTATGTTGATAAACCGGTAACAACAAACAAAAGGAAAATCGATAGTCAAAACCCGGCAAACCTATGGCATGCTAGGCTAGGTCATATTTCCTCAAGGAGGATGAACAAGCTAGTGGGAGAGGGCATGTTTGATATATCTGATATTAACTCTTTACCTACTTGTGAGTCCTGCCTGAAAGGAAAAATGACTAAATCTCCTTTTAAGGGGAAACCTGAGCGTAGTCAAAATCTGTTGGATTTGATCCATACAGATGTTTGTGGTCCATTTAGAATTGGTACTCAATATGGCCACACCTACTTCATTACCTTTACTGATGATTATTCTAGGTATGGGTATTTATATTTAATGAAATATAAGTCTGAAGCATTTGAAAAGTTCAAAGAATTCAAGGCTGAAGTAGAAAACAAGCTAGGTAAAAGTATTAAAGCACTTCGATCGGATCAAGGTGGAGAATACTTAAGTACCGAGTTTTTGGACTATCTGAAAGAGAATGGGATTCTCTCTCAGTGGACTCCTCCTATGACACCTCAGCTGAATGGTGTATCGGAGCGTCGTAATTGAACTTTGTTGGACATGGTTCGATCCATGATGAGCTTCACTGAGCTTCCACCTTCGTTTTGGGGCTACGCGCTTGAAACGGCGGTGTTGTTGTTGAACAACGTCCACACCAAAGAAGTAGACAAAACACCATACGAGTTATGGAATGGCAAAGCTCCTAAGTATTCGTACTTGAGGATTTGGGTATGTCCTGCTTACGTGAAGCAGACAGTGGGAGATAAGTTGGATAGTCGATCTACCTTATGTTATTTTGTAGGGTATCCGAAGAATTCAATCGGATATTGTTTCTATCATCCTGCTGAAACAAAGGTGTTTGTTTCAAGGAATGCCACCTTCTTGGAGAAGGAGTTCTTATTGGATAAGAAAGGCGAGATGATGGAACTCGAAGAAATTCGAGAAGAACCCGAAATACAAAATAATGATCCTACACCTCAGGAACCATTGATGCACACGCCATTACCTAGAAGATCCGAGAGGACTTCTAGACCTCCCATTCGATATGGTCTTCTTCTTGAAGGGGATCAAGATGAACCCGATGTTGGATGTGATCCAAGAAACTTCAAGGAAGCAATTTCTGATGCGGATTCAAATTTATGGCTTGAAGCTATGCAGTCGGAAATAGATTTGATGCATACAAACCAAGTTTGGTCTTTAGTAGATCCTCCCGATGGAATTGTTCCAATAGGGTGTAAATGGATCTACAAGAGAAAGCTTGGGCCTGATGGTAAGGTATTGACCTACAAGGCACGATTGGTGGCGAAAGGTTATACTCAAAGACAAGGAGTTGACTATGATGAAACCTTTTCACCAGTTGCAATGTTCAAGTCCATAAGAATCCTTATTGCCATAGCTGCTTGGTATGACTATGAGATATGACAAATGGATGTGAAGATTGAATTTCTTAATGGAAACATTAAGGAAGAGATCTATATGACGCAGCCTGAGGGATACACATCCATGGGAAGCGAGCATAAGGTATGCAAGCTTCAGAGATCAATTTATGGTCTAAAACAAGCATCAAGAAGTTGGAACCAGAAATTTGATGAAACAATAAAGGATTTTGGTTTAATCAAGAACCCGGAGGAACCGTGCGTGTACAAGAAAGTAGTTAAGGATGCTGTGACATTCTTAGTACTTTATGTTGATGACATCCTACTCATTGGGAATGATGTAGGGATGTTGCAGTCAACAAAGATATGGTTATCAGGTAGATTCTCGATGAAGGATTTGGGTGAGACATCCTATATTCTAGGGATACAGATCTATAGAGATAGATCTAAGAGAATGATAGGACTTACTCAAGCTACTTACATCGAAACCATATTGAAAAGGTTTTCAATGGATGGGTCCAAGAGAGGACATCTACCTATGTGTCATGGAGTTTCTCTATCCAAGTCTATGTGTCCCAAGACTGATGAAGAGATAGAGAAAATGACACATGTACCATATGCGTCAGCCATAGGTAGTATCATGTATGGGATGATATCTACCAGACCGGATGTAGCATTTGATCTGAGTGTCACGAGCAGATATCAAGCTAATCCCGGTCAAATGAATTGGAAAGCCGTGAAGGACATTCTTAAGTACTTACAAAGGACTAAGAATATGTTCATGGTATATGGAGGAAGAGAACTAAAATTGGAAGGCTACCGACTCTAGCTTCCAAAGTGACGTGGTTGACTCGAAGTCAACCTCTGGATTTGTGTTCATGCTCAATGGCGGTGCTGTCTCTTGGAAGAGTTCCAAGCAGGACACCACAGCGGATTCCACCACTGAGGCAGAATACATTGCAGCATTAGCTGCTGCTAAAGAGGCCGTTTGGATGAGGAATTTCGTCCAAGAGTTGGGCGTTATTCCGGAAGTTGTTGGTCCAGTCCCGGTGTACTGTGAAAACACGGGTGCCGTTGCTCAGGCAAAGGAACCAAGGTCTCATCAAAGATCCAAACACGTACTGAGGAAATACCACATCATCCGGGAGATCGTGGAAAGAGGAGACATCACTGTCGAAAGAGTGGCCTCTGCAGACAATATCGCTGATCCACTTACTAAGCCCTTGCCAGGACCATTATTTGACAAACATCGCGAAGCAATTGGTCTACGTAGTATGACTAGTTGGCTTTAGGGCAAGTGGGAGATTGAAAGAGTGGGTGCCCGGTGAGCCAACTTGTGGCTAAGGGCTTTGATGACTCTTTGTATAAACAATCTTTTGTTAAATATAATTTACACTTTTATTAATGGCAATGACTTTATCTTTCTTCATATTGTTATATTGTGATATACTATTGTTGTTTTGATAAAGACCTTGAATATACTATACTGTATGTAAGATGTGGTAGTGCATGGGGGTGACTATCATGAAACACATCTTATAGTCACTGTATATTTTAAATAGTTCCTAGTCGATTGAGCCGTCCGATAATAAAGATAAGGATCGCTCGAGTTTGAGACTAGCATTTGCGATGCAGAGTACCACGTTTCATTGGTAAGGAACATAGAGATGTTCGAAGCATGCAAATGGATATTCATACAATGAATGATCGAATTACCCTATCCGGACTTTCCAAGTGGTTATCACTTATCGAGTGGATAAAGTCCGCGGTTTTGGTTGTACACCATTAGTCCTTACTACTTGAAACATCATTGAGACTCTATATGCTAGTACTGTGCTTTGACTCGTTTACCGACTCTATTGGGGTCATCAGTTGTCGGGATTAGGTATAGTTACAACACATATAGGAGTCGATGCTTTGTTGTCAAGGATTCACCACATACTTGCGAGTGTAGATATCCTATGCAATCTAAGGAGATATTAGTGTGACGAATCTCTGGCCAGAGTACATGATGTGTTTTAAGAAATGGTTTCTTAGTAGCACATGCGATGTCACTATTTGATATTCAAGATGTATTGCATAGTTATCGAATCTCGAACGACTCTCGATTTACCAATGGTTGTTGATTCGATCGGGATATATGGATGAAGGGACCATACTGTACGCTAACCAAAATCTATTGGTTCTTGCAGGCACTATCAGTGATACCTAGGGAATCATGGGGCGATGTTGCTAGGCGCTCTTACCATGATTCGATGGGCAAGTCGGAAATTGTTGTTCCGAGTCACAAGCAGTTGTGAGCCCACGGCTAGCTGTATCCCTGAACCATTGAGGGTCACACAGAGTAATGGATTTTTAATCCCCGTTGAGATAGTTAAATTTAATGAACAAAGAAGTGAGACTTCTTATTTAAGAGTAGAGGAGTAAGATTTCCTAAAATGACATAGGGATGGGCATTTTTGGAAATCACTGAATTCGGATTCAGAAAATTTATCTTGACTCTAAAAGATGCAGAAATGGTTTCTGTGAACATTGGTGAAATTGGTTTATCAATCTGAGTCACGATGAATTTTATATTAATTTCTGAACATGCGGGCTTTGCTTGTCAGGCTTAAACTTATGACTAATGGGTCCTAAGCTGTTAGCAGCCCACATTATAAATAAGTTATTGCAGTACAGAAATTAGACAACAGAGGTCACAAAATATTTTTGAAAACCCTAGCTGTTTTTACACAGTGGCCGCCCCGCCTCCCGCTCTCTGTCGAAAATTTCAGCCTGTGAATTTTTAATTTGCAGTCTGGTTTAACGGATCAAATTCGTTAATTCTCTTCGTAGAAACTTCTGATAGATTTTCTAGTGCAATCTATCAGAGGGATTAAATCTCTGTTCGTGGACCTGATTGAAGAACAGTTCGTCCTTCAGTTCCTGGGAGATACAACAAGAGCAGAGCAATCTGTTGGTGTCCATAATCTCGATTCGAGATTGGAGGTAAAAATTTATAATTGTTATTTAATTTTTACACGCACAATTTAATCGTAAAGTTTTGATACCCATGATGGAATCGTTCCATATAAAATTTTTAAACTTCCGCTGCACCGGGTATCAATCCTGATTGATCTGATCACCGTTCTCCAACAGTGAATGCTGCTGACATTCACGTACAACTCAAGGAACTTTTTGGGGCTCAATCGAGAGCTGAAAGGTTCGCTACTGTAAAAGAGCTAATGACGTGTCGCATGCGTGAAGGGACTTCGGTCCGTGATCATGGGGTACGAGTGATTTGGCTCATACAGAAGTTGGTAACGCTTGATTTGGTGTTGGAGCATGAACTCAACGTGGACTTATTACTTCTCTCTCTTCCTTCTTCGTTTGACGGATTTGTGGTGAATTTCAATATGAACAAGATAGAGGCCTCCCTTGAAGAGATGATCAATATGCTTGTAACATATGAAGCCACTTTAAAGAAGGATAAACCGGTTCTCTTGGTGGGCTCCTCTTCCTCTGCTAAGAAGGGGCCAAGTACAAAGGGTAAGAAACGTTCTGCCCCACCCAAGAAAACCGGACCCGAGAAGAAGAATAAGACAAAGGCTTCAAACATGGAAAAGTCCAAGGATGTTTGCCATTACTGCAAGAAGCCCGGTCATTGGAAACGTAACTGCAAGGAATATCTAGAGCAGTTGCGAACTGCGAAGGGTATGTTCTATATTGAAATAAATGTTTCACTTAATAATACTTCTTGGGTATTGGATACCGGATGTGGATCTCACATTTGCAATGATTTGCAGGTGATGACAAGAAGTCGCAAGCTTAGAATGGGTGAGACCCAGCTGAGGCTCGGAAATGGTTCTAGAGTTGAAGCTAAAGCTGTGGGAGATGTTTATTTAATTTTGCAGAACGATTTTAAGTTACTTTTGAGAGATGTTTTATTTGTTCCAGATTTGATTAAAAACATTATTTCTGTTTCTATGCTTGATAGAGATGGTTATTCTTGCAATTTTGTGAATGGAATTTGCAATATTTACAAGAATGAATGTTTGATTGGAAATGGACAACTTGAAAACGATCTATATAACTTAAAATTAAAAGACGTTCCAATAAATTATGTTGATAAACCGGTAACAACAAACAAAAGGAAAATCGATAGTCAAAACCCGGCAAACCTTTGGCATGCTAGGCTAGGTCATATTTCCTCAAGGAGGATGAACAAGCTAGTGGGAGAGGGCATGTTTGATATGTCTGATATTAACTCTCTACCTACTTGTGAGTCCTGCCTGAAAGGAAAAATGACTAAATCTCCTTTTAAGGGGAAACCTGAGCGTAGTCAAAATCTGTTGGATTTGATCCATACAGACGTTTGTGGTCCATTTAGAATTGGTACTCAATATGGTCACACCTACTTCATTACCTTTATTGATGATTATTCAAGGTATGGGTATTTATATTTAATGAAATATAAGTCTGAAGCATTTGAAAAGTTCAAAGAATTCAAGGCTGAAGTAGAAAACAAGCTAGGTAAAAGTATTAAAGCACTTCGATCGGATCGAGGTGGAGAATACTTAAGTACTGAGTTTTTGGACTATCTGAAAGAGAATGGGATTCTTTCTCAGTGGACTCCTCCTATGACACCTCAGCTAAATGGTGTATCGGAGCGTCGTAATCGAACTTTGTTGGACATGGTTCGATCCATGATGAGCTTCACTGAGCTTCCACCTTTGTTTTGGGGCTACGCGCTTGAAACGGCGGTGTTGTTGTTGAACAACGTCCACACCAAAGTAGTGGATAAAACACCATACGAGTTATGGAATGGCAAAGCTCCTAAGTATTCGTACTTGAGGATTTGGGGATGTCCTGCTTACGTGAAGCAGACAGTGGGAGATAAGTTGGATAGTCGATCCACCTTATGTTATTTTGTAGGGTATCCGAAGAATTCAATCGGATATTATTTCTATCATCCTGCTGAAACAAAGGTGTTTGTTTCAAGGAATGTCACCTTCTTGGAGAAGGAGTTCTTATTGGATAAGAAAGGCGAGATGATGGAACTCGAAGAAATTCGAGAAGAACCCGAAATACAAAATAATGATCCTACACCTCAGGAACCATTGATGGACACGCCTATACTTAGAAGATCCGAGAGGACTTCTAGACCTCCTATTCGATATGGTCTTCTTCTTGAAGGGGATCAAGATGAACCCGATGTTGGATGTGATCCAAGAAACTTCAAGGAAGCAATTTCTGATGCGGATTCAAATTTATGGCTTGAAGCTATGCAGTCGGAAATAGATTCGATGCATACAAACCAAGTTTAGTCTTTAGTAGATCCTCCCGATGGAATTGTTCCAATAGGGTGTAAATTGATCTACAAGAGAAATCTTGGGCCTGATGGTAAGGTATTGACCTACAAGGCGCGATTGGTGGCGAAAGGTTATACTCAAAGACAAGGAGTTGACTATGATGAAACCTTTTCACCAGTTGCAATGTTCAAGTCCATAAGAATCCTTATTGCCATAGCTGCTTGGTATGACTATGAGATATGGCAAATGGATGTGAAGACTGCATTTCTTAATGGAAACATTAAGGAAGAGATCTATATGATGCAGCCTGAGGGATACACATCCATGGGAAGCGAGCATAAGGTATGCAAGCTTCAGAGATCAATCTATGGTCTAAAACAAGCATCAAGAAGTTGGAACCAGAAATTTGATGAAACAATAAAGGATTTTGGTTTCATCAAGAAACCGGAGGAACCATGCGTGTACAAGAAAGTAGTTAAGGATGCTGTGACATTCTTAGTACTTTATGTTGATGACATCCTACTCATTGGGAATGACATAGGGATGTTGCAGTCAACAAAGATATGGTTATCAGGTAGATTCTCGATGAAGGATTTGGGTGAGACATCCTATATTCTAGGGATACAGATCTATAGAGATAGATCTAAGAGAATGATAGGACTCACTCAAGCAACCTACATCGACACCATATTGAAACGGTTTTCAATGGATGGGTCCAAGAGAGGACATCTACCTATGTGTCATGGAGTTTCTCTATCCAGGTCAATGTGTCCCAAGACTGATGAAGAGATAGAGAAAATGACACATGTACCATATGCGTCAGCCATAGGTAGTATCATGTATGGGATGATATCTACCAGATCGGATGTAGCATTTGCTCTGAGTGTCACGAGCAGATATCAAGCTAATCCCGGTCAAATGCATTGGAAAGCCGTGAAGGACATTCTTAAGTACTTACGAAGGACTAAGAATATGTTCATGGTATATGGAGGAAGAGAACTAAAATTGGAAGGCTATACCGACTCTAGCTTCCAAAGTGACGTGGATGACTCGAAGTCAACCTCTGAATTTGTGTTCATGCTCAATGGCGGTGCTGTCTCTTGGAAGAGTTCCAAGCAGGACACCACAGCGGATTCCACCACTGAGGCAGAATACATTGCAGCATCAGCTGCTGTTAAAGAGGCGGTTTGGATGAGGAATTTCGTCCAAGAGTTGGGCGTCATTCCTGAAGTTGTTGGTCCAGTCCCGGTGTACTGTGACAACACGGGTGCCATTGCTCAGGCAAAGGAACCAAGGTCTCATCAAAGATCCAAACACGTACTGAGGAAATACCACATCATCCGGGAGATCGTGGAAAGAGGAGACATCACTGTCGAAAGAGTGGCCTCTACGTAGTATGACTAGTTGGCTTTAGGGCAAGTGGGAGATTGAAAGAGTGGGTGCCCGGTGAGCCAACTTGTGGCTAAGGGCTTTGATGACTCTTTGTATAAACAATCTTTTATTTAATATAATTTACACTTTTATTAATGGCAATGACTTTATCTTTCTTCATATTGTTATATTGTGATATACTATTGTTGTTTTGATAAAGACCTTGAATATACTATAGTGTATGTAAGATGTGGTAGTACATGGGGATGTCTATCATGAAACACATCTTATAGTCACTGTATATTCTAAATGGTTCCTAGTCGATTGAGTCGTCCGTTAATAAGGATAAGGATCGCTCGAGATTGAAACTAGCATTTGCGATGCCGAGTACCACGTTTCATTGGTATGGAACATAGAGATGTTCAAAGCATGCAAATGGATATTCATACGATGAATGATCGAACTACCCTATCCGGACTTTCCAAGTAGTTATCACTTATCGAGTGGATAAAGTCCGCGGTTTTGGTTGTACACCATTAGTCCTTACTTTACTTGAAACATCATTGAGACTCTATATGCTAGTACTGTGCTTTGACTCGTTTACCGACTCTATTGGGGTCATCAGGTGTCGGGATTGGGTACAGTTACAACACATATAGGAGTCGATGATTTGTTGTCAATGATTCACCACATACTTGTGAGTGTGGATATCCTATGCAATCTGAGGAGATATTAGTGTGACGAATCTCTGGCCAGAGTACATGATGTGTTTTAAGAAATGGTTTCTTAGTAGCACATGCGATGTCACTATTTGATCTTCAAGATGCATTGCATAGTTATCGAATCTCGAACGACTCTCGATTTACCAATGGTTGTTGATTCGATCGGGATATATGGATGAAGGGACCGTACTGTACGCTAACCAAAATCTATTGGTTCTTGCAGGCACTATCAGTGATACCTAGGGAATCATGGGGCGATGTTGCTAGGCGCTCTTACCATGATTCGATGGGCAAGTCGGAAATTGTTGTTCCGAGTCACAAGGAGTTGTGAGCCCACGGCTAGCTGTATCCCTGAACCATTGAGGGTCACACAGAGTAATGGATTTTTTAATCCCCGTTGAGATAGTTAAATTTAAAGAGTTAAATTTAATGAACAAAGAAGTGGGACTTCTTATTTAAGAGTAGAGGAGTAAGATTTCCTAAAATGACATAGGGATGAGCATTTTTGGAAATCACTGAATTCGGATTCAGAAAATTTATCTTGACTCTAAAAGATGCAAAAATGGTTTCTGTGAACATTGGTGAAATTGGTTTATCAATCTGAGTCATGATGAATTTTATATTAATTTCTGAATATGCGGGCTTTGCTTGTCAGGCTTGAACTTATGACTAATGGGCCCTAAGCTGTTAGCAGCCCACATTATAAATAAGTTATTGCAGTACAGAAATTACACAACAGAGGTCACAAAATATTTTCGAAAACCCTAGCTGTGTTTTCTCTAAGTGGCCGCCCCCTCCCTCTCTCTGTCGAGAAAATCCAGCTTGTGAATTTTGAATTTACAGTCTGGTTTAACGGATCAAATTCGTTAATTCTCTTCGTAGAAATTTCTGATAGATTTTCTAGTGCAATCTATCAGAGGGATTAAATCTCTGTTCGTGGACCTGATTGAAGAACAGTTCGTCCATCAGTTCCAGGGATATACAACAAGAGCAGAGTAATCTGTTGGTGTCCATAATCTCGATTCGAGATTGGAGGTAAAAATTTATAATTTTTATTTAATTTTTACACACACAATTTAATCGTAAAGTTTTGATACCCATTATGGAATCGTTCCATATTAAAAATTTTAAACTTCCGCTGCACCGGGTATCAATCCTGATTGATCTGATCACCGTTCTCCAACAGCTTCAGCCTAGAATCGGAGTCTCACTCCATAATAATTAGTTTCTGCTGAGTATTGTTGGACCGATGAGCTTTCAATGCATATATCACGCCAAGATTGAGGGCGTAGTAAATCAAGACCCATACGTAGAGTCGTATGATTCTTACTATGGGCTGCAGCCGCTCTTTGATGGTTGCTTCTGCATAGTCGGGCTGTAGACTATAAACTTAGCACTGACTGGGAGGTAACCCAGTGTTCTTTACCTTTTTTTTTATTTTATTTTTGCGTAGTTTTATTTTTATCTTTATTTGATTTATGTTTTTTTCCCATGCTAGTTTGCCATGCCGGCCGCTATACCCAGTCTGCTATCACCCCAACTGCTACTGCCGAGAAAAAAGCGGACCAATCTATAACCAGGGGAGTGTTTTTTTTGTTTTTCTTTTTGTTTATGTTCGCTTTGCATTTTGTTCATTATTTCTAGAGAATTGAGGGCAATTATTTGGATAAGTATGGGGGTAGATTAGTTTTTTTTGTTTTGTTGTTTTGCATTCATTCGGTTTAGTTCATTGCATATAGTTTGTAATCATGCGTATCATTATGTTTTGTGTTTGTGTTGTGTGAATAAGTAGAATGATGACTGTTGACCTATGATGATAGAGTTGTTAAATTTTTTTTGTAAAAATTTTGCTTTTGATTGATCATGAGAAACTATTGGTTGAATCGTGAATCCTCTTAAGCACGCATGTTAGACTAGTGTAGTGTAGCGATATAATTGATGAAGTTCGTGTTTACTTGACCATTGCACGACAATAGATGTTTGCTGATCATGATAGTTTATTTGGATTCCCGATGATTGTTAGACATTACATGTATGATCTTGGGCGTACCTATAAAATTTTTTGAAAAATTTTGGTTGAAACTAAAGTTAACTCCATCCAGGTTACGAGCAAGGGATTGAAATCCTAATCCTCTGTTCTTGACTAAGTGCGCGGATTCCATGGGGTTAAAAATTTTGAAATTTTAAAATAGCAATTCCATCCGGGCATGGACAATGATTGAAATCCTAATAATTTTTCCATGGCTAAGTTTTCGGGTTGAATGGGATTTTCGCTCCAACCAAGCTATAGACGAAAGGATTGAAATTCGAATCCTATCTTAGTTATAGCTAAGTTTGCGGGTAATTATTGGGGATTGAAAAAACCGGGTTCAAAATCCGGTGGTACGTAATTTATCTCATGAGAGTCCATGTTTTTGTTTGGGATTGTTGGGATGAAAGAGTGCTATATTGTGACACTTGCACTGAATTGTCATAGGTCGCTAAGCATTCTTAGGATAGATTCTTTTGAAGTTGCACGAAACTGGAATGATATGACACACACACACACACGTTTACGTTAAACTGACAGTGTATTGTGAACAATCAAAGTTTGTGGTTTTTAGTTGTTGAAGTTGAAACTTATCGGAGGCTATGTTGTTCATGATTCATTCTTACTTATGTCTTTGTTTGCATATTGTTTTTGCATGTCTTGCTCGAGCGCGAGCAATGTTTAAGTATGGGGGTGTTGATAAGTGCAATTTGTGTGCATTATTTCATGTTATTTTTATGTCTATCTTGTGTACATTCATATTGTTTTATGTGTGTTTTTATGTGTTTTAGTGCATGTGTGTGCATTTCACTCTCCCGATTGATTTTGTAGGAGAATGAATTTTTAAAGAATGAATTACGGAGCAGCCTTGGTCAAAAAAATTTGTAATTTTAGACAAATACAAATCCGATCTACACCATTAAAAATGAATATCAAGATGTTTTAAAGCTGTTGTCCAAGTTTCAGCTCAATCCGACAGATAAAACTTGATATATGAATTTTTCAAGATCGTTGCTCGGAGCAGAAAATTTCAGGCGCTCAAGAGAGAATTGAACTCGCTCGAGCGCAAGTTACATTTCCATAATTCTACTTTTCATGGCGCGCTCGAGCAAGAATTTCGGCGTCAGATTTATTTGAGAATCCTATTTTGTGAAGGAAATTAATTGATACCGGATCCGGACACTATAAATAGATGATATATCATATTTTTGAGGGTTCCGAAGTTTCAGAAGGCAGACAACACAAGGGAGGCGACTACAAGGCTTGGGAGAGAAGATTTCTCTTTTCTTTTCTTCTTCTTTTAATTTTTGAATTATTGTTTTCAATTATTGAGTAGTTTTTATTCAACCAAGATGGCATGATTGGGCCGGACAAATTTATGTAGAAAACTTGGATGTTTCTTTGAGATTTTTCAGACTTGATTTTATTTTTTTGATTGTCAGATTTATATTTGTCTTGTGAATAGCCTGATTAACTGTTTGCTTGCATATTAATCGATTCCAAGTCGACAGAGGAGGTATTGATTTCGATCACTATGATAATTAACACATGGTAAAACCGACTAGAAATAGAATTCTGTTTCAGTGTGCGGTTTTAGGAGAAAACTGAATTTTCACAAATATTTAATGCATTCAAATTTGATTAAAATTACGAAAGATTAATCTGTCAATATTTGAATAGGTTTGATTGTTCTAGAAATAGATCTTTGAACAAGATAGGAGAATTCCCGTAATTTAAGATTAAATCTGAGTCCTGAATCGGCTACATGTTACATGATTTGTTCGGTACCTACGTGTGTCTTGGTTGTCTCGTTTTAATTAATTTTATCTTCAGATATTTTAATTCTTATTTCTTAAGTAGTTTTTATTTTAAATTATTATTTTATTTAGATAAAATTATATTTTATGATTTTGTCTGGATTAAGTAAAATAATTAATTTTTGAGAATTGACAATAGTCCCTGTGGGATCGATACTTGGACTCTCTGTCCATTTACTATAACTTGACCTGGTACGCTTGCTAGTAGATTTTTATCACACCAATTTAAGCGGTCAATAACCATCAAATCTAACAACCATATCACCTCCAAATAAATCTAATACACTACAAGATATTTGGTAATAGACTACACTAAAAAGACTACGGTTTTTAATAAAACCGTAGTATTTTTACATTTAACTACGGTTTTGTAAAAATCGTTGTTGTTTGTGTTCTACAACTACGGTTTTAAAAACCGTAGTCTATGAGCGTGCTTTTTTTATAAATAGACTACGGTTATTTTGAACCGTAGTCTATGAGCGTGTTTTATTTATAAATAGACTACGATTTTTTTGTACCGTAGTCTATGAGCGTGTTTTTTTTTATAAATAGACTACGGTTATTTTGAACCGTAGTCTATGAGCGTGTTTTTTTTATAAATAGACTACGATTTTTTTGTACCGTAGTCTATGAGCGTGTTTTTTTATAAATAAACTACGATTATTTTGTACCGTAGTCTATAAGCATTTATTTTATCGTAGTCTATGAGCATTTTTTTAATAAATAGACTACATTTATTGGTACTGTAGTCTATGGGACTTTTTTATTTTTTATAAGGAAGCTTATTTTGTAGGGCTTTTTTTACAAAGCAGGCTTGAAATTTTTGCAGATCGATGGAAATCACAGATCGATACTCGCAATGCCCTAATCGCATTTATCATCTTCTTTCTCCTCTCCCTCTTCTTTCTCCTATCCCTTTGCTGTAATCGATTCTAAGTTTCAGTCCTTTTCTTAAATCGATTACAGCGCTTTTGATTCTAAGTTTCTCCTATCCCTTCGTTGTAATCGATTCTAAGAATTAATCGGGTCGAACTTCTTTCTCAGTCATTTTCCATCGCTTTTCGATTTTAAGTTTCTGCTGCCATTTGGAAATCCCATCGAAGAATCTGTAGTTGAGGTTTTAAGGTGAAAAAGGTATTGTTGCATTCTCTGTTTTAAACATAAACGTTATTTTGATTTATAATTTATTGTATGGTTTCTCTCTTGGCCCTCCAAGTTTTTGTGGTTGTGTTGATAAATGAAAATCATACTCAACCTTCTTAATTTCTTGGTGTTCGATATTTCATGATTGAGAATGAAAATCATACTCAACCTTCTTGGTTTATGATAATCGCACTTGATTTTATTTATTTATTTTAAAAAAGTAAAGTTATCGTAGTTAGCAATTTTAATATGATGTTAGTTTGATTATGTGAATTTATTTACATGTTTTAAAGATACAATACTATAAAACAAATACTATAAAACAAATGCTGGCAGTTCAATATTTTGTGAACGGACCCCGGTTCATCTGTGATTTCCATCTTATTTTTCACCAAAATGACTCTACCTTGATTCTCCAAGTTTTTATGGTTGTGTTGATAAAGGAGTTTATGGACACACCGTTTGTGCCTTGGAAGTGCATTGTATGCCAATTTTGGAATCTTTTTTATTGTGGGTTTATAGAACACCGTTTGTGGGTGGATTCTAAAACCAAAATGTTAAAAATAAAATAAAAATGAAAATTAACACCTTGATTTAGGATTTGTTCTAGTTATTTAGCTTAGTTCATATGCCTTTTGCTCATGTATAGTGGCAGGGAATGGGGTTCTGCTGAGACATGCCAGTCACGAGGAGTGGACTCCTCGAACTTGATTATGGCCATGCTTGACCTTTTACATAATATTTCGAATTTATAATGTAATGAGCATTGATTCAATTATTCAACTGTCGTTAAAACTTTTTTATTCAATCTTCTTTACATAATACAATGTTCAATATCCTTATTTACATTTGATATTGAATTATGGATTATAAAGATTGATAATTTTCAAGTCTAGATAAGAGTATAAAAATCATTTATATTTATATTTTCGAACTTTATACGTCAGTATTGTTGGTTTAACGAATATGTTTAAGATATTTCATTGACATGAACATGATTTCCTCAGTACATTGCCTGATGACAGATTAAGAAAATGTCTTTTTGTAGGTTGTGATATCAGGTCAGTTCAAAGGCGAAGTTAGGTTCTGGTAATATACCAGCCATATAACATCCTATATAGGTTCGAACATAAGCTGGAAAATCATATCAAATCAAAATGGAGTTCGTTCTTCTATTCGACATCGAATATATAATTACCATTAACTCAAAAACATCATTACATAATCAATTATGATTTCATTCAATCCCATAATTTCAAAACCATCTAAAACATAAGAAAACTTACGTTATTTCGAAGCTCTCGCAACAAGGATCGCAGAATTATGCCCGGATTAGAAATCTGACGGCCGGATCTTGAAAAATGAAAGATTGAAGATGAAAATGGAATTGAAAATCTGAAGTTTTCGATCTTGGCTGAAGTTTCTGATATGTTTACATGTATATACACATTGATATACATATATATGACATTTGTTATTCCATTAATTCCAATATTTGCAATTTGGCTCTTCAACTCTTCACTCTTTTGAAACTCAATCCTCAATAAATTTTTTTAATCCAATTTCAATCCCTATTAACTTAAGAATATTAGAATTTAAATTTAAACCCCAAAATTCTCAAATTAAATATTCTCGGATTAAAATTAAATAATTTCGGGGCATTACAGATATCATGTTTAAAAGATTAATCTGGATATACTTAAAACGCCAAAGGATCTTCGAATAAGAGAAACCAGTTCAATACCAGATCAAATCAACTTCACACAGCAACCTTCTCGCTGATCTGACAAGGACACCAGATCAGATCAAATATACGCAACAAGTTGTTAAACTAGAAGACAAGTATAGTTGTTGGAGAAATAGACATTAGCCTCCGTACCCGACACTGATTCAAATGCTTCACTATATTTGGAAAGGTACGAGGACACGTGTCATCTTCGGGTTGAATGTCGGATGAAACAGAGACAAACATTCACCGGGTTGGTTAAAAAAGTAGGACTCATTTATATAATATTTTTTAAAAAATATCTTGACTATTTTTTTAAAAAAGGGAGTTGACTCAATTAATTTAAAAATAAACCTATTAAATTAATTAATTTTCCTCTTCTGTGTTGTGGGGACCTCGGGTGCTAATCTCCATTCGTATTGGTCATTGATATTAATAACAATCCAGCAAAGAAGTAAGCAATAAATAATTTTTTTTTTCACATACGAGTGTGGGTGCGCCCGGGGACAGCGCGGGTGCGCCCGGAGTGGCAGAAACTTTTCTTCAACAGGGCGCGGGAGCGCCCGGGGATAGTGCGGGTGCGCCCAGACGACCATAAAACTTTCCAACATAACTTCTTTTGCTGTCAAAGCTTGGCCTCAATCCGAATCATCAAAAATCAACTCCAAAATAGAGTTTATCAATTTTAAAACATGCATATATACATGTAGAAAATCTCAAGCATCAAATCATGCGTTTATTACATTAAACGAATAACATAAAAGCATGAAACGATAAGCTACACTAAGTCTCAAAAGTGAGCTTCTAAATCACAAGTTTCATGTCCTGATCGATGCTATCTAAATACCATTCTTCAGATTAAAACCCGAGTCCACACATGCTAAGTCTCGCTCCCGAGCTATCAACGTCATCTCATACTAGCTCATGCCCCATCTTTTGCAATGCACACATACAAAACAAAGCAACAGCCGGATAAACTTCGGTGAGAAAACATTCCCAGTATAATCGACATATAAATGCGTTAAATAAATTCATATTGACTCTAAAGATAATCAACTCAACAATAGAGTAAACAACGCATATCTCGCTCAGGAATTGATTCTTATATCATCGATGCCATCAAGATTCGTAACCGATCTTGACATGGATATCCATCTATCGTAGTCATTTTGGACTAGAAAATAAGGTCGTCTCAAACCTTGACATAGAATCAATTCGTATCATCATCGTATCATAATCATATAAACTCAAACTCAAAGATCCACTACCTGAGATGGATCGAGAACATCGAAATCAAATCAAAACATAAACAAGTATGTGATTTTTGCGGGACAACTCAAGAATAGTCGTTCTTGAGTTTCAAATCCCTGACTCGCAATGTCGTCATTATACCTTCGTATTTCTTCGGTTTTTAACGCTTAAAATCTGAAACATAACATCAAAACATTCATATCAAACTTCATTCTATTCAATCATTTCAGAATCGAATCAAAATCAACAATATATCTTCAATCAACATCATGTCAAACCTCACTTTTTCTTCTTCGGTTCGAATTCAACGTTCTTGAGTCGTTAGCCTTCCAAACTAGTCTGAAATGGAAGAATAAAATTTCTAAAACATCAATAAAATCTGCAATAACGTCACAGCTCAATCATCGGCTCGCAAAACGGTCTCAAAACATTAATCGACGGCGTAGCGACTGAAAATCGGTAACCGACGACATATCGAAATCAATTCTAACTTCATATATACTTCGAACCAACATATCACATCAAGACATTATCAAATCTTAGTATACACAAATCAGAACTAATCGAATCCATGCTGGTAAGTCATAAGACATACAAACAATCTCCGTTCGTCACTTCAAGTTCGAATAAACAAGATACAAAAGCTCAAGAACATGCATAGACCATAAAATTATGATCTCTGCCACATAATGATTTCGAAATCTATTGAAAACATCAAAATACTTACATCAAATCTAAGTCTTCGTCTCAAGGATTCCAGAACACTTTTCGGAATTGAAATCGGGCAATCGGAACAAAAGTTACGGCGATTTGAAAAATCAAGAATAATTGGAAAAGAAGGTCTCGGCTGTTCTTGCTCTCAATTCTGAATAAAATCTCCAATACACACGTATTCATGCTGATAAATCTGATTAAAATCGGATATGTATTGCATATTTGCAATTTAACCCCTCAAGTCTTCATTAATTGCAATTCAGTCCTCGGCCTTCGTTTTAATTCAATTTCAATCCTAAATAATTTAAGAATATTAGAATTTAAATCGAAACTCTAAATATTTCCAAATTAAATATACTTTGATTAAAATTAAATAAATTCGGATTAAATCAATTAATCCAGGCCATTTGCACTTCAGCCCTTGAACTTCGATATTTCAAATCAGTCACTAATCGGGTTTCACCTTCGAATTAAATCATATTCATTCTTGAACCTTGTAATTTAATTTTAAATTCCATAAATATTCAAATAGAATATTTAATCTTTTAATTTAAGAATTCCCGAAATTAAATCTCAAAATCCGTAAATTTTCAAATTAAATATTTTTGGCTCGAAAATTAAATCTATAATTTTCATAACTTCTCAAATCAATATTTGCCCAAAATATGGAATTTAATTCTCAAATTCCATCATTAATAATTTAATATTTTCGGGCCTTACAATTCCTTCCCTCTAAGGAATGATTTCGTCCTCGAAATCACATTCAATCGAAATATCAGGTCTGATAGACTGAATAATCATCTGAAGTGATTCTCACTTCAATCATATAACTCTGATCTTCGTATCTCATCTTTTCATCTCTTATCAAATTATCTCTTCTAATCTGCGTCTATTCTCTTGTATTCTGTATCTATTCATTCGTACTTTAATTAACTGAAAAAAATTCTCTCTAAGTTGTTTCTTTCCTCAATCAAGGATCTGTCGAATATTCGACTTAGCTCAGAATCTCTTCGATATCTATTTCATCTAATTAAAGAACATAGGAAGAATCTACTGATACTTCCTTCACTTAGATATGTGGAACAAGTCAGATTCATCATATCAAGCTGAAAATAATAAATCTTTCAATCAAATCATCAATTATGTCTAACATCTCGGTCAGTGAAATTCAGCTTCAGTGACGACTTGGTTTCTTTCTCTATATCATTATATGCTCTACATAGAACATATATCAAATCTACATTGTCATTCTGTTCATCGCTTCAAGATATGTATCTACCATTCATATTCGGAATCTGTATCTCAAACACTGCTCTTTCTCTATTCTGAATCAAATGATATTTCAAGAATAAATTTTTCGCATAACTAATCAGTTTCAGCTGTTAAAAGTTATACCTATCATTCAATACTCTGTTTCTTCTTCTCTGTTCTCATTTTGTACAGATCCATATTTGTAATCTTTGTGTATCTCAAATCACATCTGATCTGATATCGAATACTTCTATAATATATTCCAACACAAAGAACTCTAATTTCCTTCTCATCATATCATCATGAAAGCATTATCTCAATATCTACTCAATAGCTGTTACAGGAATCATCATAATCATCAAGTGGCAATATATCAAATCAATTAATACCGAATCAGGTATTACAGTTCTGAGTATATCCTCAAAGTCTAGAAAATCAACTCAGACAATCTATCGATCAGAGCATGGTATAATGCAATCACATATAACTAAACACTCGGAACATCAATCAATCGATGCCACAATCTATCAAAGAAATCTAAAGTCTCTATCTTGACAATAGGTTTCAATAATTCTTGTAATCTCATCATATCATTAATTAGTAACAGATCTGAATAGATAGCTATTATTCACATCTCATACAACGTAATCTGAAAAATCTGATTAGTCTATTCGGACTATTCATTAATCATAGAATAATATGCTGTATTCACAAATTTCAAATCACTCAGAGCTGAGATAATATATATCATTTCGATATACTTGATTCTTGTAATTCGATTCATCTGCCCTGACTATCCTTCAAGGATAATATGTTATACTTTCACATCAAAAAGTACTCAGAGTTTTAGCGACTCCAAATCATAATTCAATAGTAAACCTATTGTATCAATATGACACAATAATCCTTGGATTATTATGTAATCTCACAACAATTCGGATCCAAATCAGTGATCTGATCCTAAGTCATATCATCTTATGTAGTAATGTAAATCAAGCTGATCATAAGTCATATCATAGTATTCAGTAATTCAACTCAATTCAATCATCACTACCATAATTTACATCAAGCATACTACTTAATCTTGGTAGTTCTGCAAAATATTCTTTCAAATTATGATCTCGGCCCAATTCCGGAGTTTCTGAACTGTCATTGAACCAATCTAGTCAATGATTTTCAACTTCATAAAAAATTCTTTCTGTACATTTAATTTCTAAAACGTACTAATTCGGTTACATTTGTTCGCTTTATCTTCTGATAAAACAATTATTGGATGAATAGTTAATTCATTGTTGTGCATTTCTTTCAAAATCTGATATTTATTTTCGGAAACATCAAGCACAATCAGATAATCAATCACAAAAATTTCATCCACTCTGATCTGAGGCTTCAATTCATATCTCAATCTGGCATTCTTCACCGAATTCTAATCGCTGTGATTTAATTTCTGTGTTTCTTTCAACTTTTGAACAAATTTGGCTCATTTCCAATCAAAAATCATTCTGATTGGATATATATTCGTCTGAATATTCAAACCAAAATACACAGAAATCTGAAATCAATCGATCGAATGCCTATTTCATTCCTCAGTTCTATCTCCCAAGTACTGACAATTCATACAATGTAACCCAAAATCTGGATAATATTCCAATTCGTCTATCAGTTACGAGCCAACAATCTCAAAATACGCTTAAATTGACATCAAAGGATCAATAATTCTCAAAATCAAAAGAAATGAGTCAAGATCGAGAAATCTCTCAATCAGGGTCATCCATAATCAAATCTTCTAAATAACAAACTCTACTAAGTGAAAACAACTCACTTGCAATTCATAACTCCAAACGAGTGAATAAATTCTGACTCTATGAATAAAGAATGAGAGCCAATCAATATCGATTGAGGTTGAATAACAAAACCCCTAAATCGATTTCAAACAATTCAAGAATCATATCTCCAATTGATGTAATCGATTCAGCATAAACAAAGAAAAGACTCAACTGCAACTGATTTTTCATATCATCATTTATCTTATGAACCTCAAAATCAATATTCAATTTATCAACTCATCAATTCGCTCTTAAATTTCAGTTCAAAACTTAGTTCGCTATTGAAATCTTGATAGAACATATCTACAATCTCTATTCATCGGCATACCTATCAATGCTGGTTTAGATCGTGAACATATCTAGTGCATAGAATAGATTTATTTCGGAACACTTCTGTAAGCAAACACAATATACACTAAACCGAAATCAAAGAATCTTAATTTCTAGATCCCATATCATATCCTCATATTGACATGCACATTATGTTCTTGCTAATCTCATTTATCACTTCTTATCATCAATCTTCTGATAATCTGTACTTGATTATTGCCTCATCATCTATCATGCAACATAACCAGATATCTTACTACAAACAAAATCATGTGCAGTTTCATTTCATCAAATAAGTAGTTCAATTCTTCAATGCAATGCACAAATTCTCTGTTCTGATACAGAGGTGGAAATATAATAAGCTTTCAGCTATCATATATCTCTTGCACCAATAACATAAAAAGGTTAAAAGAAAATAAATCTGTTACCTGTAATTCTCATTCTCAGGTGAAATTTCATTATGATCCTCTGTATATTTCTGGAACTGTTCTTCATTCAAATCTTCTCAGAATCTAATTTGCTTCGAACATATTCTAGCACATCTGCTAGAAATATCTTTACACTGATTGCTAGGATATCTCCCTTTACAATGAGTGTAAACATTTCTATCATACTCTGCATTCAGACTCAGATAAATCTGTCTTGGTCCGCTAGAGCTAAAGAACTACTTCCATTGCGTTTTCTTCATATCTGCTCTGGAATAGAAAATTGTAGTTAAAGTTGTGATTATCTCACACATTATAACATATCTACAATTCCATTCATTCTGCTTCATCATTCAGCTTCAGTTCTCATAGCCCTGTCTATGTCTTTCATAAAATGTTTCAGTTGTCAACATTTACTCAGACATAATCTCCGAATTCAAGCCATGAATAAACAACTCAATCTTGAGTTTTTCATTAGTCAAAATTCAATAAATCTCAGTAGGCTTACCTTCAAATGAGCATCTCCAGTTTTCTCGGCATAATCTTCTGTTTCTCATCATTTTTATCTATGCTCTATCATAATTTCTTCGTAGCAATTCATCCGCTGGTTGCTAGGTTTGGAAGTTGATATACAATCAATCTGATACGACATTCATCAGTATCTTTCCAGTATTTGAACAACTGATCAAGTTCTTCAAACCAACTTCTACCTGCAATAGCATCTATTCATTTGCTGGTATACTGTTCTATTCAATCGGAAATACTTCTTTCAGCTGAGAAATACAATTCTGTTCACTCTGACCATACACTTCTATTCAGTCTGGGGTGCTTACGTCACCCAAAGAACATTGTTCTATTCAATTCTGGGTGCTTACATCACCCGGAGAAATCTTATAACAAATCAGTAAGAAAATTCAAAAATTTACAAATCAGTAAATCAGGCAGTTTCGTGTCAAACAGTAGATAATGCTCACATGCAAGTTATCAAATCAGCAAATCAAGTAATGCATAATCATGCAATACTATCAATGCATGCGACTCAATCTGCCCCGCTCAGCTTCTATCTCAGTCCAAGAAACTTACGCTCTGATACCACCTGTTGTGGGGACCTCGGGTGCTAATCTCCATTCGTATTGGTCATTGATATTAATAACAATCCAGCAAAGAAGTAAGCAAGAAATTTTTTTTTTTGACATACGAGCGCGGGTGCGCCTAGAGTGGCTGAAACTTTTCTTCAACAGGGCGCGAGGGCGCCCAGATGACCAGAAAACTTTCCAACATAACTTCTTTTGCTGTCAAAGCTTGGCCTCAATCCGAATCATCAAAAATCAACTCCAAAATAGAGTTTATCAATTCTAAAACATGCATATATACATGTAGAAAATCTCAAGCATCAAATCAACATAAAAGCATGAAACGATAAGCTACACTAAGTGTCAAAAGTGAGCTTCTAAATCACAAGTTTCATGTCATGATCGATGCTATCTAAATACCATTCTTCAGTTTAAAACCCGAGTCCACACATGCTAAGTCTCGCTCCCGAGCTATCAACATCATCTCAGACTAGCTCATGCCCCATCTGTTGCAATGCACACATACAAAACAAAGCAACAGCCGGATAAACTCCGATGAGAAAACATTCCCAGTATAATCGACATATAAATGCGTTAAATAAATTCATATCGACTCTAAAGATAATCGACTCAACAATAAAGTAAACAACGCATATCTCGCTCATGAATTGATTCGTATATCATCGATGCCATCAAGATTCGTAACCGATCTTGACATGTATAAACAAGTATGTGGTTTTTGCGGGACAACTCAAGAATAATCGTTCTTGAGTTTCAAATCCCTGACTCGCAATGTCGTCATTATACCTTCGTATTTCTTCGGTTTTGAACGCTTCCAATCTGAAACATAACATCAAAACATTCATATCAAACTTCATTATATTCAATCATTTCAGAATCGAATCAAAATCAACAATATATCTTCAATCAACATCATGTCAAACCTCACTTCTTCTTCTTCGGTTCGAATTCAACGTTCTTGAGTCGTTAGCCTTCCAAACTAGTCTGAAATGGAAGAATAAAATTGCTACAACATCAATAACATCTCCAATAACGTCTCAGCTCAATCATCGGCTCGCAAAACGGTCTCAAAACATTAATCGACGGCGTAGCGATTGAAAATTGGTAACCGACGACATATCGAAATCAATTCTAACTTCATATATACTTCGAACCAACATATCACATCAAGACATTATCAAATCTCAGTATACACAAATCAGAACTAATCGAATCCATGCTGGTAATTCATAAGACATCCAAACAATATCCGTTCGTCACTTCAAGTTCGAATTAACAAGATACAAAAGATCAAGAACATGCATAATGCATAAAATTCTGATCTCTGTCACATACTGATTTCGAAATCTATTGAAAACATCAAAATACTTACATAAAATCAAAGTCTTTGTTGCAAGGATTCCAGAACACTTTTCGGAATTGAAATCGGGCGATCAGAACAAACGTTACGGCGATTTGAAAAATCAAAAATAATTGGAAAAGAAGGTATCGGCTGTTCTTGCTCTCAATTCTGAATAAAATATCCAATACACACGTATTCATGCTGATAAATCTGATTAAAATCGGATATGTATTACATATTTGTAATTTAACCCCTCAAGTCTTCATTAATTGCAATTCAGTCCTCGGCCTTCGTTTTAATTAAATTTCAATCCTAAATAATTTAAGAATATTAGAATTTAAATCAAAACTCTAAATATTCCCAAATTAAATATACTCGGATTAAAATTAAATAAATTCGAATTAAATCAATTAATCCAGGCCATTTGCACTTCAGCCCTTGAACTTCGATATTTCAAATCAGTCTCTAATCGGGTTTCACCTTCGAATTAAATCATATTCATTCTTGAACCTTGGAATTTAATCTTAAATTCCATAAATATTCAAATCGAATATTTAATCTTTTAGTTTAAGAATTCTCGGAATTAAATCTCAAAATCCGTAAATTCTCAAATTAAATATTTTCGGCTCGAAAATTAAATCTATAATTTTCATAACTTCTCAAATAAATATTTGCCCAAAATATGAAATTTAATTCTCAAATCACATCATTAATAATTTAATATTTTTGGGTCTTACATGTGTATTCTCGATCGACACGCTTTTTCCCAAAACACAAAAATGGGTCTACCAAAATTTTTTTTTGAGTTGACCAAGAAGAAACTTGGGTTGACCAAAAAGAAACCTAATGATTTTTCTTGGTCGACCAAGTAGACCATGGAGATTTCTTGGTAGACCGAGATGTATGGTTGACCAAGAGAGATCTTGATCTACCATGGTCTACGAAAAAATCTCTATGGTCTATCATGGTCTATCATGAGAGAGTTCTTGGTATACCATGGCAGAGGGAGTTCTTGGCCTACCAAGAAATCTCCATGGATAGACCATGGTAGACCATGAAGAGCTCTTGTTATTTTTTGCTGATTAAATTATCTTATTCTCATAATAAATGAATTCTTATGTTAAAATATGTATCATCATATAACATAATAAACATAATCATGAAATCAATGTATTCTTATATCAAAACATGTTTCATTATATAACATAATCGTTAAATTAGTGGATTAGTATGTTAAAATATGTATAATCATATAACATAATCGTGAAATCAGTTGATTCCTATAACATCAATAGCAGACGGGGCACAATTTGTGGGCCACGTGTTAGTCACCCACTAAAACATCCTGGGTAACATCAAACCATCATGTATTATCATATAACATAATAGTTAAATCAGTTGATGCATTCTTAAAATATGCATAATTATATAATATAGTCGTAAAATCAGTGCATTCTCATGTTAAAAAATATATAATCATATAACATAATCGTTAAATTAGTGAATTCGTATATTAAAACATGTATAATCATATAACATAATCATTAAATTAGTGAATTTCTATGTTACAATATGTATAATCAAATAACATAATCGTTAAAACATGTATCATTATATAACATACTTGTGAAATTAATGTATTCATATGTTAAAACATGTACAATTATCGCAACATTGGTCAAAATTGTGTAATTACGGTCAAAGTTATGTAATTATGGGTTAAACTTGTGAAATTAAAGGATTCATATATTAAAACTTGTACGATTATATAACATACTTATTAAATTAGTGGATTCATATGTTAAAACATGTACGATTATCGGTAAACAGTGGTTACGGGTCAAATAAATGCATTAGAAAAATCACAAGAAGCAAATAGACCAATTCATTGGGTCGACCCAAGTAGGGATGACATATCGTACTGTACCGTACTGTATCGTATCGAAAAATACATATCGTATGCCATACTGAAAATTACGGTATAAAAATTTTTTATACTGATATCGTACCTAAAATTTCGGTATATCAAAAATTTTAATACGTATAAATAGCATACCGATTATACCAAAATTTTACGGTATATCGAGATTTCGGTACGGTATCGGTATATACTGTAAAATACCGAAACAATCTCATATTTTTAATAAATTATAAATTTATTGTTTAAAAATATTATATATTTTAAAATTTTTATTTAATATTCCGGTATATTGGTTTACCGTTATATACCAAAATTTTCAAATTTCATATTGTTATCGTACCAAAAAAATCGTAGTACTACCGTACCGAAAAATTTGAAAAATTTGATATTTTTTTCAATAAAATAACTTCGGTACACCGAAAATTCGATATTTTCTTCCCCCTAGACCCAAGCTTGGAATTGTCGAGTGGGTCGACCCAGCATGGGTCGACCTAAGCCTGGGTGGTCAACCTAGGGTAAACCAAGATTGGGCTTGGGTTGACCGAGAGCTTGGGTCGACACAAAACTTGGTTAGGTCGACCAAGCTTGAATCTTGGGTCGACCCAAGATATGTTTGGTAGATCCAAATTTTAGGTCTATCAACTTTATGGTCTACCAAGTTTTTGGTTGGGTCTACCAAGAATTCTGTTTTGGGTCGACCAAGTAGAATTTTTCTTGGTCAACCCAAAAGAATTTTTTTGCGTCTACCAAGAAAATTTTTCGAGTCTATCCAATCTTGGTTGACCCTTGGGTCTACCAAAAATTCCACTTGACTGATCAGATAAAAGAGAATTAATTAACTTAATGATATTTTTTATATTTAAAGATAAGAACAAATAAGTAAATATACCCGTGAATCCTTTTTTTAAATAAGTTATAAACCACTCCCTTCTCCCTAAATTTTCCAACATTCACCTGCTACTTTTTTGAACAATTAAGAAAAGCTCCTATAAAAATACTTGATAATGCTCAAAGATCACCAACCTTTGCCAAATTTTGATTTCATGATTCTAAGCTTAAATATTATCAAGCTTTCATTTGAAACTCACGCGGATAGACAAGCAGCAGAACAAAGTTCAATACGCAGAGTTCAATCTTACTGATTATACCAGATCTATTGATCAAGAATACTCTGTGATACTTAAACCAGCTTGTTAAAGCATATATTACTTTGTATTCAAAGTGTAACTCAGACAGATAGTGATCTGTATTGAGAAGTTGATATTAGGAGTTCCTTTCAAGGGTTGATCGAATTATATTTGTACAAGTTGTTGTGTAAATCAAACTCTTCTGGTTAATTCCTTCTGGAAACAGAAAAACGTGAGATGTAGAAGTTTAAGTTTTGAACTTCCATAAAAAACTCTTGTTACTTATCTTTACTTACTGCATTTACATATTTGATCTGTCTTAAGTTAATCCAGTCTACCTTAAGCTTTACGGTTCAAATTTGCAAGGAAGATTATGTAGTAACTCGTACCCTGTTTTTAAGTTAATTAAATTTTAAACATGATTAAGAGTCACTAATTACATGATCAAGGGAATAAATGAGATTAAAATATGAATTCTGGACTTCGGAATTACCGGGCGAGTCACTACATTTAAATGTAGTAAACCGAGTTCCACTATACATGTTAGAATATGACATATAATTTTAAAAGTTGCAAAACATGATTAAGAAGTCATTATTTGGTGAAAATATGTGGAAACTCTGCTCTGGAACGTCCGAAAATGGTACGGAGGGTCCCGGGAATCTTGGACTTTTCGAAAGCAGCCAAACGAGTTCGGAAGAAGCGAAGCGGTTTGGACTTTCCAAACCAGTTTGGAACTACCAAACTCAGCCTCGAACCAGGTGTCACAAATGCACCAGACACATGGAATTCATGCATAGTTGGAAACTTCCGAACCTAGATCGGAACTACAGATACCTGGCCTATAAATAGGGTCCAAACCTCAGTTTTAAGTACAAATTCAGAGTGGTTTTCGAACTATTAGTCTATAATTGAGGGCCCGACGATATAGAAGTATATGTAAGCTTACTTAAGGCTTTTAGAACATGTGTTGTAGTAGGGCTGGGATACCAAACCAAAATACCGACTTTTCGGAATACCGTACCAAATTATTTTTGATATATATACATTTTTTTTGTATATAGAATCTTTTTTTATATTATCTATATGGCATTAATATGGAATTTTTCCATACCAAAATTTTGGAATTTCGATATCGGTATCGGTATGAATTTTTTTATACCAATATTTTTGATACGGTATACCAAAAACTCACCCCTATGTTGTAGTGACCCGTATCTATAATTAAAGATTAAGTGATAATTAATCAAGTAATCATGTTTAAGAGAGGTAAAACATGATTAAGGGATTTTCAAAATGGATCCAGAATGATCAAACTTTGGTTCGGTAAGAGCTTTGATCTTCGAGTAGATCAGAAGCTCCAAACAGATCGGAGCCATAGTTCTAGTTCGAAAGCTCCAAGGAGTTCGGAAGCTCCGAAATGCAATCGGAAGCTCCAATCGTCACCAAATGCCAGTTGTCCGAAATATTATGTAAGTAGTGACATCATTGAGATCAGAATCTCCAAAGTGGATCGAAAGCTCCGATCAAACTGTCGGAAGAAAGAAGGACACGTGGGTTGGCTGAGAGAGATCAAAAGCAAGGATCGGATGTTCCGATCAGATCAGAAGCTCTGATCGTGCGATCGAAGGTTCCGATCACTAACTATATATAGGGGTGCCGAGCTCATTCTTCAAGTGCACCATTTTCCTTTCTCTCTCTGTTCTAGCTAGTATTTTAGGCTTTTAAGGGTTTTTAGGCATCCTACTGGAGGGTCAGGAGTGGCGGAGCACTACGGAGATAGTAGCGAAGTTGTGCCCAAAGGGGCTGTCGCCATAAACAGGCTGATGACGGACCCAGGTATAACTTTGGATCCCTAAAAATATTAAGAAGAATGTAAATGCTTAGTTAAGGCTTTTAGAGCATAATAGATGATTCATGGGTATTTTGCATTTTAGTGTTGGATGGTATGCTTGGAACCTAGATGGATGTTTATAGGACTGCCTTAGTAAGGTACATAAGTACTACTGAGATTTCCAGTGGGTATGAATGTTTATGTGTTGCATTTATGTGTCATGATTTGCATGTTATTGCATGGATATATTATGCTGCATTTGAATATCATATTGTGTCTATACATCTTTTGAGATGAGTAAGTTGAGTAGGGTCACTCAGCCCTATTGTACGGTTGGGGCACTGAGAGTCACTATCAATGACGGGTCATACATGCTCTAGTGTTTTCCCGGGGACATCCTAGATCCACGTCCAGTTAGGAGTGAGTGGATGGGTCTAGTGGTTTGATTCCCAGAGGCTATAGCTCTTGTCCTAGGCGCCCGTCTGAGTAGATTGATACAGTATATCCCAGATACGGATACCCGAAAATTTCATATTGCACGCATTATATTTGTATGTTTACCTATACTAGCGTATTGAACTTTATAACTCACGTCCAGTATTTTATGTGTTTTCTGGACATCCCATTCGACGGAAAAGTTACAGGTGTTTTACCAGGATATAGGATTCGGTGGTGACCAAGCAAGATCTACAGGAGTAGTAGCTAGGTTATTGAATTGTTTTCAATTGTGTTGTATATTGGGTTTTATCCGGTTGTATTCTTCTGGTCTAGAATTATTTAATTTTCTGTAAATTATCTCTGATTAATGTTTATTGCATGCTTATTTAATATTTAAACTCCGATTAGTAGTGGATCCATTTTGGGTCACTGCATTTATTGGTATTAAAGCATGCAATAGGATTAGTACATAGTGCTAAGATTATTTGGTGATCCTTGTAGGGATAATGAGACATCAAGTGTGATGATGACCAGGCAATTGGGTTGCCCAAAGACTATCATCATCGGAATGACTTTTAAAGGCTTGACTTATGGGATTCCAGCAAGATCAAACAGGACATAAGGAACGTGTCCGAGATACCAAGATTTTGACTCATGTGGATCCTTGCTTTGGGTCGAGTACTAGATGTCAGAGGCAGTGACAGAGGATTGGTTGGGACACATGTGATGCTTGCGTCCATTCCGTTCAACCAAGATAGCACTTCTCTGAAGATTCTCCACAAGCAGTTGGAGAGATTATTATAAAGATCTTATCTTATCCACCGAGGGATTTACCATATACCAGTGAAGTACCCGATAGATTAGTAAGGATCTTTTGATGATCGTGGGGAGATCGGTATATCCGGCATGCTTGTATTGATGCTTTTGAGGTGACAGATGGGAAACTTCATGTTCAAAATTAATTGAAGGAATTAAAGATTTCCGCATGTAATTGGATTTTAAATACTATATTAAAATGTATAGTAAATAGTATTTCAATTGTAAGCAATTGAATAATTGTATTATTGATTTCAGGATGTTGGAATTTCTTAGAAAGTGCAACTAAGGGTTTGTAATAAGAATTGTATTAAACCTGGTTCAGTGGTTTGATGAGTTCGGGTATTTTGATGTATTAGCTGTTGTTGCATTGCATATATTTTCCACGTATTGAGATGAATTTAGTTTTTTATTCTATTACATGAGATTGTAATAAGGGTTATTCGGAACTTGGAATAGTAGTTCAAGTAATTGGATGTTTGGGATTTGTATTCCAGTGGTTAGTTGATAATTGTTTTACTACTGTGACTCATAGTCTTTTGAGTAATCGGATTGTAAGTGCTTGCCATATAATTAATTCTAGGAGTTTTCCTAGAATGGTTGGGTAAGTATGTAACTTTTGGGATTGATGCCAGAGACGAAGTGTTTCATGAAGGGCATAAGCCATACTAAGTTACTGTATGATTCCGATCTGGGTATTTCCTAGACCAACTGAGAGTATTTGATCTTGTTGGGTTGTTGCCAAGTGATGATGGATTTTCATCAGAGGCAGGGTAATAGTTTATACTAGGGGCTGTGGAATGTGTTGGTTGATCGAGACGGGTGATGAAGAACGACCCTACGCCGGTATTTTTTGGAGGGTTTATTCCAGATAGACTTTCAGGGAAGGCTACCTCTTACGCAATGATAGCCAGGGGTATGACTATCAGGATGTTTGTCAGCAATAGTTGAATTCATTAGATTTAGTTTCGGTACTGAGTTAGTGCCAAGGAAATTTGATTGATTACCAAGTTTGGTTTTCTTATGGTCAGGATAATTTTGAAATGTATGTTTCTCGTTAGGTGATTATCCTAATCATGGTTATTTTGTTTATTGGGAATTTCTAGACGGATAGATCTAGTAAGTGGATTGAAGATTTCCATTGATCAATTAGTGTATCGTATTGTTACGTCGGTAACTGGAATTGAGACAAGCGATGAGGCTACCTCAGTCTCTATATATTATGCAGGCAGAGGAAGAAGTATAACTACCAATGGAATTTTGGTTTAAACCAAGTTGTTGGCTTTGATTTAGTACTAGGTTTGTACTAAAGGAGGAAATTGTCTCTTGATGGGATTATCATAGACATGGGTGATTCCTTGACTTGGACTAAAGATAGGACTAAGAATGTCTATCATGGATTAGACTGAATAGTTCTGGTGAATAGATTCAGACCGACATAAGGGCGGTTGTGAGAATGGATACTTGTGAGTATCTTCTGACTTGGTCAGAAGAAGGAAAGATGAATTTTATTGTTATATCTTATGCTACTCTCGGAGTTGGAATAGTCCTGGAAGGGATATTCCTGGACAAGTGATCGTGTTGGGCAGAGGGTTGAGTGATTTGGAATAAACACTAGATTGGTGAATCTAATAAGAAGACTGACTAGTATCTGTGTTCATCAAGATTATCGTATGACTACTTCAGAAATCTGACTAGAGGTTTTATTATGATAGTAATTGTCTAAAAGTGACAGATGATTCCTAGGATTTTGAATTTGTCTATGAATGGGTTCAGAACTTAGTATTCATCCCCTATGTGACAAGGACAGTTCTAGTAGAAACCGGAGATGGTACAATATTGGTACCAGTTTGTAACTTCCGAAAATTATTTACGTAAACCTGCATGAATGATTTAAAAATAAGTTAAAAAGGGGTTAAATGGTTTTATGTGCTATTATGTGTCTTATGTGATTTATTTTCATGTTTTAAATTTTATTATAGCATTTAATCCGCTATTATGAAATTTATGAATTTATTTGATAAGGTTATTTTGCGATCGTGTGGATGAACGAGATAGAAGTTTTTCATGGAAATTTATGTTTAAGGTTTTCAAGGGTCATAAATTATTATTTTATGATTTTATTTTCATAAAAATAGAGTTTTAATATATTTATGTATTTAGGAACCTATTTTTATAAGAATAAACCATTTTATGGACTTTTAAGGTATTTTCAAAAGCCCATAATTTTATATTACGAAAATTGTAACATTTTAAGTTGATTATTTAGTGGATTTAAAAATTTTAAAACATCGCTTATTTATTTATTAATCCCAACCCAATATACATACAAATATATGTCAAAATTTGATCTTATTATTCCCTACGATCATGTTCATCTCTTCAAGCCGCCTCCATCAGATCACAGCCTCCATAAACACACTTACACATACTTTCATGTAAATTTCGATAAATCTCAAAGATTCGACGCCCCGTTCGTCCCTGAAGGCGATCTACGTGATGGTAACGTAGTTTTGAGCGTATTTAACGCAGAGGCACGCTCGAATCTCTTTTTGGTTACCATTTAAGTCATATTACACTGATTTTTTCATGAAATGATTAATCTTGCATGTGTATGTGTTTTTGATTGAAGATCATGCATGAGTTTTTTGAGCAGTCCACGTTTATGGCTTGATTCCCAGATTTCTCTCACCTTTTTCTGCTAAGGCACGTTCTTGGTTGCAGACCTATGGTTTGGGGGTTGAGTTAGGGTCCCTAGGGTTGATTCATGTGGTGGATTGAACCTGGTCTAAGCTGGAAACAAATCAAATCTCAAAAAGTTGACAGTGGGGTTTGGTTTGAGCAGTTATGGGAAAATGGTTCGTGTGGACTGTAGGGTGCGAGTTAGAGCATGATTTTATGATTTTATTTTCATAAAAATAGAGTTTTAATATAATTATGTATTTAGGAACCTATTTTTATAAGAATAAGCCATTTTATGGACTTTTAAGGCATTTTTAAAAACACATAATTTTATATTACGAAAATTGTAACATTTTATGTTGATTATTTAGTGGATTTAAAAGTTTTAAAACATCGCTTATTTATTTATTAAGCCCAACCCAATATACTTACAAATATATGTCAAAATTTGAGCCTATTCTTTCCTACCATCATGTTCATCTCTTCAAGCCACCTCCATCAGATCACAGCCTCCATAAACACACTTACACATACTTTCATGTAAATTTTGAGAAATCTTAAAGATTCGACGCCTCGTTCGTCCCTGAAGGCAATCTACGCGATGGTAACGTAGTTTCAAGCGTATTTAACGCAGAGGCACGTTCGAATATCTTCTTGGTTACCATTTAAGTCATATTACACTGATTTTTTCATGAAATGATTGATCTTGCATGTGTATGTGTTTTTGGTAGAAGATCATGCATGAGTTTTTTTAGCAGTCCACGTTTATGGCTTGATTCCCAAATTTTTCTCACCTTTTTCTGCTAAGGCACGTTCTTGGTTGCAGACCTATGGTTTGGGGGTTGAGTTAGGGTCCCTAGGGTTGATTCATGTGGTGGATTGAACCTGGTCTAAGCTGGAAACGAATCAAATCTCAGAAAGTTGACAGTGGGGTTTAGTTTGAGCAGTTATGGGAAAATGGTTCGTGTGGACTGTAGGGTGTGAGTTAGAGCATGCTTTTATGATTTTATTTTCATAAAAATAGAGTTTTAATATATTTATGTATTTAGGAACCTATTTTTATAAGAATAAGCCATTTTATGGACTTTTAAGGTATTTTTAAAAACACATAATTTTATATTACGAAAATTGTAACATTTTAAGTTGATTATTTAGTGGATTTAAAATTTTTTAAACATCGCTTATTTATTTATTAAGCCCAACCCAATATACATACAAATATATGTCAAAATTTGATCCTATTATTCCCTACCATCATGTTCATCTCTTCAAGCCGCCTCCATCAGATCACAGCCTCCATAAACATACTTACACATACTTTCATGTAAATTTTGAGAAATCTCAAAGATTCGACGCCCCGTTCGTCCCTGAAGGAGATCTACGCGATGGTAACGTAGTTTCGAACGTATTTAACATAGATGCACGTTCGAATCTCTTCTTGGTTACCATTTAAGTCATATTACACTGATAATTTCATGAAATGATTGATCTTGCATGTGTATGTGTTTTTGATTGAAGATCATGCATGAGTTTTTTGAGCAGTCCACGTTTATTGCTTGATTCCCAAATTTTTCTTACCTTTTTCTGCTAAGGCACGTTCTTGGTTGCAGACCTATGGTTTGGGGTTTGAGTTAGGGTCCCTAGGGTTGATTCATGTGGTAAATTGAACCTGGTCTAAGGTGGAAACGAATCAAATCTCATAAAGTTGACAGTGGGGTATGGTTTTGTTGGAAAACTGTGTTCAGATCAATCAGAATTGATACCCGGTGCAGCGGAAGTTTTAAAATTTTATATGGAACGATTCCATATCATGGGTATCAAAACTTTACGATTAAATTGTGCGTGTAAAAATTAAATAACAATTAAATTTTTACCTTGAATCTCGAAACGAGATTATGGACACCAACAGATAACTCTGCTCTTGTTGTATATCCCAGAAACTGATGGACGAACAATTCTTCAATCAGGTCCACGAACAGAATTCGAATCCCTCTGACAGATTGCACTAGAAAATCTATCAGAAGTTTCTACGAAGAGAATTAACGAATTTGATCCGTTAAACCAGACTGTAAATTCGAAATTCACAGGCTGAAATTTTCGACAGAGTGATGAAACTTAAAATTTGTAATTATTTATACGTTAAAAAGTGTGTTTTAAAATTTAAGTTTAATTAAAATTATGAAGTTGTATTATTTTAGTGTTATGTGTTTATATTTAAATGTTTTACTAAAATGTTGTATTTTACGGTTTGCGCAGGTTTGGTAAAAATAAAATTACTCAAGCTACAGTGGTCATAATGGAGTAATCTCAAAACCTGTAGAATCACAAAAGAGGCATCTTCAACTTTGTAGAAGACAAGAAATTCCAAAAACTTCATTAAGATGATCAAAATAATAAAACATCAAAATGGAGATAGATTTACTTTTACTATGACCAGCTTGGAGTAAAAATATCATAAGTATTTCATATTTTATCCAAAAGGGGTGAATGAGTTGTCCAAACACATCTACACAAAATATCCTACGTGTTTTATGTTGAAAAGAAAGGCTGAATCGGTGGTCTAAGGCATCAAACATGCCAATTAAAGTTGGGTCATGGTATTGACATTCAAGGAGACAAGCACCCACCAACTTTACTATTTCACATTTAATGAGCCTTGGACTCTTCCTCTCATTTGGCCTATAAATAGATGTGTTGTATAAGCTTTGTAGTGTGCAAGAGTGTAGAGAATTCTTCATTTGTAAAATAAATATTGTGTGTGTGAGAATAAAAGTTTGAGTGTGCAAGTTTCTCAAGTTCAAGTATGAAATTTCTTTTATCTTTATTCTTGAGTTTCATGTTCATGGAAAGCTAAATCTTTTTATGTCAAGGTGAAAAGGTTTCATTGTTGGTCAAGTAAGATTGTCTATATTTTGTATATTCTTTTCTTTTCTATTTTTATTTTTACTAATTGATCTTTATTTGTAGGTATAATTTTGGATGATTTGTTGTTATCTATTTACATCAAATGCTTGGTACCTTGAATGTGGTTACCTTGATTTGTTGTCAAATATGATACAATAATTACTACAATAATTATATACTATAAATATATGTATCTATTTATAATAAAGTCATATATATTATTTAGACGATAGCGTGACACTGTCGGTTGTTCTAAATAATATATTGTGATTTGAACTAACATTTACTTTATCGCATCTAACTTTTACTTTATCGCAACTAACATTTATTTTTCCGCAACTAACATTTACTTTCTCGCATCTAACTTTTACTTTTCCGCAACTAACATTTACTTTATCGCATCTAACATAAAGTCATATATTTTATTTAGACGATAGCGTGGCTCTGCCGGTTGTTCTAAATAAAATATTATGATTTGATCTAACATTTACTTTTATGTCAATTTATATTTATGCATTTATATATATTATGGGTACCATGTATTAAATATCGGTGGATATTAATATAGTGGGAACTATATTATATGATATACTTGTTTAAATATTTAATTGTTCTTTTTATGTTTATATTTATTCATCTATATATATATTATGGGTACCATGTATTAAATATCGGTTAATCTGATATTAATATAGTGAGAACTATATTATATGATATACTTGTTTAAATATTTCATTGTTCTTTTATGTTTATTTTTATTTTAGTTTCTTTTATTTATTTTTATTAAGCAATCTTAAATAAACCAACAATGAACCTTTGAAACCTTGACAATTTTATAATTTGTGTATTTGAAGTTTTATAATAATATTTTCATCTATAATATATTATTGCTAAAATTAAACTTACAACATCCTCTCCGTGGATCGATCTCGTACTCACGAGTATATTACTTGCAGACAACCTACACTTGGGTGAATTACAATTTAAGTTGTAGCAAGTTTTTGGCGCCGTTGCCGGGGAGGTATAAATTAAGTTTAATTTTGTTATTATGTAAATAGTATGTTGTTTTTAATTGTATGATTGTTTGGAGTCGTAAACAAAGTGGTAGACTTGTTCGAGTAACTGAAAATATTTTAAACATGGACGATAATTCTAATAATCAAGAATAATAATAATAATAATCATCATCAAGAACATGAACAACCAAGAACACTTAGGCACCATATGAATCCAATAAGAACTAGTACACCATCTTGTTTAGTTTTTCCTCCTGATGCATCTAATTTCAATTTTAAGCCACAAGTCATTCAACTTTTACCAAATTTTCATGGCTTAGATTCTGAAAATCCATATTTGCATTTAAGAGAATTTGAGGAGGTTTGCAACACTTATAATGATCAAAATTGTAGCATGGATACTGTTCGATTAAAGCTTTTCCCTTTTTCCTTAAAAGATAAAGCTAAAACATGGTTGCAAAATTTGAGATCAAGTTCAATAAGATCATGGGAAGAAATGCAACAACAATTTCTAAAAAAGTTTTTTCCTTCCCATAGAACAAACTCTTTTAAAAGACAAATTACAACTTTTTCTCAAAAACAAGGGGAAACATTTTATCAATGTTGGGATATATATAAAGAGTTACTTAATACATGCCCACATCATGGTTTTGAAATATGGAGAATAATTTCTCACTTTTATGAAGGTTTAATACCTAAAGATAGGCAAATGATAGAATTCATGTGTAATGGAACTTTTGAAGATAAAAACCCAAATGAAGCTATGGAATATTTGGAGTCATTAGCAGAAAATGCTCAAAATTGGGATAATATAGGCTCAATTGAACCACCAAGTAAAACCAATAATTCAACAAATGGGGGTGGTATTTATCATCTTAAAGATGATGTAGATGTTCAAGCTAAACTTGCATCTTTAGCAAGAAAAATCGAGTCATTAGAAATGAAAAAGAGTGATCAATTAAAAAGTGTTCAAGAAATTGTTTGTCATATATGTGACACACATGATCATCTTACAAAAAATTGTCCTACTTTGCCTTCATTTAAAGAATGTCTCCATGAACAAGCCAATTATGTTAACAATTTTAAAAAACCAACATTAGATCCTTTTTCACAAACATACAATCCTGGTTGGAGAAATCATCCCAATTTTAGTTGGAGGAACGATAATAATGCACAACCTTCACAACAACCTCTTCAAAATAACCAAAATCATCAAGGTTATGCTCCTTATATTCCACCTCCAAGAAAAAATTTTGAAGATGAAATTCATGCATACATTCAAAAGCAAGAGTCTATCAATATTCAAAACATTCAATCTATGAATGATTTGAAAGAAACTCTTGCAAAATTTGCATCTGCACTTAATATTCATGAAAAAGGAAAATTTCCATCTCAACCACAACCTAATCCTAAAAATCAAAATCAAGAAAAATTTGATCAAGTAAAATCTGTTATTACTCTTAGAAGTGGTAAAATAGTTAATGATCCATATAGTGATGAAAACAAAGATCAGTCAAACTCAAAGAGTAAGGATGAAAATCTTGATACTTTCGAGAAAGATGATACTTTGAGTCCTAAGATTAAGAAAATTGATGATAAAATAAATAAACATGTTCCTTTTCCTCATGCATTAGTAAATAATAAAAAACAAAAAAATGATTCTGATATTTATGAAGTTTTTAAACAAGTAAAAATAAATATTCCATTATTAGATGCTATTAAACAAGTTCCTTCTTATGCAAAGTTTTTAAAAGATTTATGTACTGTAAAAAGACAATTGCATGTAAAGAAGAAAGCATTCTTAACGGAGCAAGTAAGCTCTATTATTCAAAATAATTCTACCTTGAAATATAAAGATCCCGGTTGTCCAACAATTTCATGTATTATTGGAAAAAATAAAATTAAAAAAGCTTTGTTAGATTTGGGAGCAAGTGTGAATTTAATTCCTTATTCAGTTTATGAAAAGCTTAAGTTGGGAGATTTAAAACCTACATCTGTTACTCTTTTACTAGCCGATAGGTCAATCAAAATACCTAGAGGTATCGTAGAAGATGTGTTAGTTCAAGTCGATAAATTCATATATCCTGTGGATTTTATTGTCTTGGATACACAACCAATAGAAGTACATAACGAAATTCCAGTAATATTGGGACGTCCATTTCTAGCAACTTCAAATGCTTTAATTAATTGTCGAAATGGAATAATGAAATTGTCTTTTGGAAATATGACTTTAGAACTTAATGTGTTCAATTTATGTAAACAACCAAGTATTAATGAAGATGAAGATGATAATGCAATAGAAACAATTGTGGAAGAAAATATACACCAAGAAAACTTAAATCAACAATCTGAAGTTTGTTTAGTGGAAAGTTTTGATTCAAAAAATGTTTTTAAATCAAATTTATTTGAAGAAATTAATGAACTTGAAGAAGTAAAAGAAAATGATCATCCAAAACTTGAATTAAAACCCTTGCCAATAGAACTAAAATATGCTTTTCTTGGTGAAAATCAAACATATCCTATTGTAATATCTTCTACCCTCTTACCAAAACAAGAAGAAGATTTAATAACACTACTGAAAGAAGTTGTTAAAAATGAAGTTTTAAAACTATTAGATGCCGGAATTATTTATCCAATCTCGGATAGTAAATGGGTAAGTCCAACACAAGTAGTACCAAAAAAATCAGGCATCACTGTTATAAAAAATGAAAAGGGAGAATTATTACAAGCTAGGATTCCATCTAGTTGGCGTATGTGCATTGATTATAGAAAATTAAATGATGCAACTAGAAAAGATCACTTTCCGTTACCATTTTTAGATCAAATTTTAGAGAAAGTGGCAGGTAATCCTTATTATTGTTTTCTTGATGGGTATTCGGGGTATTATCAAATACCAATATCATTAGAAGATCAAGAAAAAACTACTTTCACTTGTCCGTTCGGAACTTTTGCTTTTAAAAGAATGCCATTTGGTTTATGTAATGCCCCGGCTACTTTTCAAAGATGCATGCTAAGTATTTTTAGTGACATGATTGAAGAATTTGTGGAAGTTTTTATGGATGATATAACTGTTTTTGGAAACTCATTTGAAAACTGTCTTAAAAATTTGGAAGAAGTTTTAAAAAGATGTGAAGAAAAAAATCTTGTTTTAAATTGGGAAAAATGTCACTACATGGTTAAATCCGGAATTGTGTTAGGGCATGTCATATCTGAAAAAGGAATTGAAGTTGATAAAGCTAAGGTTGATGTTATTGCTAATTTACCATCACCAAACACGATAAAAGAAATTCGATCATTTTTGGGTCATGCGGGATTTTATAGAAGATTTATAAAAAATTTTAGCATAATATCGAAACCAATTTCAAATCTTTTAACAAAAGATGCACAATTTGAATGGACTCAAGAATGTGAAACTGCTTTTAAAAAAATAATTAATCTTTTAACTACATCACCTATTTTACAATCTCCTGATTGGTCTTTACCATTTGAATTAATGTGTGATGCAAGTGATTATGCTGTAGGAGCCGTGTTAGGACAAAGAAAAGAAGGTAAACCTTATGTGATCTATTATGCAAGTAGAACATTAAATAGTGCTCAAATCAATTATTCAACAACTGAAAAAGAATTACTTTCAGTAGTGTTTGCATTAGATAAATTTCGATCCTATTTAATTGGTTCTACTACTATTGTTTACACTGATCATTCTGCCATAAAATATTTATCAAATAAACAAGATGCTAAGCCAAGATTAATAAGATGGATTTTGTTGTTACAAGAATTTGATCTTGTAATAAAAGATAAAAAAGGAAAAGAAAATGTAGTAGCCGATCATTTATCAAGAATAATTTTTGAATCATCTCAAAATGAAATACCAATAAATGAAAATTTTCCGGATGATCAACTATTTTATGCTACTACTATGCCTTGGTTTGCTAATATTGTAAATTTTCTTGTGACAAATAAAATGCCTTCTCATTGGAGTTCACAAGATAAAAATAAATTTTTGAAAGAGGTCAAAAAATTTTATTGGGATGATCCTTATTTGTTTAAGTATTGTCCTGATCAAATTTTTCGACGATGCATACCCGACAATGAGGTAAGTAGTGTCATTAAATTTTGTCATTCTGAGGCATGTGGAGGTCATTTTTCGTCAAAGAAAACAGCTGCAAAAATCTTTCAATGTGGATTTTATTGGCCTTCTTTATTCAAAGATACACATTCATTTTGCAAATCTTGTGAAAATTGTCAGAAAATGGGTTCAATTTCAAAACGAAACATGATGCCTTTAAATCCAATCATGATTATTGAAATATTTGACAGTTGGGGAATAGATTTTATGGGTCCATTTCCATTATCTTTTGGATTCACTTATATTTTAGTAGCTGTCGATTATGTTTCAAAATGGATTGAAGCAATTGCATGTAGAACTAATGATCATAAAGTTGTGATAAAATTTTTGAAAGAAAATATTTTTAGTCGATTTGGAATACCTAGAGCTATAATAAGTGATGGGGGAAGTCATTTTATAAATAAATCATTTTCTTCGTTGTTAAGAAAATATGGTATTACACATAAAGTTTCTACTCCATATCACCCTCAAACGAATGGTCAGGTTGAACTTGCAAATAAAGAAATAAAACAAATTTTGGAAAAAACAGTCAATCCAAATCGAAAAGATTGGTCTTTAAGATTAAGTGATGCATTATGGGCATATAGAACTGCATTTAAAACATCATTGGGGATGTCACCATATAGATTAGTTTTTGGAAAGCATTGTCATTTACCTGTTGAAATTGAACATAAAGCTTATTAGGCAATTAAAGCGTTTAATACTAATTTAGATGATGCATCTAAATCAAGAAAATTGCAATTAAATGAACTAGAAGAATTAAGAAATGATGCATATGAAAATGCAAAGATTTATAAAGATAAAACAAAAGCATTTCATGATAAAAATATTATGAGAAAATCTTTTGAAATCGGACAAAAAGTTTTACTTTATAATTCTCGCTTGCATTTGTTTCCAGGAAAACTTAGATCGCGATGGTCTGGACCATTTATTGTTAAATTTGTCTATCCTAATGGTGCTGTTGATGTTGAAAATCCTAAAAATAATAATGTATTTAAAGTTAATGGGCAAAGACTTAAACCGTTTATAGAAAATGAAGTTCTTAATGAAGAGTTTATGCCTTTATATGATCCAACTTAATTGTTACTTATATTTTTATTTTATTTTTGCAGAATTGAGTTCACTTCCCGGTTAAGTGGCGGATAACGGTACTCCGTGACTACTTTCAGTCGGTTTTATTTCAATTTCCCAAAATAATTGAATATATATATATATATAAATATATATTATGGATGAAGATATCAAAAAACTTGGTAAATATTTTCCATCTGTTTCTAAAAAAGTTCTGAGAATGATTTATGAAGGCAGATGTGAAAGATTGAGAATGCTTATGCAAAAAGGAATCCCGGAGGATATTCGTCTTATAATTGAAGCCAAGGTTCGATTAGGTGGTGAAGTTCCAAAATTCTTACTTGTTCGAAATATGTCTGGACTAGGAAAAAGTACCTATGCGAAGAAAAGAAGGGCTAAAAGGTTAGATGTTTGTCATAATTGTGCCAGATGGACTTGTAATAGACAATGCAGATCTTTGGGATATGTTTCCACAAATAGAGAAGATAAAATTGATTTCATTAAGAATGGGCTGAGTAAAGAGTCATTGGATGATATCTCATTGACTCTTGAGACGCATTCTAGTGGAGATGTAAAAGGTCAACTTCTCCGTTTATGGAAACTATTCCAAGCGCAGCGTCATGGTGATGGTCTTGGGAATCTGACTAAAAAAGACCCTATTTGCCAATTTATAAGAAAATTGGATGGTAAGCCAACCCTCGACTCATAAATATTGAAGGAACACTGTGAGCCACAATCACATCACTGTTTATACGCATGCATGTTATTATTATATATTATTATTTTTTTTACTATTTTTATCATTTTGTTCACATCTGTATTCCTATTTCTGTCTTATTCCTTGTTTTCCTTATAAAATCACTCAACTCTCTCTATATTTTTTAAAAGAAAAGAAAAAAACATGACAGGATCTTCTTCACAAAAATTGAAAAATATTTGTGTCTTTTGTGGTTCTAATACTGGAAAGAATGAAATATTTGTTGATGCAGCAATTAATCTTGGAAAAAAGTTAGCAGAGAGAAAAATTCACTTGGTTTACGGAGGAGGAAATATAGGGTTAATGGGATCTATTTCAACAGCAGCTCATCTTGGAGGTAGTCAGGTTTTGGGTATTATTCCTACAGCTTTAGCTGAAGGAAATATTACAGGTGTTACGGTTGGGGAAGAGTTGAAAGTTTCATCAATGTACGAGAGAATAACTAAAATGATAGAAAATTCTGATGCTTTTATTGCCTTACCTGGTGGTTTTGGTACTTTAGAAGAAATTTTTCATGTTGTTTCTTGGGCACAACTTAATATCCATAATAAACCTGTTGGCTTGTTGAATATCAATAACTATTATGATGGTTTGTTGACTTTTCTCGATGTAGCCGTGGAACAAAATTTTATTTCAGAAAATTCACGAAGGATGCTCATCTCTGCTTCGAATGAAGACCAATTAATTGATGATCTCCAAGCTTTTGTTCATCAACCTGATTCAGCTATAACAAAGATCAATTGGTCTCAACCAACCAGTAAGAAAAGAAAACTGGATCATTGATTCAACATGTCATGAAATGGTTTGTGTTGTTCCTCATCTTCAATAATTCCAGGTGATATCTCTTTCATCATGTACTCTTTATTTTTCTTAAAAAAAAAAATTAAAAACAATGTCATATTCAGGTTTGAGGGAGGGTTTATCTCTAAAAAAAAAAAAAAAAAAAAAAAAATTTAAAATTTAAAAAAAATATATTTCTATAATAATATTATTTTTCTTTTTCAATGGCAGAGTAAGGAGTCAAAAACTCCTGACACGCATTAGTTTTTATTTATCATTTTATCACAATAGATTAGATTTTAATATTCCGTATATATTTAAATTGCAAACTACTAAGAAAATGAAGTCTTTTTGTATAGATGTTTATTTATTATTCTTTTTATCAATTTAATAAAAAATATATAATTGATGGGATATAAGTTATAAATAATATATAATTGTGTGTTTTCAAATACATATTTTTTAAAACTTTTATGAGTATATAATTAAAGTGATATTGATTGAATAAATAATAACATGTATAATTGAGGGAATTAATTTGTAAAAGTGCAATAGTTACTCACATAAATTTTGTGAGTGAGGGGTAAGAATTGAGAAAACAACTTATAAGCTTTTATTGATTATTAAGAAATGGTTGATTACTAGATTAAACCCATTTTAAAAAAAAAAAAAAGAAAAAAAAAATTGAAAATTGGCTGCAAAGTTGTTTGAAGTTTGATTGTAAAGATGTAGAGTATTAATATCTCTACTATAATTATTAATGTAATAGATTTACCTCATAAAAAATAAAAAAAATAAATAAACTTTGAAAAAAAAATGTTACATTTTCAAAGTTTATTGGAGGTATTTGATTATGTAAAAACAATTTTGCAGCCAAGCAAAAAAAAAAAAAACAAAAAAACAAAAAAACAAAAAAACAAAAAAAATGGGTTTATTCTTTGTAAATCATCCTATCTTATTTTCAATATTAGGTTATTTGATTGTCTGCTTTACTAGCCATTTTCAAAGAGTGTATAATTTTCTTCCAACTCCACGAGTGAAAAACAGCTATATATGAAATACTTTAACCCGAGAGAATATGGAGTTGAGACTTTTACATTAATATTCCTGATGATATACATGTTATGAAAATGATTTCTATTATCCTTTTAATTATATTATTCTCAAAGTTTTTAGAAAATATTTATGTAAAAAAAAAAAAAAAAATTATATATATTTACTATTTTGATATTGTGTGAAATATATATGTATAGCCCATCCAATTACATATTAATATATTGGTTGATAATGAGATTTATAAATAAACATATGATCTCCTCACAAGTGTGTTTTTTAAAATTTTAAAGTTTGCAAATTTGAATATATATATTAAGGAATAAAAATCTAACTTGTGATTTTATGATATTTTATGATATTTTATTACTAAGGGACTAGTAATTAGCCGGTTTGGGGGTGTGATGAAACTTAAAATTTGTAATTATTTATACGTTAAAAAGTGTGTTTTAAAATTTAAGTTTAATTAAAATTATGAAGTTGTATTATTTTAGTGTTATGTGTTTATATTTAAATGTTTTACTAAAATGTTGTATTTTACGGTTTGCGCAGGTTTGGTAAAAATAAAATTACTCAAGCTACAGTGGTCATAATGGAGTAATCTCAAAACCTGTAGAATCACAAAAGAGGCATCTTCAACTTTGTAGAAGACAAGAAATTCCAAAAACTTCATTAAGATGATCAAAATAATAAAACATCAAAATGGAGATAGATTTACTTTTACTATGACCAGCTTGGAGTAAAAATATCATAAGTATTTCATATTTTATCCAAAAGGGGTGAATGAGTTGTCCAAACACATCTACACAAAATATCCTACGTGTTTTATGTTGAAAAGAAAGGCTGAATCGGTGGTCTAAGGCATCAAACATGCCAATTAAAGTTGGGTCATGGTATTGACATTCAAGGAGACAAGCACCCACCAACTTTACTATTTCACATTTAATGAGCCTTGGACTCTTCCTCTCATTTGGCCTATAAATAGATGTGTTGTATAAGCTTTGTAGTGTGCAAGAGTGTAGAGAATTCTTCATTTGTAAAATAAATATTGTGTGTGTGAGAATAAAAGTTTGAGTGTGCAAGTTTCTCAAGTTCAAGTATGAAATTTCTTTTATCTTTATTCTTGAGTTTCATGTTCATGGAAAGCTAAATCTTTTTATGTCAAAGTGAAAAGGTTTCATTGTTGGTCAAGTAAGATTGTCTATATTTTGTATATTCTTTTCTTTTCTATTTTTATTTTTACTAATTGATCTTTATTTGTAGGTATAATTTTGGATGATTTGTTGTTATCTATTTACATCAAATGCTTGGTACCTTGAATGTGGTTACCTTGATTTGTTGTCAAATATGATACAATAATTACTACAATAATTATATACTATAAATATATGTATCTATTTATAATAAAGTCATATATATTATTTAGACGATAGCGTGACACTGTCGGTTGTTCTAAATAATATATTGTGATTTGAACTAACATTTACTTTATCGCATCTAACTTTTACTTTATCGCAACTAACATTTATTTTTCCGCAACTAACATTTACTTTCTCGCATCTAACTTTTACTTTTCCGCAACTAACATTTACTTTATCGCATCTAACATAAAGTCATATATTTTATTTAGACGATAGCGTGGCTCTGCCGGTTGTTCTAAATAAAATATTGTGATTTGATCTAACATTTACTTTTATGTCAATTTATATTTATGCATTTATATATATTATGGGTACCATGTATTAAATATCGGTGGATATTAATATAGTGGGAACTATATTATATGATATACTTGTTTAAATATTTAATTGTTCTTTTTATGTTTATATTTATTCATCTATATATATATTATGGGTACCATGTATTAAATATCGGTTAATCTGATATTAATATAGTGGGAACTATATTATATGATATACTTGTTTAAATATTTCATTGTTCTTTTATGTTTATTTTTATTTTAGTTTCTTTTATTTATTTTTATTAAGCAATCTTAAATAAACCAACAATGAACCTTTGAAACCTTGACAATTTTATAATTTGTGTATTTGAAGTTTTATAATAATATTTTCATCTATAATATATTATTGCTAAAATTAAACTTACAACATCCTCTCCGTGGATCGATCTCGTACTCACGAGTATATTACTTGCAGACAACCTACACTTGGGTGAATTACAATTTAAGTTGTAGCACAGAGAGAGGAGAGGGGCGGCGGCCACTAGAGAGAAAACCCTAGTCAAATTCGAAAATTATGCCTCTGTTATGTAATTTTTGTACTGCAATAAATTATTTATAATGTGGGCTGCTAACAGCTTAGGGTCCATTAGTCATAAGTTCAAGCCTGACAAGCAAAGCCCGCATGTTCAGAAATTAATATAAAATTCGTCATGACTCCGATTGATAAACCAATTTCACCAATGTGCACAGAAACCATTTCTGCACCTTTTAAAGTCAAGATAAATTTTCTGAATCCGAATTCAGTGATTTCCAAAAATGCTCATCCCTATGTCATTTTAGGAAATCTTACTCTTCTACTCTGATATAAGAAGTCCTACTTCTTTGTTCATTAAATTTAACTCTTTAAATTTAACTATCTCAACGGGGATTAAAAATCCATTACTTGTGTGACCCTCAATGGTTCAGGGATACAGCTAGCCGTGGGCTCACAACTCCTTGTGACTCGGAACAACAATTTCCGACTTGCCCATCGAATCATGGTAAGAGCGCCTAGCAACATCGCCCCATGATTCCCTAGGTATCACTGATAGTGCCTGCAAGAACCAATAGATTTTGGTTAGCGTACAGTACGGTCCCTTCATCCATATATCTCGATCGAATCAACAACCATTGGTAAATCGAGAGTCGTTCGAGATTCGATAACTATGCAATGCATCTTGAAGATCAAATAGTGAGATCGCATGTGCTACTAAGAAACCATTTCTTAAAACACATCATGTACTCTGGCCAGAGATTCGTCACACTAATATCTCCTCAGATTGCATAGGATATCCACACTAGCAAGTATGTGGTGAATCCTTGACAACAAAGCATCGACTCCTATATGTGTCGTAACTGTACCCAATCCCGACACCTGATAACCCCAATAGAGTCGGTAAACGAGTCAAAGTACAGTACTAGTATATAGAGTCTCAATGATGTTTCAAGTAGTAAGGAATAATGGTGTACAACCAAAACCGCGGACTTTATCCACTCGATAAGTGATAACCACTTGGAAAGTTCGGATAGGGTAGTTCGATCATTCATCGTATGAATATGCATTTGCATGCTTTGAACATCTCTATGTTCCATACCAATGAAACGTGGTACTCGGCATCACAAATGCTAGTCTCAATCTCGAGCGATCCTTATCCTTATTAACGGACGGCTCAATCGACTAGGAACTGTTTAGAATATACAGTGACTATAAGATGTGTTTCATGATAGCCATTCCCATGTGCCACCACATCTTACATACACTATAGTATATTCAAGGTATTCATCTAAACATCTTATAGTATGTCACAACATAATAATATGATAAAAGATAAAGTAAACGCCATTATAAAAGTGTAAATTATATTAAACAAAAGATTGTTTATACATAGAGTCATAAAAGCCCTTAGCCACAAGTTGGCTCACCGGACACCCACTCTTTCAATCTCCCACTTGCCTTAAAGCCAACTAGTCATACTACGTAGACCCATTGCTTCGCGATGTTTGTCAAATAATGGTCCTGGCAAGGGCTTAGTAAGTGGATCAGCGATATTGTCTGCAGAGGCCACTCTCTCGACAGTGATGTCTCCTCTTTCCACGATCTCCCGGATGATGTGGTATTTCCTCAGTACGTGTTTGGATCTTTGATGAGACCTTGGTTCCTTTGCCTGAGCAACGGCACCCGTGTTGTCACAGTACACCGGGACTGGACCAACAACTTCAGGAATAACGCCCAACTCTTGGACGAAATTCCTCATCCAAACGGCCTCTTTAGCAGCAGCTGATGCCGCAATGTATTCTGCCTCAGTGGTGGAATCCGCTGTGGTGTCCTGCTTGGAACTCTTCCAAGAGACAGCACCGCCATTGAGCATGAACACAAATCCAGAGGTTGACTTCGAGTCATCCACGTCACTTTGGAAGCTAGAGTCGGTATAGCCTTCCAATTTCAGTTCTCTTCCTCCATATACCATGAACATATTCTTAGTCCTTCGTAAGTACTTAAGAATGTCCTTCACGGCTTTCCAATGCATTTGACCGGGATTGGCTTGATATCTGCTCGTGACACTCAGAGCAAATGCTACATCCGGTCTGGTAGATATCATCCCATACATGATACTACCTATGGCTGACGCATATGGTACATGTGTCATTTTTCTATCTCTTCATCAGTCTTGGGACACATGGACTTGGATAGAGAAACTCCATGACACATAGGTAGATGTCCTCTCTTGGACCCATCCATTGAAAACCTTTTCAATATAGTGTCGATGTAGGTTGCTTGAGTGAGTCCTATCATTCTCTTAGATCTATCTCTATAGATCTGTATCCCTAGAATATAGGATGCCTCACCCAAATCCTTCATCGAGAATCTACCTGATAACCATATCTTTGTTGACTGCAACATCCCTACATCATTCCCAATGAGTAGGATGTCATCAACATAAAGTACTAAGAATGTCACAGCATCATTAATTACTTTCTTGTACACGCATGGTTCCTCCGGGTTCTTGATGAAACCAAAATCCTTTATTGTTTCATCAAATTTCTGGTTCCAACTTCTTGATGCTTGTTTGAGACCATAGATTGATCTCTGAAGCTTGCATACCTTATGCTCGCTTCCCATGGATGTGTATCCCTCAGGCTGCGTCATATAGATCTCTTCCTTAATGTTTCCATTAAGAAATGCAGTCTTCACATCCATTTGCCATATCTCATAGTCATACCAAGCAGCTATGGCAATAAGGATTCTTATGGACTTGAACATTGCAACTGGTGAAAAGGTTTCATCATAGTCAACTCCTTGTCTTTGAGTATAACCTTTCGCCACCAATCGTGCCTTGTAGGTCAATACCTTACCATCAGGCCCAAGCTTTCTCTTGTAGATTCATTTACACCCTATTGGAACAATTCCATCGGGAGGATCTACTAAAGACCAAACTTGGTTTGTATGCATCGAATCTATTTCCGACTGCATAGCTTCAAGCCATAAATTTGAATCCGCATCAGAAATTGCTTCCTTGAAGTTTCTTGGATCACATCCAACGTCGGGTTCATCTTGATCCCCTTCAAGAAGAAGACCATATCGAATAGGAGGTCTAGAAGTCCTCTCGGATCTTCTAGGTATAGGCGTGTCCTCTGAAGATTCTTGAGATATGGGATCATTATTTTGTATTTCGGGTTCTTCTCGAATTTCTTCGAGTTCCATCATCTCGCCTTTCTTATCCAATAAGAACTCCTTCTCCAAGAAGGTGGCATTCCTTGAAACAAACACTTTTGTTTCAGTAGGATGATAGAAATAATATCCGATTGAATTTTTCGGATACCCTACAAAATAACATAAGGTGGATCGACTATCCAACTTATCTCCCACTGTCTGCTTCACGTAAGCTGGACATCCCCAAATCCTCAAGTACGAATACTTAGGAGTTTTGCCATTCCATAACTCGTATGGTGTTTTATCCGCTGCTTTGGTGTGGACGTTGTTCAACAACAACACCGTCGTTTCAAGCGCGTAGCCCCAAAACGAAGGTGGAAGCTCAGTGAAGCTCATCATGGATCGAACCATGTCCAACAAAGTTCGATTACGACGCTCCGATACACCATTCAGCTGAGGTGTCGTAGGAGGAGTCCACTGAGAGAGAATCCTATTCTCTTTCAGATAGTCCAAAAACTCGGTACTTAAGTATTCTCCACCTCGATCCGATCGAAGTGCTTTAATACTTTTACCTAGATTGTTTTCTACTTCAGCCTTGAATTCTTTGAACTTTTCAAATGCTTCAGACTTATATTTCATTAAATATAAATACCCATACCTTGAATAATCATCAGTAAAGGTAATGAAGTAGGTGTGGCCAAATTGAGTACCAATTCTAAATGGACCACAAACATCTGTATGGATCAAATCCAACAGATTTTGACTACGCTCAGCTTTCCCCTTGAATGGAGATTTAGTCATTTTTCCTTTCAGGCAGGATTCACAAGTAGGTAGAGAGTTAATATCAGACATATCAAACATGCCCTCTCCCACTAGCTTGTTCATCCTCCTTGAGGAAATATGACCTAGCCTAGCATGCCAAAGGTTTGCCGGGTTTTGACTATCGATTTTTCTTTTGTTCGTTGTTACCGGTTTATCAACATAATTTATTGGAACGTCTTTTAATTTTAAGTTATATAGATCGTTTTCAAGTTGTCCATTTCCAATCAAACATTCATTCTTGTAAATATTGCAAATCCCATTCACAAAATTGCAAGAAAAACCATCTCTATCAAGCATAGAAACAGAAATAATGTTTTTAATCAAATCTGGAACAAATAAAACATCTCTCAAAAGTAACTTAAAATCGTTCTGCAAAATTAAATAAACGTCTCCCACAGCTTTGGCTTCAACTCTAGAACCATTTCCGAGCCTCAGCTGGGTCTCACCCATTCTAAACTTGCGACTTCTTGTCATCACCTGCAAATCATTGCAAATGTGAGATCCACATCCGGTATCCAATACCCAAGAAGTAGTATTAAGTGAAACATTTATTTCAATATAAAACATACCCTTCGCAGTTCGCAACTGCTCTAGATATTTCTTGCAGTTACGTTTCCAATGAACGGGTTTCTTGCAGTGATGGCAAACATCCTTGGACTTTTCCATGTTTGAAGCCTTTGTCTTGTTCTTCTTCTCGGGTCCGATTTTCTTGGATGGGGTAGAACGTTTCTTACCCTTTGTACTTGGCCCCTTCTTAGCAGAAGAAGAGGAGCCCACCAAGAGAACCGGTTTATCCTTCTTTAAAGTGGCTTCATAAGTTACAAGCATATTGACCATCTCTTCAAGGGAGGCCTCTATCTTGTTCATATTGAAATTCACCACAAAACCGTCAAACGATAAAGGAAGAGAGAGAAGTAATAAGTCCACATTGAGTTCATGCTCCAATACCAAATCAAGCGTTACCAACTTCTGTATGAGCCAAATCACGCGTACCCCATGATCACGGACCGAAGTCCCTTCACGCATGCGACACGTCATTAACTCTTTTACAGTAGCGAACCTTTCAGCTCTCGATTGAGCCCCAAAAAGTTCCTTGAGTTGTACGTGAATGTCAGCAGCATTCACGGTATCCTCAAATCGCCTCTGGAGTTCATCAGACATCGAAGCTTGCATATAGCATTTGGCCTTGATATCATGGTCCCACCATTTATCAAGTTTGGCCAACTCTTCCGGACTTATATCAGCTGGTGCTTCCTTCGGAGGAGATTTTTCTAACACGTAGAGCATCTTCTCCGAGGTCAAGACAATCTTCAACTTACGGAACCATTCCGTATAGTTTGCGCCAGTCAGTTTATTTTGTTCGAGAATAGAGAATAGTGGATTGCGCGAATTCATCTTAATGAAATACTGAAAAGAAACAGACAATAATCAGTGATTGTTTAATTAATTTACTAAGACATAAAATAGGAAAAATTTATTTTATGAATCTCACTCCCACTATTTTAACGATTTCACTACCCTCTAGTGAAAACGAGAAACATTTTTTTTAGTGAGAACATGGAGTCCAATTGACAAATCATAGTCCCGAATAATATCAGCCAACCATAATTTTCAAAAGGTAGAGCCCAATTACTTCCAAAGTAACCCCCATGTATTTACCTCATGTCCAATAAAGGCCCAATAATATGACGCCGTGTATTGTGACATGTCAAGATGACCCATCAATATTAAGTTGTGATGGACGGTCGTCATGTGGATCCCCCAATAATATGAGCCGATCCCATGGGAGTTCCACCCAACTTACAACATGTGTCGATCCAATGTACAGCTTTCCGACGAACGGGCCCCCCCCAATAATATGAGCCGGACCGTATCCGCAGGTAGCATCTCATACATTGATCGTTGATGGAAGGTAGGAACATTTAAACAATATTTTAATTCCCTTTATTTATCTTGATATCAATTTTAAATCATATTTAAAATGAGGGATTTTAATTTTGAAAATTTGTCTCATCATTTAAAATTTGTATGTTTGCGGGATTCATACAATTTAGTCTAAACATGCATACAACAATAATATCATATATTATTTAGGATGATCGATTCCATTTTTAATCGACCCGTGGTTGCCAATCACGAGTCTAAGTCCAATCCTAGGTGATATGCAAGCATGCAATGCAATCCTATTACATTGTGCTTCCAATTTACATTTCTTCAGTCTTTATTGTCTGCAGGGCCCACCTCCGTCTTCAAATCTTCATCTCCCACTAAGTATAATGTATTTACAATAAATAACTATGACAAGTAGGGGAAACATTTTAAGGGGTGGGAACGGGCCATAAACCAGGCCCACTTTTATTACATATGGCAATTCATATTGGGCCATAAACCAGGCCCATTAATAAATCCAACAACAATAAAAACAAATGTAAATTCCCTAACATACACCTACAAAATTGGTCATGGCAATCGATCATCCTTATCCAATAATATTTAATTCAAAATTAATTTATTGGATAACATGCAATGGCAATTAAATTAAAAAGGATAAAATCATATTCCATATATAAAATCTTATTTTACATACAAAATCATATTTTATCTTTTTATCAAATAAAATCATATTTTACATATAAAATCCAATTTTATACATAAAATCATATTTTACTCAATATTTCCATAAGATCATATCTTATCATCAATTGTACCAAAAATAATTAATTTCATAAAATCTGATTTAACGGATAAAATCTATAAATTTTCCAAAAATTCAAATTTATCCAAAAATCAATTTTAAAATTTTCGGACTCGAACAATTCGATCCGACGCCTCGTGGAACAATCAAAAAAATTTTTCGATCGGACCAAAAATAGAATTTTAACATATTAAAATTTTAATTAAAATTAAAAAATTAATTTTTCCTGGGCCGCCCGGGACGATCCCGGGCAGCCCGCGCCCCAAAAGGGGCTCGGGCCGGGCAGCCCGTCGCTGCCCCATGGGCAGCGACGATCGCTGCCCTGGGCAGCGACAATCGCTGCCCTTGGGCAGCGATCCAATCGCTGCCCGTGTTTTGCCCGTCAAAAATTTAATTTTTAAAATTTGTTTTGTTTCAAAAACTGAGGCTTAAAAATTTTGTACAATCGATTAATTTAATCGCTTGATCTGAGCAACCTGGCTCTGATACCACTGTTGGAAAACTGTGTTCAGATCAATCAGAATTGATACCCGGTGCAGCGGAAGTTTTAAAATTTTATATGGAACGATTCCATATCATGGGTATCAAAACTTTACGATTAAATTGTGCGTGTAAAAATTAAATAACAATTAAATTTTTACCTTGAATCTCGAAACGAGATTATGGACACCAACAGATAACTCTGCTCTTGTTGTATATCCCAGGAACTAATGGACGAACAATTCTTCAATCAGGTCCACGAACAGAATTCGAATCCCTCTGATAGATTGCACTAGAAAATTTATCAGAAGTTTCTACGAAGAGAATTAACGAATTTGATCCGTTAAACCAGACTGCAAATTCGAAATTCACAGGCTGGAATTTTCGACAAAGAGAGGAGAGGGGCGGCGGCCACTAGAGAGAAAACCCTAGTCAAATTCGAAAATTATGCCTCTGTTATGTAATTTTTGTACTGCAATAAATTATTTATAATGTGGGCTGCTAACAGCTTAGGGTCCATTAGTCATAAGTTCAAGCCTGACAAGCAAAGCCCGCATGTTCAGAAATTAATATAAAATTCATCATAACTCCGATTGATAAACCAATTTCACCAATGTGCAAAGAAACCATTTCTGCACCTTTTAAAGTCAAGATAAATTTTCTGAATCCGAATTCAGTGATTTCCAAAAATGTCCATCCCTATGTCATTTTAGGAAATCTTACTCTTCTACTCTGATATAAGAAGTCCTACTTCTTTGTTCATTAAATTTAACTCTTTAAATTTAACTATCTCAACGGGGATTAAAAATCCATTACTTGTGTGACCCTCAATGGTTCAGAGATACAGCTAGCCGTGGGCTCACAACTCCTTGTGACTCGGAACAACAATTTCCGACTTGCCCATCGAATCATGGTAAGAGCGCCTAGCAACATCTCCCCATGATTCCCTAGGTATCACTGACAGTGCCTGCAAGAACCAATAGATTTTGGTCAGCGTACAGTACGGTCCCTTCATCCATATATCCCGATCGAATCAACAACCATTGGTAAATCGGGAGTCGTTCGAGATTCGATAACTATGCAATGCATCTTGAAGATCAAATAGTGACATCGCATGTGCTACTAAGAAACCATTTCTTAAAACACATCATGTACTCTGGCCAGAGATTCGTCACACTAATATCTCCTCAGATTGCATAGGATATCCATACTAGCAAGTATGTGGTGAACGAATACTCAATAAAAAGATCAAACAACAGGGATTTCATCCTTGACAACAAAGCATCGACTCCTACATGTGTCGTAACTGTACCCAATCCCGACACCTGATGAACCCAATAGAGTCGGTAAACGAGTCAAAGTACAGTACTAGTATATAGAGTCTCAATGATGTTTCAAGTAGTAAGGACTAATGGTGTACAACCAAAACCGCGGACTTTATCCACTCGATAAGTGATAACCACTTGGAAAGTCCGGATAGGGTAGTTCGATCATTCATCGTATGAATATCCATTTGCATGCTTTGAACATCTCTATGTTCCACACCAATGAAACGTGGTACTCGGCATCGCAAATGCTAGTCTCAATCTCGAGCGATCCTTATCCTTATTAACGGACGGCTCAATCGACTAGGAACTGTTTAGAATATACAGTGACTATAAGATGTGTTTCATGATAGCCATCCCCATGTGCCACCACATCTTACATACACTATAGTATATTCAAGGTCTTCATCTAAACATCTTATAGTATGTCACAACATAATAATATGATAAAAGATAAAGTAAACGCCATTATAAAAGTGTAAATTATATTAAACAAAAGATTGTTTATACATAGAGTCATAAAAGCCCTTAGCCACAAGTTGGCTCACCGGGCACCCACTCTTTCATGAGCAGTTATGGGAAAATGGTTCGTGTAGACTGTAGGGTCCGAGTTAGAGCATGATTTTTATGATTTTATTTTCATAAAAATAAAGTTTTAATATATTTATGTATTTAGGAACCTATTTTTATAAGAATAAGACATTTTATGGACTTTTAAGGTATTTTCAAAAGCCAATAATTTTATATTACGAAAATTGTAACATTTTAAGTTGATTATTTAGTGGATTTAAAAGTTTTAAAACATCGCTTATTTATTTATTAAGCCTAACCCAATATACATACAAATATATGTCAAAATTTGATCCTATTCTTCCCTACCATCATGTTTATTTCTTCAAGCCGCCTCCATCAGGTCACAGCCTCCATAAACACACTTACACATACTTTCATGTAAATTTTGAGAAATCTCAAAGATTCGACGCCCCGTTCGTCCCTGAAGGCGATCTACGCGATAGTAACGTAGTTTCGAGCGTATTTAACGCAGAGGAACGTTCGAATCTCTTCTTGGTTACCATTTAAGTCATATTACACTGATTGTTTCATTAAATTATTGTTCTTGCATGCGTATGTGTTTTTGATTGAAGATCATGCGTGAGTTTTTTGAGCAGTCCACGTTTATGGCTTGATTCCCAGATTCTTCTCACCTTTTTCTGCTAAGGCACGTTCTTGGTTGCAGACCTATGGTTTGGGGGTTGAGTTAGGGTCCCTAGGGTTGATTCATGTGGTTGATTGAACCTGGTCTAAGCTGGAAACGATTCAAATCTCAGAAAGTTGACAGTGGGGTTTGGTTTGAGCAGTTATGGGAAAATGGTTCGTGTAGACTGTAGGGTGAGAGTTAGAGCATGATTTTTATGATTTTATTTTCATAAAAATAGAGTTTTAATATATTTATGTATTTAGGAACCTATTTTTATAAGAATAAGCCATTTTATGGACTTTTAAGGAATTTTTAAAAACACATAATTTTATATTACGAAAATTTTAACATTTTAAGTTGATTATTTAGTGGATTTAAATTTTTTTAAACATCACTTATTTATTTATTAAGCCCAACCCAATATACATACAAATATATGTCAAAATTTGATCCTATTCTTCCCTACCATCATGTTCATCTCTTCAAGACACCTCCATCAGATCACAGCCTCCATAAACACACTTACACATACTTTCATGTAAATTTTAAGAAATCTCAAAGATTCGATGCCCCGTTCGTCCCTGAAGGCGATCTACGCGATGGTAACATAGTTTCGAGCGTATTTAACGCAGAGGCACGGTCGAATCTCTTCTTGGTTACCATTTAAGTCATATTACACTGATTTTTTCATGAAATGATTGATCTTGCATATGTATGTGTTTTTGATTGAAGATCATGCATGAGTTTTTTGAGTAGTCCACGTTTATGGCTTGATTCCCAAATTTTTCTCACCTTTTTCTGCTAAGGCACGTTCTTGGTTGCAGACCTATGGTTTGGGGGTTGAGTTAGGGTCCCTAGGGTTGATTCATGTGGTGGATTGAACTTGGTCTAAGCTAGAAACGAATCAAATCTCATAAACTTGACAGTGGGGTATGGTTTGAGCAGTTATGGGAAAATGGTTCGTGTAGAGTGTAGGGTGCGAGTTAGAGCATGGATTTTATGATTTTATTTTCATAAAAATAGAGTTTTAATATATTTATGTATTTAGGAACCTATTTTTATAGGAATAAGACATTTTATGGACTTTTAATGTATTTTCAAAAGCCCATAATTTTATATTACAAAAATTGTAACATTTTAAGTTGATTATTTAGTGGATTTAAAAGTTTTAAAATATCGCTTATTTATTTATTAAGCCCAACGCAATAAACATACAAATATATGTCAAAATTTGATCCTATTCTTCCCTACCATCATGCTCATCTCTTCAAGCCGCCTCCATCAGATCACAGTCTCCATAAACACACTTACACATACTTTCATGTAAATTTTGAGAAATCTCAAAGATTCGACTCCCCGTTTGTCCCTGAAGGCGATCTACGCTATGGTAACATAGTTTCGAGCGTATTTAACGCAGAGGCACGTTCGAATCTCTTCTTGGTTACCATTTAAGTCATATTACACTGATTGTTTCATTAAATTATTGATCTTGCATGTGTATGTGTTCTTGATTGAAGATCATGCATGAGTTTTTTGAGCAGTCCACGTTTATGGCTTGATTCCCAGATTTTTCTCACCTTTTTCTGCAAAGGCACGTTCTTGGTTGCAGACCTATGGTTTGGGGGTTGAGTTAGGGTCCCTAGGGTTGATTCATGTGGTGGATTGAACCTGGTCTAAGCTGGAAATGAATCAAATCTCAGAAAGTTGACAGTGGGGTTTGGTTTGAGCAGTTATGGGAAAATGGTTCGTGTAGACTGTAGGGTGCGAGTTAGAGCATGATTTTTATGATTTTATTTTCATAAAAATAGAGTTTTAATATATTTATGTATTTAGGAACCTATTTTTATAAGAAAATAAGCCATTTTATGGACTTTTAAGGTATTTTCAAAAGCCCATAATTTTATATTACGAAAATTGTAACATTTTAAGTTGATTATTTAGTGGATTTAAAAGTTTTAAAACATCGCTTATTTATTTATTAAGCCCAACCCAATATACCTACAAATATATGTCAAAATTTGATCATATTCTTCCCTACCATCATGTTCATCTCTTCAAGACGCCTCCATCAGATGACAGCCTCCATAAACACACTTACACATACTTTCATGTAAATTTTGAGAAATCTCAAAGATTTGACGCCCCGTTCGTCCCTGAAGGCGATCTACGCGATGGTAACGTAGTTTCGAGCGTATTTAATGCAGAGGCACGTTTGAATCTCTTCTTGGTTACCATTTAAGTCATATTACACTGATTTTTTCATGAAATGATTGATCTTTCATGTGTATGTGTTTTTGATTGAAGATCATGCATAAGTTTTTTGAGCAGTCCACGTTTATGGCTTGATTCCCAGATTTTCTCACCTTTTTCTGCTAAGGCACGTTTTTGGTTGCAGACCTATGGTTTGGGGGTTGAGTTAGGGTCCCTAGGGTTTATTCATGTGGTGGATTGAACCTGGTCTAAGCTAGAAACAAATCAAATCTCAGAAAGTTGACAGTGGGGTTTGGTTTGAGCAGTTATGGGAAAATGGTTCGTGTAGACTGTAGGGTGAGAGTTAAAGCATGATTCTAGTTGAGTTAGAACCCCAAGACCTTGGAGAAGGATGTTTTGGTGGTTCTTCGGCCAGTGTTGTCCGGAGCTAGGCGGCCGAAGCCATTGAAGTTGGCTGTCGCGCACAGAGTGCTGATCAGCTAGTGTTCTTGGAAGTTTGGGTCGTGCAAGCTGTGTGGATCATTAATGGTGCTCAAGTTGGTTTTTTTGGAACCTTCTGGATGTGGGCTAGGTATGGGGGTGGGGCTCTGGCCGGTGGTGCTTGGAGCCAGGCGGCCGAAGCCCATATAGGGTGGCTGGCGCGAGTAAGGGGACTGCGCGCATAGGTTCGCTTCTAATTTTTGGCTTGAAACGAGCCGGGCTTGGGTATATGGGTCTTGGTTGGGTCTAAAAATATGGTGGGTCAAGTTAGTTGGGTCCAGGTCCAAGTTATATTAGTGGGGCTTGGGTCTTTTTAATTTATTTAACCAAGAGTTTTAGTTAGGAATTCATGGGCTTGAGTTAGTTTAATTAATTAATTTGGGCTAGTTAATTTTATAACATGGGCTTAAATAATTAATTTAGTGAGTCCATTAGTTTTTATGGACCAAATGGTCCATGAGAATTATTAGGCCATGTTTTGTTGGGCTAAGAAATTTAATAGGCCAGACTAGGTACTAATGGGCTTGAATAATTTATTTGGGCTAAGTTTAAGTTAATGGGTCAGACTAAATAGATATTGGGCTAATAAGATGGACTAAGTATTAATGGGCCTAGATTGAGTTTGGGCCAATCATGAATGTATGCACTTAAGTTTAAGGGGTCAGCAGCTCGAACAAGTTCATGAAAAATAAATAGTTCGTAAATATATATTTAATTCATGCATGTATTTTTAATGTATAAGGATGTTTTTATGAAAATAATTAAATATATATTTACGGGCAAAGTTTTATGAAGCGATGAAATTGTGATGATTTTTCTTATGTTCATGCATCATGAAAGAAATATTTGATGAATGATTATGGGCATGTAAAAATAAAATTTTTAAGGAATTTGAAGTGAGCGTGTGACAATTACGAGATTGGGGATGAGATGCCTAGGCCGGAGCCCTTTCCATATGCTACAGGACTGTCCACAAGATTATGATTATGCGCCTATGGATCCGATTTGAGCCTGCTGAAGTGGCATAAGAGTTGGAGATCCCACCGCCACGTACGTTGGTTCTAGATTGATTAATCGAATATGTCATGGCCGTACGACATTGATACAACCTATATGAAAGTTTAAGTTTATTACATACCGTATGTTATTATGTATGATGAACAAGTTCAAGATATGTTTATGTACTCAATGATGTTTATGAAGCATTATGATGATAAATGTTTTATGATGAGATATGATGATGTTTAAGATGCAACATTATGACATGTTTTTAAGATCATGCATGTACAAGTATATTCACGATATTTTATTTGATGTGTGCATGCATATTGTTTCATGTTGTTATGTAAGGATGGAACGTGCTGAGCCTCTAGGCTCACTAAACTTAAATGGTGCAGGTGAGAAAGAGTCTTATGAGGATGTTGTCCCAACTGGCGGCGAGGACGTATGAGCATTCATGGCAACAACTAGTACCCGTGACCATAGCTTATTTTATGATAATGATGTTTTGAGATTTAAACATTTTTAATTTTCACACATGAATATTGTTTTGAGGTTGGCAAGATTATGAGATTTGATACGTATGCCCGAATTTATGTTTGCATGGATTTTATGAGAAAATACTATTTATGATTTTATGTTATAAGATTCTATGAATGAAAATTTATTCAAGTCTAAGTATGTAAATTTATGATATTAATATGCATGAAATATTTATTTATTGTATATTATTTTATGTAAAAATTATTTTAAGTATATATATATATATATATATATATATATATATATATATATATATATGGTTTATTATTTTATAGTAAATAAATAAATTTAAGAGTAAAATATTTTTTTTTAAAAAATCAGTAGTAGTTTTTGGGTCGTTTCACAGTTACTACTCTTGAATATTGTCTGACTTGGTCATATGAGGGATGATGAACTCAGTTAAGGAATCCTATGATTCTAAGTGTTTGGAGGATTTCTATAGTCGATGAAGCACTAAGATCAAGGGTTGTTGATCTACAGTGTGAGATTCTAGTGATTGAAAATCAGTTAGTGGTTATCTAATTCTATTGATCTTTTTAGAGAAATGGGAGCTCCAGTAGATCAATATGTAAGATTGTTAAACCTAATCTTTAACATTTTGGGATATAGTGAATCAAGAGGAACTTGGGACAGTGATATAAGCTTGGATGGTTAGAAATTGGTCCTTGGTAATGCCTCACAGCAACAAGGTGATTCGGGTGAATTTAAGATTCTCTAAGCTGTTTAAGAATCTCTAGGAATACAAGAGATGGAACTATTGAGTTTATGATGATCACAGGGAGTGGTTGCATTTTGAATCTTGTTGTCATGGCTTAACTCTGATAGTGTTGCTGAAGCCATCAGTGACAAATACAGATGTTGGGATTTAGTAATGGTTCAGGATAGTACTTCATTTTTAGGAAGATACATATTTGATCTGAGCATTGCTTGATATTAGCAATGGTTTACCCAGTTTGAGGAGATAGGATTAAGTAGTTGTTCCATGTTGTTAGTGGACGACAGTCTCAGAGACTATTAACCGAGTACTGTATTTAGGCGTCTCCAATGGTATTCTTGGAATTTGTCTATGAGACGTGAGCCGACAAGTGATTTTGAATTTCAATGGGCATCAACAAGAGCATCAGTTGTTCGAGTCATGGAATGAGACAAGAGCTGAAACTTATGGTTTTCAGGGTTTGGTGGGATTATTGTCGTTGATCTCCCAGTGTGATCTGATGCGCTGTGCCATTGAGATGTTAGAAATTATTTGGGGTTGATCCAGAATTTAGTTGGATTGCTGCAAGTGTTGAGGACTCAGTATAGGATCGAGGTGAACCAGTATGTTCATTCCAATTAGTGAGTCAAATTTGATAAGGATTGTTGTATCCAAAGTAGAATAACCAGTATAGTTGTTCTAAAAGTTATCTCGAGTGACAAGACGAATGCAACAAGTCAATCTGAATTTTTAATGCTGTGGAAAGTATTAGTCATCTAAGTGTTTGGAGTAATGGTAGTATACTTTCGAAGTGAAAACCTGAGAATTTTGTAAGATAGAGGATTGTGGACAACGACGTTGTGGCAATATGTTTTGGGTCGGCAAATAGTTTTCCATCAGTTTCCATAGTTTCTTCCTTTTTGGAGGAGGTTATCCAGCTTTGGGCAGGATAATTACTGGAGGTAATTACTCTGATACTAGGAATTGTCAGGACTTTGCTATTATCCGCGGCAGGATGACCAGTAGAATTGTTTGGATGTTATCTCCAGCAGTGAAATACAAGTATTAGGATCCGGACTGATCGTAATCAGTTCTAGTATTCCACAAATTTGTAATCATACCACTAGAGATGAAATCTGAAGTTTTCAGATAGGAAAGAGTGGTGTGCAGCGATGTTGTCTCTATGCAATGTAAGTGTGCATGCATCTTGTCTTCTCATTTATGCGGACGGATGATAGTGGAAGAGATTGAGCGTATCTGGAGATAGTTGATGACAAGTTACGGTCTTAGCAAGAAGTGTCATTGCTAAGATTCACAGTCAGCGTTGTTCTTTTAGTTAGAGTTGATATCCAGTGGGTAGTCAGAATACTACAGGAACCTCGTGATTTTGGGTTAGATATCAGAGGGATCGTGTTAATAGCCATTCAGGCAGTACCATTTTCCAATGGATCGCGTAAATTGCTAACGGTAGTCAGCAGTACTATGCAGTGCCAGTGGACTGTGAACAATAGATAGACCATGCAGGTTTTAGCGAGTTCTGGATTGTCAAAAGTTATTCGACCAGTGAATGAAATAAGTTGGTTTATGTTATGTTCTCGAGATTACCTTAGATTTTGAGGATTTAATCTTTTAAGGGGGGAAAATGTAGTGACCCGTATCCAGAATTTAAATATTAAATGGTAATTAATCATGTAATCATGTTTAAGAGAGGTAAACATGATTAAGGGATTTTCAAAATGGATCCAGAATGATCGAACTTTGGTTCGATAAGATCTTTGATCTTCGAGTAGATTGGAAGGTCCAAACAGATTGGAGCCATAGTTTCAGTTCGGAAGCTCTGGGGAGTTTGGAAGCTCCGAACTGCGATCGGAAGCTCCAATTGTCACCAAATTCCAGTTGTCCGAAATATTATGAAATTAGTGATGTCATTGAGATCGGAAGCTCCGATCGGACTTTCGGTAGAAGTAATGACACGTGGGTTGGCTGAGAGAGATCGAAAGCAGGGATCGGAGGTTCCGATTGCTTTCTATATATAGGGGTGCCGAGCTCATTCTTCAAGTCCACCATTTTCCTTCCTCTCTCCGTTCTAGCTAGTCTTTTAAGCTTTTAAGGGTTTTTAGGCATCCTACTGAAGGGCCGGAAGTGGCGGAGCGCTACGGAGATAGTAGCAAAGTTGTGCCCAAGTTTTGGAGGTTGTCGCCATCAACGGGCTGATGACGGACGCAGGTATAACTTTGGATCCCTAAAAATATTAAAAGGAATGTAAATGCTTACTTAAGGATTTTAGAGCATAATAGATGATTCATGGGTATTTTGCATTTTAGTGCTAGATGGTATGCTTGGAACATAGATGGATGTTTATAGGACTGCCTTAGTAAGGTACGTAAGTACTGACTTAAATTTTCAGTGGGTATGCATGTTTATGTGTTGCATTTATGTGTCATGATTTGCATGTTATTGCATGGATATATTATGCGGCATTTGCATATCATATTGTGCATGTACATCTTTTGAGATGAGTAAGTTGAGTATGGTTACTCAGCCCTATTGGATGGTTGGGGCACTGAGAGTCAATATCACCGACGGGTCATGCAGAATCTAGTGTTTTTCCAGGGACATCCTAGATCCACGTCCAGTTAGGAGTGAGAGTTTGGGTCCAGTAGTTTGATTTCCAGAGGCTATAGCTCATGTCCTATGCGACCATCTGAGCATATTGATACAGTATATCCCAGATACGGATATACCCGAAAATTTCATATTGCAGGCATCATATTTATATGTTTACTTGTACTAGCATATTGAATTTTAGCGCTCACGTCCAGTGTTTTTTGTGTTTTCTGGACACCCCATTCGACGTAAAAGTTACAGGTGTTTTACCAGGATATGGGATTCGGTGGTGACCAAGCAAGATCTACAGGACTAGTAGCTAGGTTATTGAATTATTTTCAATTGGGTTGTATATTGGTTTTTATCCGGTTTTATTCTTTTGGTCTAACATTATTTAAGTTTCTGTCATTTATCTGTAATTAATGTTTATTGCATACTTATTTAAGCTTTAACCTCCGATTAGTAGTGGATCTGGGATGGGTCACTTCATGTGTTGTGATACGGTGAAATCTTGACTCTAGACTTGGAACCTAGACTCTTCTAGGCTTGATCTACTGTTATATCCAGCGATTATGCATACTTATGCGTTGCATTTTATGTGTCATGACATATGTTTTACTGTTTTAAATACATCTCTCATGTGCACATACACGTTGAGTTGTCTCCTTCGAGATAACATTTCTCGTAGGGTCGCCCAACCATACATCTGTTTATACTGTCTGACATCGGAAGTACCGCATTGAGCGGACACTCATACTACGGTGATCTAGACGAGTGTGTGAGCTACCCAGCGGTTGGTATCCAAATAGAGCTACATACTCATTGGAGCCAAGTCTGAGCAGGACTTGGTAGTTGACCAGTCACTCCAGTCATCTCACACTGCATGCATCATATGAAAATTTTTATACTCATATTTATGTACTGGGCGTTAGTCACTCACGTCCTTGGTATTATCTTTGACACTCCATTCCACGGGGCAGGTCTCAGGCGGGATGGAGCGGGTAGATCAAAGCAATGTTAGTTGCAGGTTCTGACGATGTCAGGAGTTACCTGTTACAGTCAATTTCATGTGTATATATTTTGGCTGAAAACACTTGGGTTTTTTATGTCAGTTGTATTCCGCCTGTTTATTTTGTAAAATGTTGGTTTTTAAGTTTCCGCAATAAACTTTGTTAAGTTTAAATAATCACTATTTTTAATATTAAGTGAATCACATGCTTAAGACTGCTAGTTAGTACGTGATCCGTGTTAGAACCTAATTGGGGGGGGGGGGGGAAATTAGGTTCTATTGGCAACTTTAGCAATTTAAAGCGATTATGCAAATACGCAAGCGGAAGACTTAAAGCAATCAAAAATAAATGCGGTAAATAAATGCGTAAAAGAAATAAAGCGATAATGAGATAGGATATGTTTATGGAAGTTCGACGATAAATCGTCTAAGTCTCCCCTTCTTGGTTAAGATCGACTAACCAAGGATCCACTAGCACTTCAACTTCTTGGCCTTGATGGCTCCAAGGATAGCCGTACAATTCAACACGATCACCGCGTCGATACAACTCGAACACTTGGCCTTAAGGGCTCCAAGGATAGCCTCAACACAACACACTTGGCTTCACACTCAAGTGTTTACAATGATAGCACAACACACTTGGCTTCACACTCAAGTGTTTACAACAATAGCAAAACCAACTCACAAACTATTTTTACAAACACTCTCAAATATTTGAATATATCACACAAACACTTTGATAGAGAGAAGATTACTTGCAAAGGAGAGAAGAGATGAGTTGGGATGTCTCCAAATGACCTTGGAAGGCCTCTATTTATAGTTGGTAAGGATTTGAATCTGATTTGAGTGCATGGAGCGTGTGTTGGAAAGTCAAGGAGAGACAAAAAGTGTTCGGCGCCGCTGTCCCCTTCAAAAACAGCACTGTGCGGATTTTGTGGAAAAATCATATCTAACAATCTAACCGTTGAATTGATTTGAAATTTTGAATGAAGTCTTAAAACATCTTGATATTTATTCTGAACGGTACAGATTTGATTTGAACTAGTCAAACAGTTCCAGTAATTTTCGGAAATCTCTACATCATGTTTTCACATCTTGTTCTGCGTGACACATTTGCAAAATTCATATCTCCTAATCCATCTGTTGGATTGATATGAAATTTGGACATAAGTTGTAAAACACTCTAAACCGGAATCGGATTGGTGGAGATTGGATTTATATGTCTCAATCATTCCCAATTATTTTTTGAATTTGAATCTTCATGGTTTCGTTCCTTGCAGGAGTAGGTATTGTGCAACATATTTGAAAAAAAATCATATCTCTCAATATAACCATTGTATTTCTCTCAAATTTGGACAGAAGATTTAAAACTTCCTCATCTGGATTATGACTAGTGGAGATTGGATTTCAATGCATATAAAATTCCAGTAATTTTCGGAAGTTTCTGCTCCATACTTTGGCTTCTTCTTGTCCTTTTCTTCATATCCTTATAACAATGTTTCATGGCATCCACATAACATTGTGTCCATTATATGAGCAATATAAGACTTCATAAATACATTGAGAGCTTCAAAATAACTTTCAATAATTTATTTGTCAATAAATCTAATCTGCAAAATCTCACTTTAAATGGTTAGTAACAATTAACCGAGTTTTGTAATCATCAAAACCTAATATTATGAGACTTGTTAATGCATAAAAACATTAATCTCATCACACGAGATTTGTATTTGTAAGAGTGGGTGCCCAGTGAGCCAACTGTGTGGCTATGGGCTTTGATGACTCTTTGTATGAACAATCTTTTGTTTAATATTATTTACACTTTTATGGCAATGACTTTATATTACTTCATATTGTTATATTGTGATATACTATTGTTGTTTTGATAAAGACCTTGAATATACTATAGTGTATGTAAGATGTGGTAGAACATGGAGATGTCTATCATGAAATACATCTTATAGTCACTGTATGTTCTAAAACCGTTCCTAGTCGATTGAGCCGTCCGATAATAAGGATAAGGATCGCTCGAGTTTGAGACTAGCATTTGCGATGCGGAGTACCACGTTTCATTGGTAGGGAACATGGAGATGTTCGAAGCATGCAAATGGATATTCATAGGATGAATAATCGAACTACCCTATCCGGACTTTCCAAGTGGTTATCACTTATCGAGTGGATTAAGTCCGCGGTTTTGGTTGTACACCATTAGTCCTTACGACTTGAAACATCATGGAGACTCTATATGCTAGTGCTGTGCTTTGACTCGTTTACCGACTCTATGGGGGTCATCAGGTGTCGAGATTGGGTACAGTTACGACACATATAGGAGTCAATGCATTGTTGTCAAGGATTCACCACATACTTGCGAGTATGGATATCCTATGCGATCTGAGGAGATATTAGTGTGACAAATCTCTGGCCAGAGTACTTGATGTGATTTAAGAAATGGTTTCTTAGTAGCACATGCGATGTCACTAATTTGATCTTCAAGATGTATTGCATAGTTATCGAATCTTGAGCGACTCTCGATATACCAATGGTTGTTGATTCGATCGGGATATTTGGATGAAGGGACCGTACTGTACGCTAACCAAAATCTACTGGTTCTTGTAGGCACTATCAGTGATACCTAGGGAATCATGGGGCGATGTTGCTAGGCGCTTTACCATGATTCGTTGGGCAAGTCGGAAAGTGTTGTTCCGAGTCACAAGGAGTTGTGAGCCCACGGCTAGCTGTATCCCTGAACCATTGAGGGTCACACAGTGTAATGGAGTTTTAATCCCCGTTGAGATAGTTAAATTTAAAGAGTTAAATTTAATGAACAAAGGAGTTGGACTTCTTAATTAAGAGTAAGGGAGTAGGGTTTCCTAAAATGACATAGGGATGGACATTTTTGGAAACCACTGAATTCGGATTCAGGAAAATTTATTTTGACTTTAAAATGTGCAGAAATGGTTTCTGTGCACATTGGTGAAATCAGTTCATCAATCGGAGTCACGATGAATTTTATATTAATTTCTGAACGAGCGGGCTTTGCTTGTCGGGCCCCAGCTTATGACTAATGGGCCCTAAGGTGTTAGTGGCCTGCATTATAAATAAGTTATTTCAGTACAGAAATTACACACAACAGGTCATAATTTTGAGAGCAAATTTTCGAAACCCTCCTCTCTCTCAAAGCATTCGGCCGACCCCTCCCCCTCTGCCCGAGATTTTCCGGTCTGTGATTTTGAATTGCAGTCTGGAATAGCGAATCAGATTCGTTTATTCTCTTCGCAGAAAACTTCTGATAGATTTTCTAGTGCAATCTATCAGAGGGATTTAAACCTCATTCGTGGACCTGATTGAAGGAGTTCATCGGTTCCAGGGAGAGACAACAAGAGCAGATAAAATCTGTTGGTGTCCAGTAATCTCGTTGCGAGATTGAAGGTAAAATTTAATTAATTGTTATTTGAATTTTACACACACAATAATTTAATCGTTAAACGGTTGATACCCAAACCATGGAATTGTTCCATGATAAAAATTTTTAAACTTCCGCTGCACCGGGTATCAATCGTGATTGATCTGAGAGCCGCGTTTTCCAACAGTGGTATCAAAGCCAGGTTGCTCAGATCAAACGATTAAATTAATCAATTGTACAAAATTTTTGAGTCTCGGTTTTTTGAAACAAAATAAATATTTTTAAATAAAAAATTTTTTTTTTCGGGGCAAAACCCGGGCAGCGATTGGATCGCTGCCCGGTGGGGCAGCAATTGTTGCTGCCCCGGGCGGCGCACGGCGCCGCCCAAAGGGGGCGCACGGCGCCGCCCAAGGCGGCGACCGTCGCCGCCCAGGGCGGCGCACGGCGCCGCCTAGGGCAGCGCTGTGCGCTGCCCAGCGCAGCGCTGGGCGCTGCGCAGGGCAGCGCTCGGCGCCGCCCAGCGCAGCGCTCGGCGCTGCCCAGGGGCGGCGCTCGGCGCCGCCCAGCGCAGCGCTGGGCGCTGCGCAGGGCAGCGCTCGGCGCCGCCCAGGGCAGCGCACGGCGCTGCCTAAGGGGCAGCCGGGCTGCCCCCGGCCCGCGCCCCGGGTGCGGGCCGGCCCGGGAGTGTCCCGGGCGGCCCGCGCCCCGGGTGCGGGCCGGCCCGGGAGTGTCCCGGGCGGCCCGCGGGAAAAATTATATTTTTATTTAAAAAATTAATTTTAATATTTAAAATTTTATTTTTGGTCCGGTCAAAAATTGTTTTTGATTGGTTCACGAGATTTCGGATCGAATTGTTCGAGTCCGTAAATTTTAAAATTGATTTTGGATAAATTTGAATTTTTGGAAAATTTTAATATTTTATCCGTAAATTTGAATTTTGAAATCAATTATTTTGGTACAATTGATGATAAGATATGATCTTATGATATATTAAGTAAAATATGATTTTATTTGTAAAATTGGATTTTATAGATAAAATATGATTTTATTTGATATAGAGATAAAATATGATTTTATATGTGAAATGAGATTTTATATATAAAATATGATTTTATCTTGTTTAAATTTGAATTGCCACAGCATGTTATCCAATAAATTAATTTTGAATTAAATGTTATTGGATAAGGATGATCGATTGCCATGACCAATTTTGTAGGTGTATGTTAGGAATTTACATTTTGTCTTTATTATTGTTGGTTTTATTAATGGGCCTGGTTTATGGCCCGATATGAATGTCATATGTAATAAAAGTGGGCTTGGTTTATAGCCCGTTCCCACCCCTAAAAATGTATCCCCTACTTGTCATTGTTATTTATTGTAAATACATTAGATTTAGTGGGAGATCAAGATTTGAAGATGGTGGGCCCAGCAGATAATGAAGACTGAAGAAATGTAAATTGGAAGCATATGTAATAGGATTGCATTTGCATACTGCATATTACCTAGGATTGGACTAAGACCCGTGATTGGCAACCACGGGTCAATTAGAAATGGAATCGATCATCCTATATAATATGTGATATTATGATTGTATGCATATTTAGACATAAATTGCGTGAATCCGGCAATGCATGCAATAAATTAAATATGATGAGACAAATAATTTTATAAATAAAATCCCTCATTTTAAATATGATTTAAAATTTATATCAAGATAAATAAAGGAAATTTAAATATTGTTTAAATGTTCCTACCTTCCATCAACGGTCAATGTATGTGATGCTACCCGCGGATACGGTCCGGCTCATATTATTGGGGGGGCCCGTCCGTCGGAAAGCTGTACATTGGATCGACAAATGTTGTAAGTTGGGTGGAACTCCCATGGGATCGGCTCATATTATTGGGGGATCCACATGGCGACCGTCCATCACAACTTAATATTGATGGGTCATCTTGACATGTCACTTTAAACGGCGTCATATTATTGGGCCCTTATTGGACATGAGGTAAACACATGGGGGTTGCTTTGGAAACAATTGGGCTCTACCTTTTGAGAATTATGGTTGGCTGATATTATTCGGGACCATAAGTTTGTCAATTGGACTCCATGTCTCACTAAGGAAAAAGTTTCCCGTTTTCACTAGAGGGTGGTGAAATCGTTAAAATAGTGGGAGTGAGATTCATAAAATTAAATTCGCCTATTTTATGTCTTAGTAAATTGTTAAACAATCATTGATATATGTCTGTTTTTCCTTTTCAGTATTTCATACAATGAATTCGCGAAATCCTTTATTCTCGATCCTCGAACAAAACAAGCTGACTGGCGCCAACTATACGGAATGGTTCCGGAAGTTGAAGATTGTCTTAACTTCGGAGAAAATGCTCTACGTGTTAGAGAAAGCACCTCCGAAGGAAGCACCAGCTGACATAAGTCCGGAGGAATTGGCCAAACTTGATGCATGGTGTGACCATGACATCAAGACCAAATGCTATATGCAAGCCTCGATGTCTGATGAACTCCAGAGGCGATTTGAGGACACGGTGAATGCTGCTGACATTCACGCGCAACTCAAGGAACTTTTTGGGGCTCAGTCGAGGGCTGAAAGGTTCTCTACTGTTAAGGAGTTGATGACGTGCCGCATGCGTGAAGGGACTTCGGTCCGTGATCATGGGGTACGAGTGATTTGGCTCATACAGAAGTTAGCGACCCTTGATTTGGTGTTGGAGCATGAACTCAATGTGGACTTGCTGCTTCTATCTCTTCCTTCTTCATTTGATGGATTCGTGATAAATTTTAATATGAACAAGATAGAGGCCACCCTTGAAGAGATGGTCAATATGCTCGTTACATATGAATCCACACTTAAGAAGGATAAGCCAGCTTTCTTGGTGGGCTCCTCATCTTCTGCTAAGAAGGGGCCAAGTATGAAGGGCAAGAAACGTTCTGCCCCACCCAAGAAAGTGGAACCCGAGAAGAAGCAAAAGACAAAGGCTTCAAACAATGGAAAATCCAAGGATGTTTGCCATTATTGCAAGAAGCCGGGTCATTGGAAGCGCAACTGCAAGGAGTATCTTGAGCAGTTAGGAACTGCAAAGGGTATGTTCTATATCGAAATAAACATGTCATTTAATACAACTTCTTGGGTATTGGATACCGGATGTGGATCTCACATTTGCAATGATTTGCAGGTGATGACAAGAAGTCGCAGGCTTAGAATGGGTGAGACCCAGCTGAGGCTCGGGAATGGTTCCAGAGTTGAAGCTACGGCCATTGGAGATGTTTGTTTGATTTTGCAGAATGGTTTTAAATTATTGTTGAGAGATGTTTTATTTGTGCCAGATTTAATTAAAAACATTATTTCTATTTCTATGCTTGATAGAGATGGTTATTCTTGTAATTTTGTGAATGAGATTTGCAATATTTACAAGAATGAATGTTTAATTGGAAATGGACAACTTGAAAACGATCTATACAATTTAAAACTAAAAGACGTTCCAGTGAATTGTATTGACAAACCGGCGACAACAAACAAAAGGAAAATCGATAGTCAAAACCCGGCAAACCTTTGGCACGCTAGACTAGGTCATATTTCCTCAAGGAGGATGAACAAGCTAGTGGGAGAGGGCATGTTTGATATGTCTGATATTAACTCTCTACCTACTTGTGAATCCTGCCTAAAAGGAAAAATGACTAAATCTCCTTTTAAGGGGAAACCTGAGCGTAGTCAGAATCTGTTGGATTTGATCCATACAGATGTTTGTGGTCCATTTAGAGTAGGGACTCAACATGGCCACACCTACTTCATTACCTTTACTGATGATTATTCAAGGTATGGGTATTTATATTTAATGAAATATAAGTCTGAAGCATTTGAAAAGTTCAAAGAATTCAAGGCTGAAGTAGAAAACAAGCTAGGTAAAAGTATTAAAGCACTTCGATCGGATCGAGGTGGAGAATACTTGAGTACCGAGTTTTTGGACTATCTGAAAGAGAATGGGATTCTCTCTCAGTGGACTCCTCCTATGACACCACAGCTTAATGGTGTATCGGAGCGTCGTAATCGAACTTTGTTGGACATGGTTCGATCTATGATGAGCTTCACTGAGCTTCCACCTTCGTTTTGGGGCTATGCGCTTGAAACGGCGGTATTGTTGTTGAACAACGTCCACACTAAAGCAGTGGACAAAACACCATACGAGTTATGGAATGGCAAAGCTCCTAAGTATTCGTACTTGAGGATTTGGGGATGTCCTGCTTACGTGAAGCGGACAGTGGGAGATAAGTTGGATAGTCGATCCAGCTTATGTTATTTTGTAGGGTATCCGAAGAATTCAATCGTATATTATTTCTATTATCCTGCTGAAACAAAGGTGTTTGTTTCTAGGAATGCCACCTTCTTGGAGAAGGAGTTCTTATTGGATAAGAAAGGCGAGATGATGGAACTCGAAGAAGTTCGAGAAGAACCCAAAATACAAAATAACGATCCTACACCTCAGGAACCATTGCTGGACACGCCTGCACCTAGAAGATCCGAAAGGACTTCTAGACCTCCAGTTCGATATGGTCTTCTTCTTGAAGGGGATCAAGATGAACCCGACATTGGATGTGATCCAAGAAACTTCAAGGAAGCAATTTCTGATGCGGATTCGAATTTATGGCTTGAAGCTATGCAGTCAGAATTGGATTCGATGCATACAAACCAAGTTTGGTCTTTAGTAGATCCTCCCGATGGAATTGTTCCGATAGGGTGTAAATGGATCTACAAAAGAAAGCTTGGGCCTGATGGTAAGGTATTGACCTACAAGGCGCGATTGGTGGCTAAAGGTTATACTCAAAGGCAAGGAGTTGACTATGACGAAACCTTTTCACCAGTTGCAATGTTCAAGTCCATAAGAATCCTAATTGCCATAGCTGCATGGTATGACTATGAGATATGGCAGATGGATGTGAAGACTGCTTTTCTTAATGGAGACATTAAGGAAGAAATCTATATGAGGCAGCCTGAGGGGTTCACATCCATGGGAAGCGAGCATAAGGTATGCAAGCTTCAGAGATCAATTTATGGTCTAAAACAAGCATCAAGAAGTTGGAACCAGAAATTTGATGAAACAATAAAAGATTTTGGTTTCATCAAGAACCCGGAGGAACCTTGCGTGTACAAGAAAGTAGTTAAGGATGCGGTGACATTCTTAGTACTTTATGTTGATGACATCCTACTCATTGGGAATGATGTAGGGATGTTGCAGTCAACAAAGATATGGTTATCAGGTAGATTTTCGATGAAAGATTTGGGAGAGGCATCCTACATTCTTGGGATACAGATCTATAGAGATAGGTCTAAGAGAATGATAGGACTCACTCAATCAACCTACATCGATACCATATTGAAACGGTTTTCAATGGATGGGTCCAAAAGAGGACATCTACCCATGTGTCATGGAGTTTCTCTATCCAAGTCTATGTGTCCCAAGACTGATGAAGAGATAGAGAATATGACACATGTACCATATGCGTCAGCTATAGGTAGTATCATGTATGGGATGATATCTACCAGACCGGATGTAGCATTTGCTCTGAGTGTCACGAGCAGATATCAGTCTAATCCTGGTCAAATGCATTGGAAAGCCGTGAAGGACATTCTTAAGTACTTGCGAAGGACTAAGAATATGTTCATGGTTTATGGAGGACGAGAACTCAAATTGGAAGGCTATACCGACTCTAGCTTCCAAAGTGATGTGGATGACTCGAAGTCAACCTCTGGATTTGTGTTCATGCTCAATGGCGGTGCTGTCTCTTGGAAGAGTTCCAAGCAGGACACCACAGCGGATTCCACCACTGAGGCTGAATACATTGCAGCATCAGCTGCTGCTAAAGAGGCCGTTTGGATGAGGAATTTCGTCCAAGAGTTGGGCGTCATTCCTGAATTTGTTGGTCCAGTCCCGGTGTACTGCGACAACACGGGTGCCGTTGCTCAAGCAAAGGAACCAAGGTCTCATCAAAGATCCAAACACGTACTGAGGAAATACCACATAATCCGGGAGATTGTGGAAAGAGGAGACATCATTGTCGAACGAGTGGCCTCTGCAGACAATATCGCTGATCCGCTTACTAAGCCCTTGCCAGGACCATTGTTTGACAAACATCGCGAAGCAATGGGTCTACGTAGTATGACTAGTTGGCTATAGGGCAAGTGGGAGATTGTAAGAGTGGGTGCCCAGTGAGCCAACTGTGTGGCTATGGGCTTTGATGACTCTTTGTATGAACAATCTTTTGTTTAATATTATTTACACTTTTATGGCAATGACTTTATATTACTTCATATTGTTATATTGTGATATACTATTGTTGTTTTGATAAAGACCTTGAATATACTATAGTGTATGTAAGATGTGGTAGAACATGGAGATGTCTATCATGAAATACATCTTATAGTCACTGTATGTTCTAAAACCGTTCCTAGTCGATTGAGCCGTCCGATAATAAGGATAAGGATCACTCGAGTTTGAGACTAGCATTTGCGATGCGGAGTACCACGTTTCATTGGTAGGGAACATGGAGATGTTCGAAGCATGCAAATGGATATTCATAGGATGAATAATCGAACTACCCTATCCGGACTTTCCAAGTGGTTATCACTTATCGAGTGGATTAAGTCCGCGGTTTTGGTTGTACACCATTAGTCCTTACGACTTGAAACATCATGGAGACTCTATATGCTAGTGCTGTGCTTTGACTCGTTTACCGACTCTATGGGGGTCATCAGGTGTCGAGATTGGGTACAGTTACGACACATATAGGAGTCAATGCATTGTTGTCAAGGATTCACCACATACTTGCGAGTATGGATATCCTATGCGATCTGAGGAGATATTAGTGTGACAAATCTCTGGCCAGAGTACTTGATGTGATTTAAGAAATGGTTTCTTAGTAGCACATGCGATGTCACTAATTTGATCTTCAAGATGTATTGCATAGTTATCGAATCTTGAGCGACTCTCGATATACCAATGGTTGTTGATTCGATCGGGATATTTGGATGAAGGGACCGTACTGTACGCTAACCAAAATCTACTGGTTCTTGTAGGCACTATCAGTGATACCTAGGGAATCATGGGGCGATGTTGCTAGGCGCTTTACCATGATTCGTTGGGCAAGTCGGAAAGTGTTGTTCCGAGTCACAAGGAGTTGTGAGCCCACGGCTAGCTGTATCCCTGAACCATTGAGGGTCACACAGTGTAATGGAGTTTTAATCCCCGTTGAGATAGTTAAATTTAAAGAGTTAAATTTAATGAACTAAGGAGTTGGACTTCTTAATTAAGAGTAAGGGAGTAGGGTTTCCTAAAATGACATAGAGATGGACATTTTTGGAAACCACTGAATTCGGATTCAGGAAAATTTATTTTGACTTTAAAATGTGCAGAAATGGTTTCTGTGCACATTGGTGAAATCAGTTCATCAATCGGAGTCACGATGAATTTTATATTAATTTCTGAACGAGCGGGCTTTGCTTGTCGGGCCCCAGCTTATGACTAATGGGCCCTAAGGTGTTAGTGGCCTGCATTATAAATAAGTTATTTCAGTACAGAAATTACACACAACAGGTCATAATTTTTGAGACAGAGAAAAATTTCGAACCCTAGCTCTCTCTCTCTGTTCGGCCGACCCCTCCCCCTCTGCCCGAGATTTTCCGGTCTGTGATTTTGAATTGCAGTCTGGAATAGCGAATCAGATTCGTTTATTCTCTTCGCAGAAAACTTCTGATAGATTTTCTAGTGCAATCTATCAGAGGGATTTAAACCTCATTCGTGGACCTGATTGAAGGAGTTCATCGGTTCCAGGGAGAGACAACAAGAGCAGATAAAATCTGTTGGTGTCCAGTAATCTCGTTGCGAGATTGAAGGTAAAATTTAATTAATTGTTATTTGAATTTTACACACACAATAATTTAATCGTTAAACGGTTGATACCCAAACCATGGAATTGTTCCATGATAAAAATTTTTAAACTTCCGCTGCACCGGGTATCAATCGTGATTGATCTGAGAGCCGCGTTTTCCAACAGTATGTGTTTAAGGCGTAACAATCTCCCTCTTTTTGATGATCACAAAACTTGGTTAAATAGGAGAAATAAATGTACAATATTAAATAAACAATTTAAATTTGCACAGAATAAAACTCCCCCTAAATTAAACAATTAGCTAAGAAGAGAATTAAAAATTTGTTTATCAAATAACCAATTTTATTCTCCATGCATTTAACCGAACTAACTCTCCCCCTTAGTTAAAGTATTTAACCAAACTAATTCTTCCTCTTTTTGTGACAATCAAAAAAACTGAAAAAGTAAATGCAAAACAAGAGAATTGAAATATGATTTCTAAAAAGCAACACATAAATTTCACATAAAATGTGAGCTTTATAACTCTGAATAAATACAATTAATTTGTATTATCCAACATTAAATTGCTCGAATTTAATATTAAGCTCCCCCTTAATATGACATTAAACTTAAACTGATGTCTACAAGCGATTACAACTCAATCATGCCAAGTTCACCACGCAAACGAATAAAAGTATTTTCATCTAGTGGTTTTGTAAGAATATCAGCAATTTGATTAGTTGTGTGAACATATTGAAGTTCAACTTCATTTCATTCGATGTGGTCACGAATAAAATGATGACGAATGTCAATATGTTTGGTGCGCGAATGTTGAATCGGATTCTTTGTAAGACATATGGCGCTAGTGTTGTCACAGAAAATAGGAATTTTTGAAAAAGATACACCATATTCAAGCAATTTATGCTTCATCCAAAGAATTTGCGCACAACTATCGGAAGCCATATATTTGGCTTTGGTCGTTGACAACGCAACACAATTTTGTTTCTTTGAAAACCAAGAAACTAAACAATTTCCTAGAAAGAAGCAAGTTCCACTAGTGCTTTTCCTGTCCACCTTATATCCACCAAAGCCGGTATCACCGTACGCTTTTAAATCAAAAAAAGAATTTTTCGAATACCACAAGCCAAGATTTGGAGTATTTGAAAGATATTTAAAAATTCGTTTTAAGGCTAACAAATGTGATTCCTTTGGACATGATTGAAATCGTGCACACAAGCAAACACTAAACATAATGTCCGGTCTACTAGCAGTAGCATAAAGTAAGGAGCCAATCATACTACGAAAGGAAGATTGATCTACAGATTTACCATTATCATCCTTGTCGAGTCTGATTGTTGTGCTTATCGGTGTAGATGATGATTTTGTGTTCTCCATCCCAAACTTCTTTAGAATCTCCTTGATGTATTTGCTTTGGTTCACAAAGAATCCATCTTTGCACTGTTTGATTTGCAATCCGAGAAAATAGTTAAGTTCCCACATTATGCCCATCTCAAAGTGTTCCTGCATAAGCTTGGAAAAATCTTGACAGAGAGTTTCGGTAGTAGAACCAAAAATTATGTCATCAACATAAATTTGCACAATCAATAAATCATCTTTGACATTTTTGGTAAATAAAGTAATGTCAATCTTTCCTCTCGAAAAACCATTTGAAAGAAGAAAAGTTGATAGTTTTTCATACCAAGCTCGAGGACTTGTTTCAAACCATACAATGCTTTGTTTAGTCTATACACATGATCAGGCAATAATGCATCAACAAAGCCATCAGGTTGTTCAATGTAAACTTCCTCTTTTAGTTCACCATTCAAGAATGCACTCTTAACATCCATTTGAAATAACTTGAAATTTCTAGAGCAGGCAAAAGCAAGCAACATGCAAATAGATTCAAGTCGAGCAACAGGAGCATATGTCTCATCATAATCAATGCCTTCTTCTTGACTATATCCTTTAGCTACAAGCCTAGCTTTATTTCTAGTGATATTACCATGCTCGTCAAGTTTATTCCTAAAAACCCATTTAGTACCAATAATAGATCTATAATGCGGCCTAAGAACAAGATTCCAAAAATCATTGCGCTTGAATTCATTTAATTCATCTTGCATAGCAATAATCCATGCATCATCTAATAAAGCATCATCAATACACTTAGGTTCAATATGAGAAACAAAGGCAAGATGATTGCAAATATTATTAAGAGAAGAGCGATTGGTTACTCCCTTCGAATGACTTCCGATGATAAGATCCATTGGGTGATATTTGTGAAGCGTCCATTCCTTCGGAAGAGGTGTTTCCTCAACAGAAACATCTATATCATTTAAGCTTGATGAAGTCATCTCTTCTTCGAGTAAATCTACGTCATCATTGTTAGTGCGATAAACTATAGACATAGATTCATCAAATATAACATGCATTGATTCTTCAACAAGTATAGTGCGTTTATTAAATACTCTATAAGCCTTACTTGTTGTGGAATATCCGAGAAAGATGCCTTTGTCGGACTTGGCATCAAACTTATCGAGGTTGTCCTTACCATTATTATGGATATAACATTTTGAACCGAAGGCTCGAAAGTATGAAATGTTAGGCTTTCTCCCTCTCCATAATTCATATGGAGTTTTTTTGGGAATTGGCCTTATTGATACACGATTGATAATGTAGCAGGCAGTGTTCATTTCTTTAGCCCAAAAATATTTTGGTAAAGAATGCTCACATATCATGGTCCTCGAAATCTCCACAAGTGTCCTATTTTTCCTCTCAACGACCCCGTTTTGTTGAGGAGTCCTAGGACAAGAAAAATTGTGACCGATGCCTTTCTCTTCCCAAAAGTTTGTAAAACTCTCATTTTGAAATTCAGTTCCGTGGTCACTACGGATCTGTTTTATTGAAAAAAATTTCTCATTCTCAACTCGTTTGACAAAAGTTTTAAAATAATCAAAGGCATCATTTTTGTGGGCTAAAAACAGTGTCCACGTGAAACGTGAAAAATCATCCACAATGACAAATGCATAAAGCTTCCCTCCTAGGCTAGTGTTCCTCGAGGGACCACATAGATCTAGGTGAAGAAGCTCAAGGGGCATAGAAGTTGATACAAAATTTTTGCTTTTAAAAGATTCTCTTGTGTGTTTGCCAAGTTGACACGCATCACAAACCGAATCTAATTTTAAATTGAGTTTTGGCATACCAACAACTAAATCAAGTTTAAAATTTTTTTCTATGGTACTAGGACCAACATGACCTAGTCGTCTATGCCAAAGAATGTTGTCATCAACATTCAAGGATACAAGGCTTTTGATATTTGATAAAGATAAATTATTTAAAGAAACCTTGTATACATTTTTACTTCTATATCCTTTGAAATTTATGGATTTTTCAGTCGTGAGTGATATAGTGCAGTGTTGGGGAGTGAATTTGACTTCATAACCTCTATCGCACAATTGACTTATGCTTAGTAGATTATGTTTAAGCCCTTTCACTAGGAGTACATCATCAATCAAGCAAGATTTAGAAATACCTATTGAGCCGATTCATTCAATAACTTCTTTGTTGTTGTCTCCAAAAGTGACAGTTCCTTTCTCCTTTGGTTTGACTGATTGGAGTAGCTCTTTGTTTCCCGTCATATGTCTAGAGCATCCACTGTCTAGATACCATATGATAGGGTGAATAGTTTTCCTATTTCCCTGCGAAAATTGATTTTGGTACCCTTTAGATCTTTTGGGTCCACAGTGTTAGAAAAGAGAGATACAAAATGGACTTCTAAGAGTTCAGTCTCTCATAGAAACATTATCGCCACTTTCCAAGAGTGCTCCCAGTAGTAGGTAGGGCTATGGCCTCTTTAAAAACCTATTTTCTTGGACAGAGCAGCGTTCATCAGGAAGACCTGTCGCAAGTCAAGGCAGTTTAAACCGGTCTATGATGAACTCCCTTAGATCATGATCTGATAATGCCGAATGATGAGTTGTTAAGTACTCTTAGGCCTCTATTTCATATAGCTCTTTTGATCATATTAAAATCTTAAAGATCTACATTTATGTCTAACATGACCAATTTTACAACAATAAGATCATGTAGGGGGTGATCTCATTTTAGCTTTAGCAATGAGACTAGTAAAGTCTATTGATTTCTTACCATACACTATTCCACCTTTATCAAGGCTACATTTTTGCATGCTTAGTAAATTATTCAATTTATTACTACTAACATTGAATTTATCAAATTATTTTTCTAAGTGAGCTATGTCATCCTTTAATCTTAGGTTTTCATGCTCCTTAGAATATAATTCATTTTTAAGAAGTTTATTTTCTTTTCTAAAGGTTTTAGCCATATCTAACATAAGTTTATAAGCTTGAAGTATTTCATCATAAGATGGTACCTCATCATTGTCGTCGGAGGTGATGTCATCATTTTTGGCCATGAGACAAAGGTTGGCTTCCTCATCGTCGTCATCGCTATCGCTCCAAGTGGCTATGAGTGCTTTCTTCTCGCCTTTATCATATTTCTTCTTGAGATGACATTCATTTGCATAATGCCCTTGTTGTTGACAGTTGTAGTATGTCACATCCTTGTCCGTCTTTTTGTCCTTCTTGAAGTTGTTTCCTCGCATAAATCTTTTGAACTTTCTTGCGAAGAGTGCCATATCATCATCATCTTCTTCTTTGGATTGACTAGATAAGGCAATCTCCTTTGCCTTCATCTTCTCATCTTCTTTTTTTAAATCCTTCCTTGTAGACAATTAAAACTCATGGGTTTTTAGAGTCCCATGGAGTTGATCAAGATCATAGGAAGCGGTGTCACCTTTGTTGGATTCTATGATGGTCGTTCTCTTTGCATCCCACTCCTTGGGTAGGGCGCGTAGAACTCTCCTCCACACTTGCTTGGTTGAATATTGTTCTCCAAGTTGGGCTAGCTCATTGATGATTTTAGAGAGCCTTCGGAACATGATATCAACATCCTCACTAGCCTACATCTCAAATGTCTCGTATTTGAGTTAAAGTAGATCGATCTTTGTCTCCTTGACTTGATTGGTTCCTTTGTGGCATATCTCCAATTTGTCCCAAATCTCTTTTGCGGATGAGCACATCGAGATCCGGTTGTACTCGTTCATATCTAAGGAACAATGAAGAATATTCATAACTTTAGCATTTTGAGATATCAATTTCATATCCTCCTTTGAAAAGTCGTCCATTTCCTTAGGAATTTTGACTCCCTCAACCTCTTTCGTAGGTATGTAGGGACCTTTCACAGTTACTTTCCAAAGGTCATAATCTATTGATTGGATATATAGGGACATTCGATTTTTCCAATATCCATAGTTTATGTCGTTGAAAAGAGGAGGATGATTGGTTGATTTCCCTTGAGCATTATCACTAGCTAGATTTTCCATAGAGCCTTTTTGAAAATATTTTGTAAAAAGGTGGCTCTGATACCACTTGTTAGAACCTAATGGGGGGAAATTATGTTCTATTGGAAACTTTAGCAATTTAAAGCGATTATGCCAATACGCAAGCGGAAGACTTAAAGCAATAAAAAATAAATGCGGTAAATAAATGCGTAAAAGAAATAAAGCGATAAATGAGATAGGATATATTTATGGAAGTTCGACGATAAATCGTCTACGTCTCCCCTTCTTGGTTAAGATCGATTAACCAAGGATCCACTAGCACTTCAACTTCTTGGAATTGATGGCTCCAAGGATAGCCGTACAATTCAACACGATCATCGCGCCGATACAACTCGAACACTTGGCCTTAAGGGCTCCAAGGATAGCTTCAACACAACACACTTGGCTTCACACTCAAGTGTTTACAACAATAGCACAACCAACTCACAAACTATTTGAAAGAGTAGGTGCCCGGTGAGCCAACTTGTGGCTAAGGGCTTTGATGACTCTTTGTATAAACAATCTTTTGTTTAATATAATTTACACTTTTATTAATGGCAATGACTTTATCTTTCTTCATATTGTTATATTGTGATATACTATTTGTCTAATGATTTTATCTTTATTTTGGTACAATTGATGATAAGATATTTGTCTGTTTCTTTTCAGTATTTCATAAAGATGAATTCGCGTAATCCACTTTTCTCGATCCTCGAACAAAATAAATTGACTGGCGCAAACTATACGGAATGGTTCCGTAAGTTGAAGATTGTCTTGACTTCGGAGAAGATGCTCTACGTGTTAGAAAAATCTCCTCCGAAGGAAGCACCAGCTGACATAAGTTCGGAAGAGTTAGCCAAACTTGATACATGGTGGGACCATGATATCAAGGCCAAATGCTATATGCAAGCCTCGATGTCTGATGAACTCCAGAGGCGATTTGAGGACACCGTGAATGCTGCTGACATTCACGTACAACTCAAGGAACTTTTTGGGGCTCAATCGAGGGCTGAAAGGTTCGCTACTGTAAAGGAGCTAATGACGTGTCGCATGCGTGAAGGGACTTCGGTCCGTGATCATGGGTACGAGTGATTTGGCTCATACAGAAGTTGGTAACCCTTGATTTGGTGTTGGAGCATGAACTCAACGTGGACTTACTACTTCTATCTCTTCCTTCTTCGTTTGACGGATTTGTGGTGAATTTCAATATGAACAAGATAGAGGCCTCCCTTGAAGAGATGGTCAATATGCTTGTGACATATGAATCCACTTTAAAGAAGGATAAACCGGCTTTCTTGGTGGGCTCCTCTTCTTCTGCTAAGAAGGGGCCAAGTACAAAGGGTAAGAAACGTTCTGCCCCACCCAAGAAAATCGAACCCGAGAAGAAGTACAAGACAAAGGCTTCAAACATGGAAAAGTCCAAGGATGTTTGCCATTACTGCAAGAAACCCGGTCATTGGAAGCGTAACTGCAAGGAATATCTAGAGCAGTTGCGAACTGCGAAGGGTATGTTCTATATTGAAATAAATGTTTCACTTAATACTAATTCTTGGGTATTGGATACCGGATGTGGATCTCACATTTGCAATGATTTGCAGGTGATGACAAGAAGTCACAGGCTTAGAATGGGTGAGACCCAGCTGAGGCTCGGAAATGGTTCCAGAGTTGAAGCTAAAGCTGTGGGAGATATTTATTTAATTTTGCAGAACGGTTTTAAGTTACTTTTGAGAGATGTTTTATTTGTTCCGGATTTGATTAAAAACATTATTTATGTTTCTATGCTTGATAGAGATGGTTATTCTTGCAATTTTGTGAATGGGATTTGCAATATTTACAAGAATGAATGTTTGATTGGAAATAGACAACTTGAAAACGATCTATACAACTTAAAACTAAAAGACATTCCAATAAATTATGTTGATAAACCGGCAACAACATGAAAGAGTGGGTGCCCGGTGAGCCAACTTGTGGCTAAGGGCTTTGATGACTCTTTGTATAAACAATCTTTTGTTTAATATAATTTACACTTTTATTAATGGCAATGACTTTATCTTTCTTCATATTGTTATATTGTGATATACTATTGTTGTTTTGATAAAGACCTTGAATATACTATAGTGTATGTAAAGATGTGGTAGAACATGGAGATGTCTATCATGAAACACATCTTATAGTCACTGTATATTCTAAACTGTTCCTAGTCGATTGAGCCGTCCGATAATAAGGATAAGGATCGCTCGAGTTTGAGACTAGCATTTGCGATGCAGAGTACCACGTTTCATTGGTAGGGAACATAGAGATGTTCGAAGCATGAAAATGGATATTCATATGATGAATGATCGAACTAACCTATTCGGACTTTCCAAGTGGTTATCACTTATCGAGTGGATAAAGTCCGCGGTTTTGGTTGTACACCATTAGTCCTTACTACTTGAAACATCATTGAGACTCTATATGCTAGTACTGTTCTTTGACTCGTTTACCGACTCTATTGGGGTCATCAGGTGTCGGGATTGGGTACAGTTACAACACATATAGGAGTCGATGCTTTGTTGTCAAGGATTCACCACATACTTGCGAGTGTGGATATCCTATGCGATCTGAGGAGATATTAGTGTGACGAATCTCTGGCCAGAGTACATGATGTGATTTAAGAAATGGTTTCTTAGTAGCACATGCGATGTCACTATTTGAGCTTCAAGATGTATTGCATAGTTATCGAATCTCGAGCGACTCTCGATATACCAATGGTTGTTGATTCGATCGGGATATATGGATGAAGGGACCGTACTGTACGCTAACCAAAATCTATTGGTTCTTGTAGGCACTATCAGTGATACCTAGGGAATCATGGGGCGATGTTGCTAGACGCTCTTACCATGATTCGATTGGCAAGTCGGAAATTGTTGTTCCGAGTCACAAGGAGTTGTGAGCCCACGGTTAGCTGTATCCCTGAACCATTGAGGGTCACATAGTGTAATGGATTTTTAATCCCCGTTGAGATATTTAAATTTAAAGAGTTAAATTTAATGAACGAAGAAGTTGGACTTCTTATTTAAGAGTAGAGGAGTAAGATTTTCTAAAATGACATAGGGATGGCCATTTTGGGAAATCACTGAATTCGGATTCAAAAAAATTTATCTTGACTTTAAAAGGTGCAGAAATGGTTTTTGTGCACATTGGTGAAATCGGTTTATCAATCGGAGTCACGATGAATTTTATATTAATTTCTGAACATGCGGGCTTTGCTTGTCGGGCTTGAACTTATGACTAATGGGCCCTAAGCTGTTAGTGGCCTACATTATAAATAAGTTATTGCAGTACAGAAATTACACACAACAGGTCGCAAGAATTTTCGAAAACCCTAGTTAATTTTCTAAAAGGTGGCCGCCCCCTCTCCCTTTGCTCGAAAAGAAATCCAGCCTGTGATTTTGAATTACAGTCTGGTTTAACGGATCAAATTCGTTAATCTCTTCGTGGAAACTTCTGATAGATTTTCTAGTGCAATCTATCAGAGGGATTAAATATCCGTTCGTGGACCTGATTGAAGAACAGTTCGTCCATCAGTTCCAGGGATATACAACGAGAGCAGAGAAATCTGTTGGTGTCCAAAATCTTGATTCGAGATTAAAGGTAAAAATTTTATAATTGTTATTTAATTTTTACACACACAATTTAATCGTAAGGTTGATACCTATTATGGAATCGTTCCATATAAAATTTTTTAAACTTCCGCTGCACCGGGTATCAATCCTAATTGATCTGATCGCCGTGTTCTCCAACAGTGGTATCAGAGCCAGGTTGCTCAGATCAAGCGATTAAATTAATCGATTGTACAAAAAATTTTTAGGCCTCGGTTTTTGAAACAAAATAAATATTTTAAAATAAAAATATTTTTTTCGGGCAAAAACCCGGGCAGCGATTGGATCGCTGCCCGGGGCAGGGGCAGCGATCGTCGCTGCCCCGGGCAGCGCACGGCGCTGCCCAGCCCGAGCCCTACGGGGCGCGGGCAGCCCGGGAATGTCCCGGGCGGCCCGCGGGAAAAAATATTTTTTAATTTTTAAATTAAATTTTAATATGTTAAAATTCTATTTTTGGTCCGATCGAAAATTGTTTTGGTTGGTCCACGAGGCGTCGGATCGAATTGTTCGAGTCCGAAAATTTTAAAATTGATTTTTGGATAAATTTGAATTTTTGGAAAATTTAAATATTTTATCCGTTAAATTGAATTTTGAAATTAATTATTTTTGGTACAATTGATGATAAGATATGATCTTATGGATATATTGAGTAAAATATGATTTTATGTATAAAATTGGATTTTATAGATAAAATATGATTTTATTTGATAAAAAGATAAAATATGATTTTGTATATAAAATAAGATTTTATGTATGAAATATGATTTTATCCTTTTAAATTTAAATTGCCATTGCATGTTATCCAATAAATTAATTTTGAATTAAATGTTATTGGATAAGTATGATCGATTACCATGACCAATTTTGTAGGTGTATGTTAGGAATTTACATTTGTTTTTATTGTTGTTGGATTTATTAATGGGCCTGGTTTATGGCCCAATATGAATGTCATATGTAATAAAAGTGGGCTTGGTTTATGGCCCGTTCCCACCCCTTAAAAATGTATCCCCTACTTGTCATTGTTATTTATTGTAAATACATTAGATTTAGTGGGAGATCAAGATTTGAAGATGGAGGTGGGCCCAGCAGACAATAAAGACAGAAGAAATGTAAATTGGAAGCAAATGTAATAGGATTGCATTGCATACTGCATATTACATAGGATTGGACTAAGACTCGTGATTGGCAACCACGGGTCGATTAGAAATGGAATCGATCATCCTATATAATATGTGATATTATAGTTGTATGCATGTTTTAGACATAATTGTGTGAATCCGGCAAGCATAAAAAGTTTTTTAAAAATGATGAGACAAATTTTTATAATTAAAAATCCCTCATTTTAAATATGATTTAAAATTGATATCAAGATAAATAAAGGAAATTTAAATTTGTTTAAATGTTCCTACCTTCCATCAACGATCAATGTATGAGATGCTACCCGCGGATACGGTCCGGCTCATATTATTGGGGGGGCCCGTTCGTCGGAAAGCTGTACATTGGATCGACACATGTTGTAAGTTGGGTGGAACTCCCATGGGATCGGCTCATATTATTGGGGGATCCACATGGCGACCGTCCATCACAACTTAATATTGATGGGTCATCTTGACATGTCACAATAATCGGCGTCATATTATTGGGCTCTTATTGGACATGAGGTAAAAACGTGGAGGTTGCTTTGGAAGCAATTGGGCTCTACCTTTTGAAAATTATGGTTGGCTGATATTATTTGGGACCATAAGTTTGTCAATTGGACTCCATGTTCTCACTAAGGAAAACAGTTTCCCGTTTTCACTAGAGGGTAGTGAAATCGTTAAAATAGTGGGAGTGAGATTCATAAAATAAATTTCGCCTATTTTATGTCTTAGTAAATTGCTTAAACAATCACTGATATTTGTCTGTTTCTTTTCAGTATTTCATAAGATGAATTCGCGTAATCCACTTTTCTCGATCCTCGAACAAAATAAGTTGACTGGCGCAAACTATACGGAATGGTTCCGTAAGTTGAAGATTGTCTTGACTTCGGAGAAGATGCTCTACGTGTTAGAAAAATCTCCTCCGAAGGAAGCATCAGCTGACGTAAGTCCGGAGGAGTTAGCCAAACTTGATACATGGTCGGACCATGATATCAAGACCAAATGCTATATGCAAGCCTCGATGTCTGATGAACTCCAGAGGCGATTTGAGGACACCGTGAATGCTGCTGACATTCACGTTCAACTCAAGGAACTTTTTGGGGCTCAATCGAGGGCTGAAAGGTTCTCTACTGTAAAGGAGCTAATGATGTGTCGCATGCGTGAAGGGACTTCGGTCCGTGATCATGGAGTACGAGTGATTTGGCTCATACAGAAGTTGGTAACCCTTGATTTGGTGTTGGAGCATGAACTCAACGTGGACTTACTACTTCTGTCTCTTCCTTCTTTGTTTGACGGATTTGTGGTGAATTTCAATATGAACAAGATAGAGGCCTCCCTTGAAGAGATGGTCAATATGCTTGTGACATATGAATCCACATTAAAGAAGGATAAACCGGCTTTCTTGGTGGGCTCCTCTTCTTCTGCTAAGAAGGGGCCAAGTACAAAGGGTAAAAAACGTTCTGCCCCACCCAAGAAAATCGAACCCGAGAAGAAGTACAAGACAAAGGCTTCAAACATGGAAAAATCCAAGGATGTTTGCCATTACTGCAAGAAGCCCGGTCATTGGAAGCGTAACTGCAAGGAATATCTAGAGCAGTTGCGAACTGCAAAGGGTATGTTCTATATTGAAATAAATGTTTCACTTAATACTACTTCTTGGGTATTGGATACCGGATGTGGATCTCACATTTGCAATGATTTGCAGGTGATGACAAGAAGTCGCAGGCTTAGAATGGGTGAGACCCAGCTGAGGCTCGGAAATGGTTCCAGAGTTGAAGCAAAAGCCGTGGGAGATGTTTATTTAATTTTGCAGAACGGTTTTAAGTTACTTTTAAGAGATGTTTTATTTGTTCCGGATTTGATTAAAAACATTATTTCTGTTTCTATGCTTGATAGAGATGGTTATTCTTGCAATTTTGTGAATGGGATTTGCAATATTTACAAGAATGAATGTTTGATTGGAAATGGACAACTTGAAAACGATCTATACAACTTAAAACTAAAAGACGTTCCAATAAATTATGTTGATAAACCGGCAACAACAAACAAAAGGAAAATCGATAGCCAAAACCCGGCAAACGTTTGGCACGCTAGGCTAGGTCATATTTCCTCAAGGAGGATGAACAAGCTAGTGGGAGAGGGCATGTTTGATATGTCTGATATTAACTCTCTACCTACTTGTGAATCCTGCCTGAAAGAAAAAATGACTAAATCTCCTTTTAAGGGGAAACCTGAGCGTAGTCAAAATCTGTTGGATTTGATCCATACAGATGTTTGTGGTCCATTTAGAGTTGGTACTCAATATGGCCACACCTACTTCATTACCTTTACTGATGACTATTCGAGGTATGGGTATTTATATTTATTGAAATATAAGTCTGAAGCATTTGAAAAGTTCAAAGAATTCAAGGCTGAAGTAGAAAACAAGCTAGGTAAAAGTATTAAAGCACTTCGATCGGATCGAGGTGGAGAATACTTAAGTACCGAGTTTTTGGACTATCTAAAAGAGAATGGGATTCTCTCTCAGTGGAATCCTCCTATGACACCACAGCTTAATGGTGTATCGGAGCGTCGTAATCGAACTTTGTTGGACATGGTTCGATCCATGATGAGCTTCACTGAGCTTCCACCTTCGTTTTGGGGCTATGCGCTTGAAACGGCGGTATTGTTGTTGAACAACGTCCACACTAAAGCAGTGGACAAAACACCATACGAGTTATGGAATGGCAAAGCTCCTAAGTACTCGTACTTGAGGATTTGGGGATGTCCTGCTTACGTGAAGCGGACAGTGGGAGATAAGTTGGATAGTCGATCCAGCTTATGTTATTTTGTAGGGTATCCGAAGAATTCAATCGGATATTATTTCTATTATCCTGCTGAAACAAAGGTGTTTGTTTCAAGGAATGCCACCTTCTTTGAGAAGGAGTTCTTATTGGATAAGAAAGGCGAGATGATGGAACTCGAAAAAATTCGAGAAGAACCCGAAATACAAAATAACGATCCTACACCTCAGGAACCATTGCTGGACACGCCTATACCTAGAAGATTCGAGAGGACTTCTAGACCTACTATTCGATATGGTCTTCTTCTTGAAGGGGATCAAGATGAACCCGATGTTGGATGTGATCCAAGAAACTTCAAGGAAGCAATTTCTGATGCGGATTCAAATTTATGGCTTGAAGCTATGCAGTCGGAAATAGATTCGATGCATACAAACCAAGTTTGGTCTTTAGTAGATCCTCCCGATGGAATTGTTCCAATAGGGTGTAAATGGATCTACAAGAGAAATCTTGGGCCTGATGGTAAGGTATTGACCTACAAGGCGCGATTGGTGGCAAGGTTATACTCAAATACAAGGAGTTGACTATGATGAAACCTTTTCACCAGTTGCAATGTTCAAGTCCATAAGAATCCTTATTGCCATAGCTGCATGGTATGACTATGAGATATGGCAAATGGATGTGAAGACTGCTTTTCTTAATGGAGACATTAAGGAAGAAATCTATATGAAGCAGCCTGAGGGTTCACATCCATGGGAAGCGAGCATAAGGTATGCAAGCTTCAGAGATCAATTTATGGTCTAAAACAAGTATCAAGAAGTTGGAACCAGAAATTTGATGAAACAATAAAAGATTTTGGTTTCATCAAGAATCCGGAGGAACCATGCGTGTACAAGAAAGTAGTTAAGGATGCTGTGACATTCTTAATACTTTATGTTGATGACATCCTACTCATTGGGAATGATGTAGGGATGTTACAGTCAACGAAGATATGGTTATCAGGTAGATTCTCGATGAAGGATTTGGGTGAGGCATCCTATATTCTAGGGATACAGATCTATAGAGATAGATCTAAGAGAATGATAGGACTCACTCAGTCAACCTACATCAACACCATATTGAAACGGTTTTCAATGGATGGGTCCAAGAGAGGACATCTACCCATGTGTCATGGATTTTCTCTATCCAAGTCTATGTGTCCCAAGACGGATGAAGAGATAGAGAAAATGACACATGTACCATATGCGTCAGCCATAGGTAGTATCATGTATGGGATGATATCTACCAGACCGGATGTAGCATTTGCTCTTAGTGTCATGAGCAGATATCAAGCTAATCCCGGTCAAATGCATTGGAAAGCCGTGAAGGACATTTTTAAGTACTTACGAAGGACTAAGAATATGTTCATGGTATATGGAGGAAGAGAACTAAAATTGGAAGGCTATACCGACTCTAGCTTCCAAAGTGACGTGGATGACTCGAAGTCAACCTCTGGATTTGTGTTCATGCTCAATGGCGGTGCTGTCTCTTGGAAGAGTTCCAAGCAGGACACCACAGCGGATTCCACCACTGAAGCAGAATACATTGCAGCATCAGCTGCTGCTAAAGAGGCCGTTTGGATGAGGAATTTCGTCCAAGAGTTGGGCGTCATTCCTGAAGTTGTTGGTCCAGTCCCGGTGTACTGTGACAACACGGGTGCCGTTGCTCAGGCAAAGGAACCAAGGTCTCATCAAAGATCCAAACACGTACTGAGGAAATACCACATCATCCGGGAGATTGTGGAAAAAGGAGACATCACTGTCGAAAGAGTGGCCTCTGTAGACAATATCGCTGATCCACTTACTAAGCCCTTGCCAGGACCATTATTTGACAAACATCGCGAAGCAATGGGTCTACGTAGTATGACTAGTTGGCTATAGGGCAAGTGGGAGATTGAAAGAGTGGGTGCCCGGTGAGCCAACTTGTGGCTAAGGGCTTTGATGACTCTTTGTATAAACAATCTTTTGTTTAATATAATTTACACTTTTATTAATGGCAATGACTTTATCTTTCTTCATATTGTTATATTGTGATATACTATTGTTGTTTTGATAAAGACCTTGAATATACTATAGTGTATGTAAAGATGTGGTAGAACATGGAGATGTCTATCATGAAACACATCTTATAGTCACTGTATATTCTAAACTGTTCCTAGTCGATTGAGCCGTCCGATAATAAGGATAAGGATCGCTCGAGTTTGAGACTAGCATTTGCGATGCAGAGTATCATGTTTCATTGGTAGGGAACATAGAGATGTTCGAAGCATGCAAATGGATATTCATATGATGAATGATCGAACTACCCTATTCGGACTTTCCAAGTGGTTATCACTTATCGAGTGGATAAAGTCCGCGGTTTTGGTTGTACACCATTAGTCCTTACTACTTGAAACATCATTGAGACTCTATATGCTAGTACTGTGCTTTGACTCGTTTACGACTCTATTGGGGTCATCAGGTGTCGGGATTGGGTACAGTTACAACACATATAGGAGTCGATGCTTTGTTGTCAAGGATTCACCACATACTTGCGAGTGTGGATATCCTATGCGATCTGAGGAGATATTAGTGTGACGAATCTCTGGCCAGAGTACATGATGTGATTTAAGAAATGGTTTCTTAGTAGCACATGCGATGTCACTATTTGATCTTCAAGATGTATTGCATAGTTATCGAATCTCGAGCGACTCTCGATATACCAATGGTTGTTGATTCGGTCGGGATATATGGATGAAGGGACCGTACTGTACGCTAACCAAAATCTATTGGTTCTTGTAGGCACTATCAGTGATACCTAGGGAATCATGGGGCGATGTTGCTAGACGCTCTTACCATGATTCGATGGGCAAGTCGGAAATTGTTGTTCCGAGTCACAAGGAGTTGTGAGCCCACGGCTAGCTGTATCCCTGAATCATTGAGGGTCACACAGTGTAATGGATTTTTAATCCCCGTTAAGATAGTTAAATTTAAAGAGTTAAATTTAATGAACGAAGAAGTTGGACTTCTTATTTAAGAGTAGAGGAGTAAGATTTCCTAAAATGACATAGGGATGGCCATTTTGGGAAATCACTGAATTCGGATTCAGAAAAATTTATCTTGACTTTAAAAGGTGCAGAAATGGTTTCTGTGCACATTGGTGAAATCGGTTTATCAATCGGAGTCACGATGAATTTTATATTAATTTCTGAACATGCGAGCTTTGCTTGTCGGGCTTGAACTTATGACTAATGGGCCCTAAGCTGTTAGTGGCCTACATTATAAATAAGTTATTGCAGTACAGAAATTACACACAACAGGTCACAAGAATTTTCGAAAACCCTAGTTAATTTTCTAAAAGGTGGCCGCCCCCTCTCCCTTTGCTCGAAAAGAAATCCAGCCTGTGATTTTGAATTACAGTCTGGTTTAACGGATCAAATTAGTTAATCTCTTCGTGGAAACTTCTGATAGATTTTCTAGTGCAATCTATCAGAGGGATTAAATATCCGTTCGTGGACCTGATTGAAGAACAGTTCGTCCATCAGTTCCAGGGATATACAACGAGAGCAGAGAAATCTGTTGGTGTCCAAAATCTCGATTCGAGATTAAAGGTAAAAAATTTATAATTGTTATTTAATTTTTACACACACAATTTAATCGTAAGGTTGATACCTATTATGGAATCGTTCCATATAAAAATTTTTAAACTTCCGCTGCACCCGGTATCAATCCTAATTGATCTGATCGCCGTGTTCTCCAAGACAACAAACAAAAGGAAAATCGATAGTCAAAACCCGGCAAACCTTTGGCATGCTAGGCTAGGTCATATTTCCTCAAGGAGGATGAACAAGCTAGTGGGAGAGGGCATGTTTGATATGTCTGATATTAACTCTTTACCTACTTGTGAATCCTGCCTGAAAGGAAAAATGACTAAATCTCCTTTTAAGGGGAAAACTGAGCGTAGTCAAAATCTGTTGGATTTGATCCATACAGATTTTTGTGGTCCATTTAGAGTTGGTACTCAATATGGCCACACCTACTTCATTACCTTTACTGATGATTATTCTAGGTATGGGTATTTATATTTAATGAAATATAAGTCTGAAGCATTTGAAAAGTTCAAAGAATTCAAGGCTGAAGTAGAAAACAAGCTAGGTAAAAGTATTAAAGCACTTCGATCAAATCGAGGTGGAGAATACTTGAGTACCGAGTTTTTGGACTATCTGAAAGAGAATGGGATTATCTCTCAGTGGACTCCTCCTATGACACCTCAGCTGAATGGTGTATCGGAGCGTCGTAATCGAACTTTGTTGGACATGGTTCGATCCATGATGAGCTTCACTGAGCTTCCACCTTCGTTTTGGGGCTATGCGCTTGAAACAGTGGTATTGTTGTTGAACAACGTCCACACTGAAGCAGTGGACAAAACACCATACGAGTTATGGAATGGAAAAGCTCCTAAGTATTCGTACTTGAGGATTTGGGGATGTCCTGCTTACGTGAAGCAGACAGTGGGAGATAAGTTGGATAGTCGATCCACCTTATGTTATTTTGTAGGGTATCCGAAGAATTCAATCGGATATTATTTCTATCATCCTGCTGAAACAAAGGTGTTTGTTTCAAGGAATGTCACCTTCTTGGAGAAGGAGTTCTTATTGGATAAGAAAGGCGAGATGATGGAACTCGAAGAAATTCGAGAAGAACCCGAAATACAGAATAACGATCCTACACCTCAGGAACCATTGATAGACACGCCTGTACCTAGATGATCCGAGAGGACTTCTAGACCTCCTATTCGATATGGTCTTCTTCTTGAAGGGGATCAAGATGAACCCGATGTTGGATGTGATCCAAGAAACTTCAAGGAAGCAATTTCTGATGCGGATTCAAATTTATGGCTTGAAGATATGCAGTCGGAAATAGATTCGATGCATACAAACCAAGTTTGGTCTTTAGTAGATCCTCCCGATGGAATTGTTCCAATAGGGTGTAAATGGATCTACAAGAGAAAGCTTGGGCCTGATGGTAAGGTATTGACCTACAAGGCGCGATTGATGGCGAAAGGTTATACTCAAAGACAAGGAGTTGACTATGATGAAACCTTTTCACCAGTTGCAATGTTCAAGTCCATAAGAATCCTTATTGCCATAGCTGCTTGGTATGACTATGAGATATGGCAAATGGATGTGAAGACTGCTTTTCTTAATGGAGACATGAAGGAAGAAATCTATATGAAGCAGCCCGAGGGGTACACATCCATGGGAAGCGAGCATAAGGTATGCAAGCTTCAGAGATCAATTTATGGTCTAAAACAAGCATCAAGAAGTTGGAACCAGAAATTTGATGAAACAATAAAGGATTTTGGTTTCATCAAGAACCCGGAGGAACCATGCGTGTACAAAAAAGTAGTTAAGGATGCTGTGACATTCTTAGTACTTTATGTTGATGACATCCTACTCATTGGGAATGACGTAGGGATGTTGCAGTCAACAAAGATATGGTTATCAGGTAGATTCTCGATGAAGGATTTGGGTGAGGCATCCTATATTCTAGGGATACAGATCTATAGAGATAGATCTAAGAGAATGATAGGACTCACTCAATCAACCTACATCGACACCATATTGAAACGGTTTTCAATGGATGGGTCCAAGAGAGGACATCTACCCATATGTCATGGAGTTTCTCTATCCAAGTCTATGTGTCCCAAGACTGATGAAGAGATAGAGAAAATGACACATGTGCCATATGCGTCAGCCATAGGTAGTATCATGTATGAGATGATATCTACCAGACCGGATGTAGCATTTGCTCTGAGTGTCACGAGCAGATATCAAGCTAATCCCGGTCAAATGCATTGGAAAGCCGTGAAGGACATTCTTAAGTACTTACGAAGGACTAAGAATATGTTCATGGTATATGGAGGAAGAGAACTAAAATTGGAAGGCTATACCGACTCTAACTTCCAAAGTGACGTGGATGACTCGAAGTCAACCTCTGGATTTGTGTTCATGCTCAATGGCGGTGCTGTCTCTTGGAAGAGTTCCAAGCAGGACACCACAGCGGATTCCACCACTGAGGCAGAATACATTGCAGCATCAGCTGCTGCTAAAGAGGCCGTTTGGATGAGGAATTTCGTCCAAGAGTTGGGCGTCATTCCTGAAGTTGTTGGTCCAGTCCCGGTGTACTGTGACAACACGGGTGCCGTTGCTCAGGCAAAGGAACCAAGGTCTCATCAAAGATCCAAACACGTACTGAGGAAATACCACATCTTCCGGGAGATTGTGAAAAGAGGAGACATCACTATCGAAAGAGTGGCCTCTGCAGACAATATCGCTGATCCACTTACTAAGCCCTTGCCAGGACCATTATTTGACAAACATCGCAAAGCAATGGGTCTACGTAGTATGACTAGTTGGCTTTAGGGCAAGTGGGAGATTGAAAGAGTAGGTGCCCGGTGAGCCAACTTGTGGCTAAGGGCTTTGATGACTCTTTGTATAAACAATCTTTTGTTTAATATAATTTACACTTTTATTAATGGCAATGACTTTATCTTTCTTCATATTGTTATATTGTGATATACTATTGTTGTTTTGACAAAGACCTTGAATATACTATAGTGTATGTAAGATGTGGTAAAACATGGAGATGTCTATCATGAAACACATCTTATAGTCACTGTATATTCTAAACTGTTCCTAGTCGATTGAGCCGTCCGATAATAAGGATAAGGATCGCTCGAGTTTGAGACTAGCATTTGCGATGCAGAGTACCACATTTCATTGGTAAGGAACATAGAGATGTTCGAAGCATGCAAATGGATATTCATACGATGAATGATCGAACTACCTTATCCGGACTTTCCAAGTGGTTATCACTTATCGAGTGGATAAAGTCCGCGGTTTTGGTTGTAAATCATTAGTCCTTACTACTTGAAACATCATTGAGACTCTATATGCTAGTACTGTGCTTTGACTCGTTTACCGACTCTATTGGGGTCATAAGGTGTCGGGATTGGGTACAGTTACAACACATATAGGAGTCGATGCTTTGTTGTCAAGGATTCACCACATACTTGCGAGTGTGGATATCCTATGCGATCTGAGGAGATATTAGTGTGACGAATCTCTGGCCAGAGTACATGATGTGTTTTAAGAAATGGTTTCTTAGTAACACATGCGATGTCACTATTTGATCTTCAAGATGTATTGCATAGTTATCGAATCTCGAACGACTCTCGATTTACCAATGGTTGTTGATTCGATCAGGATATTTGGATGAAGGGACCGTACTGTACGCTAACCAAAATCTATTGGTTCTTGCAGGCACTATCAGTGATACCTAGGGAATCATGGGGCGATGTTGCTAGGCGCTCTTACCATGATTCGATGGGAAAGTCGGAAATTGTTGTTCCGAGTCACAAGGAGTTGTGAGCCCACGGCTAGCTGTATCCCTGAACCATTGAGGGTCACACAGAGTAATGGATTTTTAATCCCCGTTGAGATAGTTAAATTTAAAGAGTTAAATTTAATGAACAAAGAAGTTGGACTTCTTATTTAAGAGTAGAGGAGTAAGATTTCCTAAAATGACATAGGGATGGACATTTTTGGAAATCACTGAATTCGGATTCAGAAAAATTTATCTTGACTTTAAAAGGTGCAGAAATGGTTTCTGTGCACATTGGTGAAATCGGTTTATCAATCGGAGTCATGATGAATTTTATATTAATTTCTGAACATGCGGGCTTTGCTTGTCGGGCTTGAACTTATGACTAATGGGCCCTAAGCTGTTAGCGGCCTACATTATAAATAAGTTATTGCAGTACAGAAATTACACACAACAGGTCACAAAATTAATTTTTGAAAACCCTAATTTTCTAAGTGTGGCCGCCGACCCCCCTCCCCTCTGCTCGAAAAATCCAGTCTGTGAATTTTGAATTACAGTCTGGTTTAACGGATCAAATTCGTTAATTCTCTTCGTAGAAACTTCTGATAGATTTTCTAGTGCAATCTATCAGAGGGATTAAATATACGTTCGTGGACCTGATTGAAGAACAGTTCGTCCATCAGTTCCAGGGATATACAACAAGAGCAGAGCAATCTGTTGGTGTCCATAATCTCGCTTCGAGATTGGAGGTAAAAATTTATAATTTTTATTTAATTTTTACACACACAATTTAATCGTTAAGTTTTGATACCCATTATGGAATCGTTCCATATAAAATTTTAAACTTTCGCTGCACCGGGAATCAATTCTAATTGATCTGATCGCCGTGTTCTCCAACAGTATTTTTACAAACACTCTCAAATATTTGAATATATCACACAAACACTTTGATAGATAGAAGATTGCTTGCAAAAGAGAGAAGAGATGAGTTGGGATGTCTCCAAATGACCTTGTAAGGCCTCTATTTATAGTTGGTAAGGATTTGAATCTGATTTGAGTGCATGGAGCGTGCGTTGGAAAGTCAAGGAGAGACAAAAAGTGTTCGGCGCCGTTGTCCCCTTCAAAAACAACACTGTGCAGATTTTGTGGAAAAATCATATCTCACAATCTAACTGTTGGATTGATTTGAAATTTTGACTGAAGTCTTACAACATCTTGATCTTCATTCGGAATGGTGAAAATTTGATTTAAAAGAGTTAAGCATTTCCAGTAATTTTCGGAATTCGCTACATCATGTTTTCGCAACTTGTTCTGCGCGACACATTTAAAAAATTCATATCTCCTAATCCATTTGTTGGATTGATCTGTAATTTGGACAGGCGTTGTAAAACATTCTAAACGTGAATTTGATTGGTGAAAATTTGATTTATATGTCTCATTCATTCCAAGTTAGTTTTTGAAGTTGAATCTTCATGGTTTCATTCCTTGCAGGAGTAGGTATTGTGCAGTATATTTGAAAAAATCATATCTCTCAATATAGCTATTGGATTTCTCTAAAATTTGGACAGAAGATTTAAAACTTGCTCATCTAGATTATGACTGGTGGAGATTGGATTTCAATGCTTATAAAATTCCCAATAATTTTTGGAAGTTGCTGCTCCATACTTTGGCTTCTTCTTGTCCTTTTCTTCATATCCTCATAACAATGTTTCATGGCATCCACATAACATTGTGTCCATTATATGAGCAATATGAGACTTCATAAATACATTGATAGCTTCAAAATAACTTCCAATAATTTATTTGTCAATAAATCTAATCTGCAAAATCTCACTTTAAATGGTTAGTAATAATTAACCGAGTTTTGTAATCATCAAAACATAATATTATGAGACTTGTTAATGCATTGAAAATGTAGTGACCCTTACCCGGATCACCTACTAAACAGAACTTAGGCATGCAATTAACTTAATAAAACAGATATCAGAATAAAACTGCGGAAACCATAAACATTATACAATCCCAAGTAAAGGAATCTGTAATTATCCAATAATATACAACCAAATCGAATAGCTGTATAAACCCAAACAACAGTAATAAAACCTAGACGAAGCTCCAGCTGACCAACCACTGACTAGCCCCTCCTGGATCCACCCTCCTCGTCCAATCGCAAACCTGCCCCATGGAATAGGGTGTCCAGAAAATACAGAGTACGAGACGTGAGCATAAAACGCTCAGTGCGAGAGTATGAGTATACATGCATGCAAAGTGAACTCCCTATAGACTTGAGGTCAAGGATCAGATAACAGAGACAGACCGGGCCCTGGTATGTAGCACGCTGTGCCGTCGCTTCAGGAGGTGGCTCCCATACCGAGATAACCGTGGAAACGCCGGACCCAAATCGATGGAAGTCCATCCACTAACAGGATAGGGTACAACCCTACTAACAGACATCTCGAAGGAGATACAGCAAGATGCAATGAATGCAGCATAATATCATGGCATATAAATCATGCAGTCACATAATACATGCATACTCAGTCAGGATATCTCGAATAGTACTTTCGTACCTCAATACAGTGCAAGATCTACCAACTCTAGGTCCACGCCTATAGTCTGCTCTACACTGCCAAATGATACTACTATCATCAAAGTGCTCTAAAAGCCTTAACTAAGCTATTGCATACTCCTAAATATTTATAGGAAGCAAAAGCTATACCTTCGTCCGTCGTTAGCCCTTTGATTGTCGATGCCTCCAGAACTTGGGCACAACTCCGCTACGACTATCGAACGCCTCGCCGACCTCCGGACCAAGCCTGAGAAGACTAGAACAGCTCCAAAAGGACTAGAAAGGAAAGGAGAACTCGGAATTGGCAAATGAAAGTGAAGTCTCGGCCTTCTATTTATAGACAACGATCGGAACTTCCGATCCTTGATCGGAACGTCCAAACCTCGATCGGAACGTCCGATCCTGCCATCGGAGCTTCCGAAGATCCTGATCTGCCACGTGTCAAAATATCACTTGTTGACTCCGGATAGGGGTGATCGGAGCTTCCGGTCCTGATCGGAGCTTCCGGTCCTGATCGGAGCTTCCGATCCAACCACACGTCATGCCTGACGTAATAACATCGGTGCCTCCGATCGCTCATTGGAGCTTCCGATCCTGTTCGGAGCTTCCGATCGTGCCTTCGGAGCTTCCGATCCGTCCAATACCCAATTCAATTAATTAGCATTAATCCTTTAATTACTCAATTAGGGCACGGGTACTACATTCTCCCCCACTTAAGATATTTCGTCCTCGAAATCAGATCTTAAGTACCGAATGCAAATACAGAAATCAGAAACATTCTTTATTCAAATCAAACGTTTACAGAGTTTGCAACTGAATACAACTTAAAGAATGAAATCAAAACAACTCAGGATGGTCTTTACGCATCCTGTCCTCAAGCTCCCAAGTAGCTTCCTCAGTGCCTCGGCGCTGCCACTGAACTAAAACCAAAGGAATGCCTTTGTTCCGTAAAACCTTATCCTTATAATCAAGGATGCGAAGAGGTTTCTCAACATAAGTCAAATCCTTGTCTACCTGAACCTCAGATCGCTGCAGAATATGAGATTCATCCGCCACATATCGTCGCAACAGAGATACGTGGAACACGTCGTGAATGCTAGATAGATGCGGTGGCAAAGCTAGTCGATAAGACAAATCGCCAATGCTCTCCAAGATCTCAAACGGACCGATAAATCTGGGAGACAACTTGCCCTTAAGGCCAAATCTGAGAATCTTGCGGAAAGGTGACACTCTCAGAAACACTTTCTCCCCGACCTCGAACTGCAAAGGCCTACGCTTGATATTAGCATAGCTGGCCTGACGATCCTGTGCAGTCTTAATCCGTTTCTTGATTTGATCAACAATATCTAACGCCTGCTGGATAAACTCCGGTCCTTCAGCCTGTCTCTCCCCCACTACTTCACAGAAGAGTGGAGTACGACAACGTCGCCCATACAACGCTTCAAAATGTGCCATCCCAATACTAGTGTGATAGCTGTTGTTGTAAGCGAACTCGATCAACGGCAAATGATCCTGCCAGGCTGAACCAAAATCCATGACGCACGCTCTAAGCATATCCTCTAACGTACGGATAGTGCGCTCTGACTGACCATCAGTCTCTAGATGATAGGCTGTACTCAAACTGAGAGTAGTACCCATCGCACGCTGAACACTCCCCCAGAATCTAGAAGTAAACCTGGGGTCCCGATCGCAGACAATGCTCACAGGCACTCCATGAAGTCGGACGATCTCCTGAATGTACATCCGTGCCATGCGATCCACAGAGTACTCTCGGCTATAGGCAATGAAATGCGCTGACTTGGTGAGTCGGTCCACCACAACCCAGATAGCATCACAGTTCCTCGGGGATACCGACAAATGGGTCACAAAGTCCATAGTGATAAACTCCCATTTCCATTCAGGAATAGGCAGACTGTGAAGCAATCCTCCAGGTCGTCGGTGCTCTGCCTTGACCTGTTGACACACCAAACATCTCGAAACAAACTGATGAACATTACGTTTCATTCCCTTCCACCAGAAACGAGTACGTAGATCCTTGTACATCTTGTTGCTCCCAGGATGAATACTCAACTTAGTGCGATGGGCCTGAGATAAAATCTCCTCTCGCAACTCTTCATCCTGTGGAATCACAAGCCTACCAGACAAACACAGAAAGCCATCTGACTGATAATGAAATCCAGACGAGCTACCCTCGTTAGCTAGACGAGCTAAACGCTGGGTCTTCGAATCAGACATCTGAGCATCTCGGATCCGCGAGTACAAAGCTGGCTCAGATAATATCGCAAACATCTGGATACTCTGCATACCTTTCTTATGCTTGAAGGTAAAACCTGAAGTACAACAGTCACTGATCGCACTAGACATCGAACAAGTCTGAAGTGCGGATAGTCGCACCTTGCGACTCAAGGCATCAGCGGTGAGATTAGCAGCTCCCGGATGGTACTTAATCTCGCAATCATAGTCCTTAAGCAAGTCCATCCAACGTCTCTGCCTCATGTTCAACTCCGCCTGAGTGAACAAATACTTGAGACTCTTATGGTCGGTGAAGATCTCAAATTTCTCGCCATAAAGATAATGACGCCAGATCTTCAAAGCGAACACAATGGCTGCCAATTCCAAATCATGGACTGGGTAGTTGTCCTCGTGAAGCTTCAGCTGTCTAGAAGCGTATGCGATCACATGCCCATTCTGAGTCAGGACACAACCTAACCCCTGAAGAGAAGCATCCGTGTAAACTACATACCCTCCAGATCCTGACGGTAATGCCAACACCGGCGCAGAAGTCAACCGCCGTCGAAGCTCACGGAATTCTCCTCACACTCGGAGGACCACTCAAAATCCACACCCTTGCGGGTAAGCTGCGTCAACGGTCGAGCTAACTGAGAGAAGTTCAGAATGAAGCGACGATAATACCCTGCTAGACCCAGAAAACTACGGATCTCAGCAAGTGTCATCGGACGCGACCAATTAAGTACCGCTTCAATCTTACTTGGATCAACAGAAATCCCCTCCCTGGATATGATATGGCCAAGAAAAACCACTCTATCCATCCAGAACTCACACTTGCTCAGCTTGGCGTACAATTGCTCATCTCGAAGAGTCTGCAGTACCAACCGCAAGTGAGAAACATGCTCTTCCGTATTACGCGAATAAACCAGGATGTCGTCAATGAAGACCACGACAAACTTGTCCAAATACTCCCTGAAGACACGGTTCATCAGATCCATGAATATAGCCGGCGCATTAGTCAAACCAAATGGCATCACTAGGAACTCGTAATGCCCATAGCGAGTACGGAATGCAGTCTTGGCTACGTCCTGATCACGGACTCTCAACTGATGATACCCAGATCTCAGGTCAATCTTGGAGTAAATTGATGTGCCCTGCAGCTGGTCAAACAAGTCATCAACACGAGGCAACGGATACTTGTTCTTCACAGTGACTCGATTCAGCTGCCGATAGTCAATGCACAGCCGCATCGACCCATCCTTCTTCTTCACGAAGAGAACAGGAGCTCCCCAAGGAGATACACTAGGACGAATGTACCGCTTGTCCAAAAGATCCTGTAGCTGATTCTTTAACTCACGCATCTCTGACGGAGCCAGACGATACGGTGCTCTAGAAATAGGCGAAGTACCCGGCATCAACTCTATGCCAAACTCGACTTCCCTAGCAGGAGGAAAACCCGGAATCTCATCAGGAAACACATCTGGAAATTCATCCACAACAGGAATGCTCTCTATCCCAAGACTCTCAGCGGACAAATCAACTGCATAGATAAGTTAGCCTTCCCCGCCAGACTCCAGAGCTCAACAGGCTCTCAAAGCTGATACCAAAGGCATCGGGGGTCGCGCTCCCTCACCATAGAAAAACCAACTCTCACTCCTTTCCGGATAAAAGCGTACTAATCTCTGATAGCAGTCCACTGAAGCTCGATAGGTAGTCAACACATCTATTCCCAGAATGCAATCAAAGTCGTCCATCGCCAGGACCATGAGATTTGCCAACAGAACGTTCCCTTCGAACTCTAAAGGGCAACCCATCACTAGACGCTTAGCCAAAGCAGATTGGCCCGTCGGAGTAGAAACAAACATCACTAGGTCTAGTGCAATGCATGGTAACTTATGCCTCTTAACAAAACGTGCAGAAATGAAGGAATGAGATGCACCAGTGTCAATAAGTACAAGAGCAGGTATACCATAAAGCATAAATGTACCTGCGATGACTTTCTCATTCTCCTCCACAGCCTGATCATGTCTCAGGGCAAACACCTGGCCAGAAGCTCGTGGCCTCAAATGAGAACTCCCAGCAGACTGTCCCTGCGACCTCTGCTATACGGTAGCCTGAGAACCCGATCCTGAACCAGAACCAGAACCGCCTCCCCCAGACTGTGGACAATCCCTCCGGATATGACCAGTCTCTCCACAATGGAAACAAGCTCCAGAAGCTCTGCGGCACTTGTCGGATGGATGGTTCTTCCCACAGTGATCACACTTGTCCTTCTTACCATAACGGACATTACCTCCAGAACCAGAGGAAGAAGAAGATCCAGGCTTCTTGAAAGTTTGGGCATGGGGACCCAAAGAACTAGCAGGCCTCGACTGAGGGAAAGACCGGTTCCGCCGAATGCTATCCTCTGCCTGATGACAACGGCTCACCAAACCCTCGTAGGACATGTCGTCGCCAACCGCCACACGGTCATGGATCTCAGGGTTAAGGCCCTGAAGGAACAGATTATACTTCATCTCTGAGCTATCAGCAATCTCGGGGCAATAGGATAGCAGATCAAAGAACCTCTGCTGATACTCATCGATAGACATGGCTCCCTGTCGCAGACTCAGTAGCTCGCCTGCCTTCGACTGTCGGAGTGCAGGAGGAAAATACCGCTTTTGGAAAGCTGTGCGAAACTCGGCCCAGGTGGCCACTCCTCTCGCCGCAACAAAAGGTGCAGAAGTAAACCTCCACCACCTGCGCGCACGCCCATCCAGAAGATAGCCAAGGGTCTCCACCTTCTGCTCATCGGTGCATTGGAAAGTCTGAAAAGTCGTCTCCATGCGGTCTAACCAGTTCTCCGCATCCTCCGGAGACTCACCTCCAACTAAGGGCTTAGGACCCATAGCTAAAAATCGACGCACAGTGAAACGCTCGTCGTCATGGTGACGATGACGCCGTTCTCGACGAGGCTCCCGGTCGGCATCACCCCAACGCCCACCCACACTGCCATGAGAACTCTGGTCGTCACGATTTGACATCTACAAAAATACCTCAAGATGAGACTAAATCCCAAGAAATCTTTTGCATGCTCTGATACCATAAATGTAGTCACCCTTACCCGGATCACCTACTAAACAGAACTTAGGCATGCAATTAACTTAATAAAATAGATATCAGAATAAAACTGCGGAAACCATAAACATTATACAATCCCAAGTAAAGGAATCTGTAATTATCCAATAATATACAACCAAATCGAATAGCTGTATAAACCCAAACAACAGTAATAAAACCTAGACGAAGCTCCAGCTGACCAACCACTGACTAGCCCCTCCTGGATCCACCCTCCTCGTCCAATCGCAAACCTGCCCCATGGAATAGGGTGTCCAGAAAATACAGAGTACGATACGTGAGCATAAAACGCTCAGTGCGAGAGTATGAGTATACATGCATGCAAAGTGAACTCCCTATAGACTTGAGGTCAAGGATCAGATAACAGAGACAGACCGGGCCCTGGTATGTAGCACGCTGTGCCGTCGCTTCAGGAGGTGGCTCCCATACCGAGATAACCGTGGAAACGCCGGACCCAAATCGATGGAAGTCCATCCACTAACAGGATAGGGTACAACCCTACTAACAGACATCTCGAAGGAGATACAGCAAGATGCAATGAATGCAGCATAATATCATGGCATATAAATCATGCAGTCACATAATACATGCATACTCAGTCAGGATATCTCGAACAGTACTTTCGTACCTCAATACAGTGCAAGATCTACCAACTCTAGGTCCACGCCTATAGTCTGCTCTACACTGCCAAATGATACTACTATCATCAAAGTGCTCTAAAATCCTTAACTAAGCTATTGCATACTCCTAAATATTTATAGGAAGCAAAAGCTATACCTTCGTCCGTCGTTAGCCCTTTGATTGTCGATGCCTCCAGAACTTGGGCACAACTCCGCTACGACTATCGAACGCCTCGCCTACCTCCGGACCAAGCCTAAGAAGACTAGAACAGCTCCAAAAGGACTAGAAAGGAAAGGAGAACTCGGAATTGGCAAATGAAAGTGAAGTCTCGGCCTTCTATTTATAGACAACGATTGGAACTTTCGATCCTTGATCGGAACGTTCGAACCTCGATCGGAACGTCCGATCCTGCCATCGGAGCTTCCGAAGATCCTGATCTGCCACGTGTCAAAATATCACTTGTTGACTCCGGATAGGGGTGATCGGAGCTTCCGGTCCTGATCGGAGCTTCCGATCCAACCACACGTCATGCCTGACGTAATAACATCGGTGCCTCCGATCGCTCATCGGAGCTTCCGATCCTATTCGGAGCTTCCGATCGTGCCTTCGGAGCTTCCGATCCGTCCAATATCCAATTCAATTAATTAGAATTAATCCTTTAATTAGTCAATTAGGGCACGGGCTACTACAGAAAACATTAATCTCATCACACGAGATTTTTATGTGTTTAAGGCGTAACAATCCGAGTGGGTCACTACAGATTAAATTCGCTTGATCAGATCAGTTCTTTCGAGAAAAATCGTTTTTAAGCAAAATACTTTCAAATAGGTTGTTAAATCAGCTCAAGTACTCAAATATTTTTAAGTGTGCATTCACCCCCTACCCCTCTACTCACGCTTTTGATCCTAACATGTGGTATCAGATAGGGTTTATTTTCTTAAACTTGAACTGCTCTTGATAAACCATGACATGATTTAACAAAATTCTGATTTTCTCTAAGGAAGATTATGATGATTGGAAAATTCTCACGCAGACACACTTATTTGATCAAGACAATGATATGTGGTACATCATCATAGATGGGCCAATGAAGATTATGAAAGCAAACACTGTAGTTGCTATCACCGAGGGTGCACCTCAAATGATTGAGAGACCCAGACCAGAATGTGCAACTGAAGACAAAAATAAAGCAAACTTGGACATTGTGCCAAGAGACATTCTATATTAAACTCTGGATAAAAGTATGTTCAGTAAGATCAAAACTTGCACCACAACAAAGGAAATATGGGATAAAAATCACACAGTTAATCACACAACTGTGTGAAAGCAATGATCAATAAAAGGAAAATAAACTCATTGTGGCTATTCAGAAGTTTCATTGAATCAAAATGAAACCTGGAGAAACAATGAATGAGTTCGATGAAAGATTTAGCAGCATAATGATTGAGCTGAATGCCTTGGGCAAAAGCTACAGTAACAGAGAAGTTGCTCTATAAGTCATGAGAGCACTTCCTTGTGAATGAGATGTTAAAACAATTGCAATGAGAGAATTTAAGTATCTTAACAAGATCGTGTTACATGATTTGTTCGCTGATCACAAAGCATATGAGTTTGAGCTAGGAGTACGGATTGAGGAAGAACCATCTACTCCACAAATTACTAAGGCTCTGACTGCATCAGATTAACCATCTACTATCAAAACTGCAGATCAACTTAGTAGCGATTCTATGTCGCTCTTTGCCAAAAAGATTGGGAAGTTCATGAGAAAGAATCACAAGAATTTCCAGAGCACAGACAAATCCAGTTTCAGAAAAAAATAATTAACCAATGATGATCAAGCTTGCTATAACTGTGGCAAGAAAGGACATTTCATAGCTGAATGTACAAAAACCAAGAAGGACAAGAAGTGGACACCTCACAAGAAAATTTCTAGAGAAAAAGAAAGAACTTCAGAAGAAAGAAAGAGCAAAAAGAACTGATGGCTGAAGAAAGTAACAGAAAGTGTGCCAAATCAGACACTAATAAATCTTGTTCAGAAACATCTTAAAGTGAAAGCGATGATAAAGCTGTCAAATGCTTGATGGCAAGAGATGATTCAGAAACACCAGATAATGACAAGGTATTTGATTTTACTTCAGATAAATTTACTAGAGAAGATCTTATCACTTCTTTAAATGAAATGGTTATTGAGTATAGAAGACTATCTCATGAGTTTGAGAAATTCACAACATATGGAATGAGTACAACAGATAAGTCAGATCAAATGGACTCTACTGAGTCTATTGAATCAGAAAATCTTAAGGCTCAAATAAACCTATTAATGACCGAAAATACAAATATGAGAAGTGAACTTCAAGTTGTTCTGTCTAAGAATCAAAGATTGAAAAGCTTTGTAAAAACTTGGAACAAACTTTCTGTTTCATTAAATAAACCAAATGAAATGCAGAAGGAAGCTCGTGATAAAATTGGCCTAGGCTTCAATATGAATGATAGTGGTTCATCTGAAACAAATACCCAGTCGTGTCTAGATAAGAACAGTTCAAAATATATGAAATTTGTTAGCTCTAGCACGATGTATGAACACCTTTAGCCTGAAGTTCCTTTTAAATCTCAAATAATTCAACAGAGAAACCTTTTTCATAAAGTTTTGGGATATGTTGAGCTTGAAAGTTCACAGTCTAGTATGACTAAGACCAGACCAAATAGGTTTGGATATGGTCAAGAAAGACAGAACTTTATGACAGCAAAATATAAATCGTATTTTAAAAACAAATGATAGTTGTGTTTTGTTTGCATATTTTGTTGGTATTTTGTTAATAGTTTGCATGTATTTAATTGTGTTTGTTCATGTTTCATCTTAGTTTTGTCTTTTGCATGCATTTATATTCATAACATACTCCCGGGTTTAATGTGTAGGAGATTTCAAGATGAAGAAAGCAAAGGCAGAATTTTGGAGATTTTAGTGCGCTCGATCGCACGTGCTCAGCAGGATCGAGCGCGGGCCGAGAAGTTTGAAAACAGAGAATTGAATATTTTGATGCGCTCGATCGGATGTACTCAATGCGATCGAGCGCGCGGGCCTATTAGGGAATGATTTTTTAATTTTGGAAATTTTGTTATTTTGGACTCTAGGTTTTATTAGACTCTTAATTCCGTTTTTAAGGATTATTATCAGATTGTGGAGACTCTCTCTTGGAGGCTAGGTTTTGTTCCTCAATTTTTTCTCTAGTTTTCTTCTTTTCTTTGAATTTTTATTGATTTGGTGATGAATTGTTGTAGCTAAACCTTTTAATACTTGGTTGAGGGAGACGAAACCTTGATATATTTTATTCATGAGATTCGATTCGTAGTGTTTAATCTTTATTAAGTATCAATCTTTGATCTGTTTGATTTCACGTTTGTATGTGAGATTTTAGGATTGGCCATCTTAGAGTTTTGTATTGCGAACGATAGCTAAATTAGAATTCAAATCCGTAATTATTTGAACAATCTAATTTGCGAAGCAAATACGTTTGATATTTTCTGCTGTTGAATTTATTAAATCGTAGGATCAATTATTGACTAGGCTAAAGACAACCGCTGGTGTTTGTGTTGTCTAGGTTCATCAGTTTTACTAGTTTGAATGATACCGTGGATTTAAATCTGATCGCTGGTATTGGGTTAATTTATGGGGTAAGGGTTAATCAAGAATGTTGTTTTCTAATTAACTAAAATTAAGGTGAAACAGGAATTTGATTTTCAATGACAAATATTTAATATGATTAATTATTTTTAGGGAATCGATGATTGAATGAATGAATATCAAGAGTGTAGTCGACCGATACCAAGTCTCGTCTCTTATTGATTTCTCCAAATTTATTTTCAATCTTGCATGATAGTGATAATTTGAATATTTAATTGCTTAGATTTTTAGTAGTTAATCCAAACTTCAAAACCCCCTTTTGTTTATTTAGAACATATTATATTTACCTTTCCTCGTGGGAACGATCGCTACTCTCACTACTACATAATTTATTTATCTGATTTGAGTCCGGTAATTTGGGCATGACACGATTAAGTGCTACCAAATTTTGGCTCCGTTGCCGGGAAACGGTGTTTAATTTATTGTGTTCTTTTTATTTTTCTTTTTGTTTTGATTTATCTCACTCTCTTCTTTCTTTCTTTCGAGTTACTTCGTTCATGCTTTCAGGTGACTCTGCTGAAGAAGATTTTCTCTACGACCCGGAAATAGAAAAGACTTTGCATACGCGAAGGAGATAACTTCGTAGGAAACAACAAGAGAAGTTGCTCGAGATGCATTCCCAAAATAAGAGATGGTTGCTAACGCCAATGTGAGTTTGAGACAATTGGTCACTCCTGATCCCAACCAGCATCCTTTATGCATTACTTTTCATACCCTAGAAAATAATTCTACATTTGAGCTTAAATCTGGACTAATACATTTGTTGTCTGCTTTTCATGATCTTGCAGGTGAGGACCCGAATAAACATTTGATGGAATTCCATGTGGTGTGCACGAGCATGAAACCCCATGGTGTAACGGAGGAGCAAATCCAGCTAAGAGCCTTTCCTTTTTCTTTAAAGAATGCTGCTAAGGATTGGCTATACTATTTACCTCCTGGGTTCATCACCACCTGGATAGAGATGAAGAGGATATTTTTAGAGAAGTATTTTCCGGCGTCTAGAGCGGCAAACATAAGGAAGGAGATCTATGGCATCAAGCAGTATATAGGAGAGTCACTTCACGAGTATTGAGAGCGGTTCAAAAAGCTTTGCGCTAGCTGTCCGCAAAATCAGATAAGTGAAAATCTCTTAATTCAATATTGCTATGAAGGTTTATTGTCCCATGACAGGAATATGCTGGATGCGGCCAGTGGAGGAGTTTTCATGGACAAAACTCCAGTCCAAGCAAGGAATCTGATAGAGAACATGGTCGCCAATTCTCAACAATTTGGAACCGTCAGGAGTGATCCAACAACCGGAAGAAATAATGAGGTAAATGTTTCTTCCCTTGAATAGCAACTAATTGATCTGACGTCTCTTGTGCGTCAAATGGCTGTAGGGAATGGACAAAATATGAAGGATTGTGGAATTTGCACTGCAAGGGGACATGCGACTAACATGTGTCCCACACTTCAAGAGGGATCTGCGGAACAAGTCAATGCAGCAGGAGGATTTCCAGGGCCACCACAACAAAAGTATGATCTATACTCCAACACATACAATCCTGGTTGGAAGGATCATCCAAACCTGAGATATGGGAACCCGCAAGCAATTCAAGCACCACCGCACAATCCAGCTTATAGTCCGCCATACCCCCAACAACCACAGCATCCTCAAGTCCCCACGCCTGGTGAGTCTCTAGAAAACATTGTTAAGGATCTTGCTACTAATACTGCCATTTTTCAACAGGAAACTCGAGCAAGTATCCAACAGTTGAACACTCAAATGGGGCAGTTGGCAACCGCAGTGAACAGGTTGGAGGCACTGAATTCGAACAGCTTACCATCACAGACTGTGGTGAATCCGAGGGAGAATGTGAGTGCAATCACCTTGAGGAGTGGAAAGGAGTTGAAGGTTAATGAAGAAGTGGTGAAAGAACCAGTACAGAACAAAGATGAGCAGGAATCCAAGTTAGAGGGGGACGACACAATTCAGGAAGCACCTAGAGGTAAGTTCCCTCATTTTTCCGAGTATAAACCTGTAGCCCCTTTTCCCTTAGCATTGAAAGAGTCTAGGAGGGATGATGAAATTAAGGGGTTGTATGAAGTGTTTCGTAGATGCGAGGTAAATATTCCACTGTTAGATGCTATTAAGAAAGTACCTCGCTATGCTAAATTTTTGAAAGAATTATGTATTGCGAAAAGGAAACAAAAGTTGAAGGGATGTAAGATAGTTGAATTGGGAGAACAGGTCTCTGCCGTCATTCAAAGAAAGGTACCTACAAAATGCAAGGACCCAGGTATGTTCTCGATTCCATGTAAAATAGGAGATAGTCAGCTTGATACGACCATGCTAGATTTAGGAGCATCTATTAATGTCATGTCATACTCTGTTTATGCTTCTTTAAATCTTGGGCCTTTGACTGAAACTGGAATTGTTATTCAAATGGCTGATAAATCTACAATTTTTCCAAGAGGAGTGCTAGAAGATGTTCTTGTGCAAGTTGGTAATTTGGTTTTTTCTGCTGATTTCTATGTGCTTGATATGAAAAATAATGATTTGAATAGTCCAATTTTTCTAGGAAGACCGTTTTTGAAAACGTCAAAGTCTGTTATAGATGTGAATAATGGTACTCTTACTATGGAATTTGATAGGGAGGTTGTTAAGTTTCATATTTTTGATACCCTGCAAATTTCTGATTGTGAAAGTGTTGTTAATAATCTTGATGTCATTAATAACTTGTCGCAAGAACACAAGAAGGTTGTGAATGAGAATCAAGTTAAGAAGGTTATTGCAAGACCTATGAAGGATTTTACTACTGAAAGTGTTCGTTCTGAACTGCAGGAACCCAAGAAATCCAAGAAGAAGAAGCAAAGACCAAAAATCTCTACAAAACTGCGCAAGTGGGTGAAGGTGGACAAGGAAACTAGATATGAACCACCATGAGTAAAAGAAAAATACAGTCGAGCTATAGACTGACTGTAAATTTAGCGCTGGCTGGGAGGCAACCCAGTGTTTTTATTTCTTTTCTTTCGTTTTTATCTTTCATTTTATTTTTGTTGTTTTTAGTTTCCCGAATGCCGCCACATCCACAGACAAAGTTTCAATATGATTTTTCCGTGATGTTGTCAGACGTTGAAGAGGACAGTGCCAACACTTAAACCAGGGGAGTTTCGTTTTTCATTTTTTGCATTGCATTGTGTTTAGTTGTTTGTTTGTGTTTGTGTTTTGACGCATTGAGGGCAATGCTTCATTTATGTGTGGGGGGATGTATTCATATTGTTGCATTTGTTTTGTTTTTTTATTGCATTGAGTTTGTGATTTTTTGTGTTGTTTTTCGTTTGTGTCGTATGCATAAGTAGGATGATGATTTTTAGCCTATGATGAGATAGTTGAAAAATGATGATTTTTGAAAAATTTTAACTCTTGATCAGATTTGAGAAACCGTAGGTTGTTTGTTGAATATTCTAAGCACGCATGTTTAACCAGTGAAGTGTAGCGATGTATTAGATATTGTGGATGTCTGTTGGACCATTGCACGATAATAGGTGTTTGTGGAACATGATAGTTCTTGAATTTTGATGATTTTTTTGATGTGACATACACTTTCTTTGGCGCACCTAAAATTTTTTGTTTTTAAGAAGAAAATTAATTTTTGGAAACCAATCAACTCCATCCGGGTTGCGAGCGAGATGTATGAAATTCTATTTATATTGTTTGTGGCTAAGTATGCGGATTACATGAGGTTAATATTTTGAAAAAAAAAAATAAAAATAAACGATTCCATCCGGGCTTGGAATGTGAATGAAATTCTATTCATTATTTCATAGCTAAGTTTGCGGACCTAATGGGATTGTAGCTCCATCCGGGCTATAGACGAGGGGATTGAAATTATAATCATGTCTTAGTTATAGCTAAGTATGCGGGTAATTATTGGGGCTAAAGCAATACCGGGTGCAAAATCCGGAGGTGCGTAATTATTCTCAAGGAAGTTGTGTTGTGTTGAAGGATTGTTGGGAGGAGAGTTCTTGATGGTGAGACTTGCACTGAATTGTTATAGGTCGGCGAACAGTCTTGAAACTTTGTTCTTTTGAAGTTGCACGTAACTGGGGTAACATGGCACACACACACGTTCGCATTCGAGTGAAAGTGTATCATTGATGATTGAGAGTCACTATGAACTTATTTTTAGATGAAAGTGGTTTTCTCTGAGGCTATGATTTGCGTGATTCGTCCTTGCTTATGTGTTTGTCCTGTTTCATTTTGTTTTTGCATGACTTGCTCGAGGGCAAGCAAAGTTTAAGTGTGGGGGTATTTGATAGTTGTGTTTTGTTTGCATATTTTGTTGGTATTTTGTTAATAGTTTGCATGCATTTAATTGTGTTTGTTCATGTTTTATCTTAGTTTTGTCTTTTGCATGCATTTATATTCATAACATACTCCCGGCTTTAATGTGTAGGAGATTTCAAGATGAAGAAAGCAAAGGCAGAATTTTGGAGATTTTGGTGCGCTCGATCGCACGTACTCAGCAGGATCGAGCGCGGGCCGAGAAGTTTGATAACAGAGAATTGAATATTTTGATGCGCTCGATCGGATGTACTCAATGAGATCGAGCGCGCGGGTCTGTTTGGGAATGATTTTTTAATTTTGGAAATTTTGTTATTTTGGACTCTAGGTTTTATTAGACTCTTAATTCCGTTTTTAAGGATTATTATCAGATTGTGGAGACTCTCTCTTGGAGGCTGAGTTTTGTTCCTCAATTTCTTCTCTAGTTTTCTTCTTTTCTTTGAATTTTTATTGATTTGGTGATGAATCGTTGTAGCTAAACCTTTTAATACTTGGTTGAGGGAGACGAAACCTTGATATATTTTTTTTCATGAGATTCGATTCGTAGTGTTTAATCTTTATTAAGTATCAATCTTTGTTCTGTTTGATTTCATGTTTGTATGCGAGATTTTAGGATTGGCTATCTTAGAGTTTTGTATTGCGAACGATAGCTAAATTAGAATTCAAATCCGTAATTGTTTAAACAATCTAATTTGCGAAGCAACTACGTTTGATATTTTCTGCTGTTGAATTTATTAAATCGTAGGATCAATTATTGACTAGGCTAAATACAACCGCTGGTGTTTGTGTTTTCTAGGTTCATCAGTTTTACTAGTTTGAATGCTACCGTGGATTTAAATCTGATCGCTGGTATTGGGTTAATTTATGGGGGTAAGGGTTAATAAAGAATGTTGTTTTCTAATTAACTAAAATTAAGGTGAAACAGGAATTTGATTTTTAATGACGAATATTTAATAGGATTAATTATTTTTAGGGAATCGATGATTGAATGAATGAATATCGAGGGTGTAGTCGACCGATACCAAGTCTCGTCTCTTATTGATTTCTCCAAGTTTATTTTCAATCTTGCATGATAGTGATAATTTGAATATTTAATTGCTTAAATTTTTAGTAGTTAATCCAAACTTCAAAACTCCCTTTTGTTTATTTAGAACATATTAAATTTACCTTTTCTCGTGGGAACGATCCCTACTCTCACTACTACATAATTTATTTATCTGATTTGAGTCGGATAATTTGGGCGTGACACGATTAAATGCTACCAACAAAACTGCTTCGAAGAGGTATTGGTAGCCTAACATGAACAATCAGTCTGACTACTACACTAGGCACCCACAAAACAATACACGAAAGGTATCAGCTTGATTACTTACTCTTGGGGGCCTGTTTCATGGAAAATCTGTAAAGATAATTCAAGTATAGATTCTCAAGGGATTAATCCAGTGTGGACCCAAGTAAGTATGTGTACCAAAGTTATTTTCATTTTTTATTTCAGGACAACAGGAGTGAGCTGGTAAAGCAATAAGTCTGGTCCTTGAACAGTGATTCTTCCAGACATATGACTGGTGAAATCAAGCTATTATCTGAATATTCACAAAGCTTAGGACCAAGGATTATATTCGAAAACAATTCAAAGGGTATGACCATGGGTAAGAGTAAGCTCATCCATGGTAACATAGTTGTCAAAGATGTGTTGCTAGTAGAAAACCTAAAGTACAACTTGATTAGCATAAGTCAATTATGTGACTATGATTATTGTGTGGAATTTCACAAACATACATGTACTGTTAAATATTTATCTGGACTAACCATTATAACAGGTGAAAAAAGTGGAAAAACTTATCGAGTTAATTGGTCTGCACAACCAAGTGAGCCTATCTGTCTGGTCGCTTGAAATATGAACAAGAACTAGTTGTGGCACAAAATATTGAATCATTTGAACTTCAAAGCAATAGCCTATCTGAGTAAACATGATTTTGTTACTGGTCCCCCTAAGATTGAGTTTTCCAAAAACAAGATCTGCACTTCTTGTCAGCTTGCTAAGAAAGTTAGATCGACTTTTAAAAACAAGGGCTGTAACTCTTCTTCCAGAAACTTAGAATTACTACAAATAGATCTCTTTGGTTCGATACCTGTAATGAGCTTAGGGGAAATTAAGTACACCTTGGTTATGGTTGATGATTTTTCAAGATTTACTTGAGTTATTTTTCTCAAATCAAAATATCAAACTACCACCCAACTGATCAAAATTTTTCAACGGTTTCAAAATGAAAAATCTCAAAATATTGACAAAATTCAAAGTGACAGAGGAACTGAGTTTACAAATCAAACTCTGTCTGCTTATCTTGAAAAACTTGGAATCAAGCATGAATTCTCTGCAGCTAGAACACCTCAACAAATTGGTGTTGTCGAAAGGAGGAATCATACTCTCAAAGAGGCTATCACTTGGCATGACTTCCACAGACCTCCATAACGGCACTCTTGCCGAGAAAGCCCTTCCACATCAAAGGGAACGAAAGATTTCACTGACCCCACAGGCCTTTTTTGCTATCAAACGAGAAGAATTCCTTATCGCCAATGATTCCGCATGTGATAGATAGAAACGGAAATCTATGGAGCCTCTGATTGTAGTATTCCAAGATGCTTTGACAACACTATGGATTCTCCTTCGTCAATACCTCATCGCAATTGTCCTTTTTCAAGGCGTTCTCCTTCTCTTTTAAAACTCACTCCGCATTACCTTCGTCACCTTCCCTTTGTCCTTAACTGTTGACAGCAATTAATAAGTAATCCCGGGTTTGTCTCGGTCAAAACATCATTTATGGATAGAAATAGGAATAAATTCTTGGAAAAGATTTACTACTGATTCCATAGCCTAATTTATGTCAAGAAATGGTTTTGCTATAGTAGAGACTGAGAAAGTGTGTAGTGAGGGAAGACTGATCAGATACCTTTCTCTTGACAGTGCTTTCAAGGCATAGCGCAATATCGTGAAGAATTTTCGGGTTCTTACGTGCTAAGGATTCCAAAAGAATCGACTTAATGTATAAATCAATCAAATTCCGGGAGGCTTCATGAAGTGCTTCTTTCGGAGTTAAACTCCCATTTGTCCATATTTCTAGAAACAGTATCTCTTGTTTTTCATTCCGATTCCCACTTTTCTTAGTTGTTGCTTTGTGGTCTAAGTTCTATGGTTAGTGGTACCTAAGCATTGAGGTAAGAGAGACTCGTTCCATGTTATCTTGACATTTCATGACATTGAAAAGTGGAATAAAGCTTTTGGTGATCAGATCAAGCTTGAAAGGAATGGACGGGCGTAGGCTTTATAGTGAACGCTGCTTATAGATATGAGATCGATGTCTTAAAAGACAGATGTCGAGAGAAACTGTTAGACTTCTTTATTGCGTTGCGAAGAGAGATCGAAGACGAAGATTTTCTGACGCAGTGCGGGCACTGGATGGAAAAGACAGAGGAGTGCAAGCCCTACACTAGATAGACTATGGGTAGTTCAGGTGCGCTTAAAGTCTTATATAACGCATGCCGATTTTGCCCCCAAGAAATGGTTTACTTTGACTGTGAAAAGAACTTTTCTTCTCAATAGCAAGCCCTCGTTACTACAGCACTAACAGTGACAAACAGCCAAGTGAAAAGGGGATGAATGAAGATTAACTGATTGAGCTACAACCACAACTGCTTCCTTATGTTGAGGAATTGGTTACCCATTTTTGAGGAAAGGATCCGATCTTGACCTTTAAACTCGAAAGTAGTAGGAAAAGCCACAACTTGTTTTGTTCAAAGCGAGTGTGCTCTTTTCAAAGAGGTAGCTAAGGTCGGTCTGGTTTCTCCCGTGGAGATCTCAGGCTTGTCTATGGTGAAAGGGCAAAATCAAGCTTTCTTCGTATGATGAAGACGAAATTTCACTTGTTCCTTCTTTCTGTGTATAGGATGGGGCGATCGTCAGGTTGGTTGTACTGTGCTTTGTATTTAAAGCAATATGTGTCCGTTTTCTCGCTTAGAGCAGACAGGTATGCGCAAGTAGGAAGTTTCCTCAGCCTGATAGTTTAACTGGTTTCAATCCATATCCCAGTAGGAGCATATGCCTGAATGCACTAGTAATGGGTGCATCATGACATCGTAAGATGTCTCGCCCGAAGAATATATTTATATTTTCGCATGCCCTTGCTTTCCCAAATGTAGCTACCTCTTGTACTCTTTGCTAGAAAAATATTTGCTGACTCTGGCATTTCTCAAAGAACAGATCGATGATTAATAAGAAATGTGGAAAAACCCCTTATGAGATTTGGTACGGCAAAGTGCCTATGATATCATATTTTAAAGTCTTTGGTTGTAAATTCTTTATATATAACTGTAGTAACCCGTATCCGGAATTATTGATTAATGAATAATTAATCAAATGATCATTTTTAGATTAAATAAAACATGATTAAGAGATTTCCAAATGAGTTCATAAAATGGATCCGAAACATTCGGGAATATCCAAAAGGACCCCAAGGCATCAGCAGGATCGGAGGCTCCGAACTTAGAATCGGACGGTCCGAAGTGGTTAAGTTCGGAGGAACTGATCCAGTTCGGAAGGGCAGAGTTTGGACGATCTGAAGAAGGATCGAACGGTCCGATCGCCACTGGATAAGATAAGATAAGGAATGATTCTGATTGGCTAATAATCAGACTTCGGCCGCTCCGAAGTCAAGGTTCGGACGGTCCAAACAGTAGTCCAAACATGTCTTCGAGTAGGTGACGTCATGGATGACGTAATATTCAAGTTCGAACGATCCGAAGTCCAGTTCGGACGGTTCGATGAGCTGTTCGGGAAACTTGTCATGCATGTAGGGATTGGACGATCCGAAGGGGGGTTCAGAAGGTCCGAACCCTTTTCTATAAAAGGAGTCAAGGAGCTCATTTTCCAAACGCACCGAATTCCTCTCCTTTGTCCACGTGGCTCTATTTAAGGGCTTTTTGGGTACTATTATTTTAGAGTTGGAGTAGGAATATATTTTAGTATAGTCAGACAGTGTTGACATAGTAGCGGAGCTATGCTCGAAGCTACGGAGCCTTAGCAGGGGTGTGCCCTAAGTTGTGGGGTAGTCGTCATCAGTGGGCTGACGACGGATGAAGGTATAGCTTTGGCTTCATAAAAATATTTAGGAGTATGAAATATCTTAATTAAGGCTTTTAGAGCTTAAATAATGATGCGTGAGTATTTGAATTGTAGAGCTGATAATAGGCTTGGAAACTAGAGTGGGACTGCTAGGACTGCCTTTAGTGAGGTACGTACGTACTAATGAGATGACCAACATGATATACGATTTATATGTTGCATGTGTATGTGCTATGTGTTTACCATGTTTTTTTACTACATTAGCACATGCATGTTTTTAAACATACTGGACTGCATCCCGTGAAATGTGAGTCACGAAAGTTTCCATCGGTGATGAGTTACTCCTTATGGATTCGTGTCTGGGGATGCTCAGCCCCTGGTTTTGCTATCACTAGGAGCGACCACGATGGTGGAGTAGACGCTATAGTTGATGGGTCAGTATACGAGTGCCCCGTGGACTAGCTATCCAACACAACACTGTATATTCATGGTGCCCCTGAGTATAATTTTTTACCTTGTTTTAAAGTCACTTATGTGCTACATATATTTTATATATCATTTCTTACATATTGAGCGTAGTTGCTCACGTCCAGTGTTTTCAGTATGTCTGGACACCCCATTCGACCTGGCAGATGCAGGTGCAGGTAGTGTGCCCAGAAACTTGGAGTATTCGGTGACCTGAGAAGACAACAGGTTTAGCTGTAGGTTTTATTTGCATTTATGATTATGTATTCGATTGGGTTGTATAATCAGATTTGTTTAATCGGTTGTATTCTGCCGGTCAGCATTAATTTATGTTTTCCGCAGCGTATTTTTGATTAGTGTTAATTGCATGCTTCATTATGCTTTAATTCTCTGTTTAGTAGTGGATCTGGGTTGGGTCGCTACAATAACAATGGTAAGACTCATCTGACTGCACTAGATTTCAGATCAGATGTTGGCTTGTTTATTGGGTATTCAGCTGTTAGCAAGGTCTATAGAGTGTTTAATACTAAAACACTAACAGTTAAAGAATCAATTCTTGTTGTTTTTGATGAAACATCCAATTTTAATGAGTTTTCAAGAATAAATGATATTAGAAACATATTTAAAGATTCAAGATTAGATACAGATGATGATGTAGATATCCAGATCAGGCGAAACACATAAATTCCTTGTGAACCAGAGCACCTAGCAGAGCCAGTAGAGCCATTTGAGTTCGAGGAAATTCTTCAACCAGAGATACCAGATAAACATTTGCATGATGATATTGCACCTAATACAGAACAACCAGAGGATCTAGTGCAACCAGATCAACCTAATCAAGCATTTCATCTTGGACCAAATTACAAATGGACAAAAACTCATTCTCCTATTGTTGTAATAGGCCATCCATATGCACCTTTGAGAACCAGAGGTCAGATGATTAATGAATTCTTACATGCTGAATTTATTTCTCAATTAGAGCCTAAGAAAATAGAAGAAGCTTTAACTGACAGTAATTGGATAGAAGCTATGCAAGATGAACTAAATCAATTTGAACAAAATCTTGTCTCGCACTTAGTTTCTAGACCTTTTGATAAATATATAATTGGAAATAGATGGGTATTTAGAAATAAACTCGATGAGAATGACACTATTGTTAGAAACAAGTCCAGGTTAGTAGCATAAGGATACAGACAAGAAGAAGGCATAGACTTCGATGAAACATTTTCACCAGTGGCAAGGCTTAAGGCAATTAGAATTTTTCTTGCTTATGCTGCATTCAAATATTTTAAAGTATTTCAGATGGATGTCAAAAGCTCCTTCCTAAATGATCTGTTGCAAGAGGAAGTGTTTGTTGAACAGCCCCCTGGTTTTCACAATCATTCTCATCCAGATCATGTGTTCAAAATGGATAAAGCTCTTTATGGGTTGAAACAAGCTCCAAGGGCCTGGTATGACACTTTGTCACTATTCCTCATTGAACATGGATTTATTATTGGTACTGTTGATAAGAGTTTATTTAAATTCATTACAAATGATCATACACTGTTGGTACAAATTTATGTAGATGATAATATTTTTGGGTCAACTAACCCCAAAATTTGTAAGAAATTTTCTAAGATGATGCAGAAGAAATTTGAAATGAGTATGATGGGAGAATTAACATTCTTCTTAGGCTTACAAGTCAGACAGATGGAGAAGGGAATATTCATAATTAGACGAAATATACAAAAGAGCTACTAAAAAATTTTGGAATGGAGAATTGCACTGCAGCTAACACTCCTATGAGTGCTACTATCAATCTTGACAAAGATTAATATGGCATATCAGTAGATCAAACACTCCATATAGGACTAATTGGATCTTTATTGTATCTCACTGCTAGCAGACCAGATATTGTCTATTCAGTCTGCCTCTGTGCAAGATTTCAATCTGATCCAAAACAATCAAATTTTGTAGCTTCCAAGAGGATATTGAAGTATCTAAAGGGCACCCAAAATGTTGGACTATGGTATCCAAAGGATTCTAGCTTCAATCTTATAGGATACTCTGATGATGATTATGCTGGATGCAGAATAGATCACAAAAGCACAAGTGGACTAACTTTGTGAACTCATCTGAGTTCAAGAAGTGTTTTAGAGTCTGCTCCTCCTTACAGAGAAGCAGATAGATCACGTTTTCCTAATTTACCGCATACTTTGTACCTTTCAATTTTTTTTTTGAAATTCAAAAACACGCATTTCACCACGTTAGTTTGACAAATATATATATTTTTCATCTGTATTTTATCTTTATCACCTTTCCAAAACCCTAAAAATTTTCAGAGCATACTTGCTTTTCACTCTTCACCTCTTCTTTGCAGAGCAATGTCTCCAATCACTCAGAACATTCTTCTTGTGGATTTTCACACTGTGTATGAAATTCTTGATGAAGGGCTGGTAGAAATATTTTGCATTCTGAATGCCTCGGGTCTTCGAAAATTTTTGAAGTGTGGGAATTTCATATTCAATCAAGTTATGCCCACGTACTTTCAAATAGACCAAGTGAAAGATGGAGCTATCACAAGTTCACTTGGAGGATAATTTGTTACAATCACCTCTGATCTGTCCGCCTCATATTTCGATCTGCCCTGAACTAGCTTGAAAAAATTTTCGTCTATCAGTACTGATCAAAGAATCCAGATGAAAGTCATGTACTCTCTGACCAACGTTCCCATCAAAATACCCTGCAAGAAGAAAGAACTTAAGCTGTAATTTTTTATTCTTCACGATATCGTGGCCATATATCTTCTACCCAAAGCAGATCATTTCACGCCATTACAGTTGAAAATTTTGATATAATGGTAGCTATTTCTATCGGAACTCCGATCAACTGGTCATAGGTACTATTTAAGGATTTTACCAGTATGATTACTATTACAACGATTCAATCTCAGGGCTTTGCAATCCAGATCAGTCATACTATTAATGATTTGAATGTTCATTTGGGTCCTTCATTTGCTCTTCATCCTTACAAAATTTTAAATGAACGAGCCATTGAAGTTTACAAGGCAAAACAGTTGATTGTTTTCAAAATATAACCCACAGATGAAAATAAGATTGAAGATCTCACTGTTCAGACCGAACCAACTAAAGCACCAGTTAGCCACTCCACTCCGGCAAAGAAGACTGTTGCACCCAGGAAGAAGTCAGTCAATAGAAAGCTTCTTATTCATGGATCAGAATAAGAATCAGAATTAGATCAAGTAACCTTGGCCAGCATTATCGCCTCACCATAGGTACAGACCAAGAAGAGGTCTTGTTTGCCAAGGAATGTAAAAATACCAGCTTCAAACTACACCTGTTCCAGATATTCCTCTCTCTAGAGTCTCTCAAGTTATTCCACTACTTGTTGAGACTCACATCACTTGTTTCGATTCTGGCTTGAATCAGTTTAAAGATCAGAGCTCCAGTGAAACTAACGAGCCTCAGTTTCTGTCTAGCACTCAGACTGCAATCAATCATGCCCTAAAAACTGTCACATACCAAGTAAATTACAAGATGAAGATATTTGATAGATTGGTCAAATACAGAACAAAGACACACTTTTCCAATTTTGGCTCATGGAAGATTCTCCCAAATTTGGCAGATAGTGAGCAAAGAATCTTAGAATGGGCTGAGACCATAGACATACCCCAAGCCCTTCAAAGAAAATAATTTGTGCTATAAATATGAAGGAAAGTATGCTCCGACTCTTTATAAGAAATAAACGTGCCCAGTTCAATCCTCGCAGCCCAAATGTTCTTGATGATTCTACTGTGATAAGTCAGCTAGAAATGGATGTTATAAATATAGCCTTGACTGCTCAAACCATGCGTCAGGATTTACAGGTCGAAGTCTCTGAAGATCAGTCTGATCGCAATACATCTGTGGATCACTTCTCTGAGCCAGATGAGTTTGATCCAACTTCTGCTCTTGTTCCAATTGAACTTGCTCTAGAACAAACTTTTGACAATAAGGAAATTTTGAATCAATAACAGACAACTTTTTAAGAACCGATAGACATGGTGAACACTCCCATAGATCAGCCAAAACGACACTCAGATCAACTGCCTGAACTAAAATTAACATCAACAGATGAGATGCCATACACTATTGATGACATTGCACTTCCTACATCGGATCCCCCCACTAATCCAATGCATGCAATTCTCAATGTTATTCCATCTCTACTGTATTCAGATGCTTCATCAGAAAAGGATGTTGTGAATGTACTTGCTTTTGTAATTGTACCAAGTCCTCTCATACTCATCAAGAAGACACTCTAGTTGAGGATACAGTTCTATCACCACCTGTAATGGCCCGGTTCCATTTTACAAGATTAATTAAATAAAAATGGTTAATCATGGATTAGAGGCTTAATTTGGATTTAATTGGACACTTTATGAATTTTGTCCAAGGACATGATCGGAGGGTCTGAACCCAAGATCGGAGGGTCCGAACCCTTCGGAAGCACAGATCAAGGATCGGAGCGTCCGATCTCAGTTAGGCCATGCAGTTGGTGAGGTGTCAAAACCGATCAGACACACAGCAGTTCAGAGCCTCCAAAGTCGAGATCGGAGCATCCGAACCGTGCATGCGGTGACGTGGTATTCATGTAGAGATCGGTGCGTCCGAACCCCCGATCGGAGCGTCCAATAACCGTCTATAAATAGGGGTTCCGAGCACCTCATTTTCACGCCAAATTGAAAGCTCTCTCTCTCTCTCTCTGTTCTTAGTATATTCTACGTGTTTTGGGGTGTTTTTATCCTTCCTAGGCTTGGTCCGGGAGTTGGTGAGGTGCTCTAGAGTCGCAGTGGAGTGGTCCCAAGTTCTAGGGCAATCATCATCAGTGTGTTGACGATATACGAAGGTATATCTCTGGATCCTTATAGTAAATAGTAAGTATTATATAGCTTAGTTAAGACCTTTAGAATAATATTATGATGCATGAGTATTTTGCATTGTAGTGCGGACTATAGGCTTGGACATAGAGCTGGTGTAGCCTGCCTAGTAGAATTAAGGTACAAAAGTACTGTTCGAGATATCCAGACTGAGTATGCATGTATTATGTGTTTTCATGATTTATTTGGTTATATGACATGATTTTATCTGCATATATTATAACATGTTATTATGCTACATGCATGATCATCTTGAGGTTGTATCCTTGTGATATCCTGTAATAGGGTGTTTATTCTATCCTGTTAGTGGATGGTTGGACACATGGACTTGTATAAGGTCACCATCAGTTGGGTATGTAGGTCACCTCCTAAAGCGACGGCACAACGTGCTACCTAACCAGAGCCCTAGTCTGTTCTTGACTATTATACTTGATCTCGTGTCTTGGTACCCGTACACTTACATACATACACATATAATATTGTATACTCATACTCTCATACTAAGAGTTTTATGCTCACGTCCTCATATTGTTGTTTCTAGACACTCTACTCCATGGGGCAGGTTTGCGATTGGATGAGGCGGGTGGTTCTAGGAGGGCTTAGGCTATAGGTTGCGAGCAGAGATGTTTGTCTAAGTTTTCAGCATTAATGTATTTGGGTTGATACATTCGATTCGATATGGTTGTATAACAATATTTATCATATTCCTTTCCTTGGGATTGTTTTTGTTTATGGTTTTCCGCTGATATTTTTTTATTACTGTTTAATTAAGTTAAATGCATGCGTAAGCTCTTGATTAATAGGTGATCATGGTGCAGGTCACTACACCACCTTCATCTGATCCAGATCACATTGCAATCATTGATGATCTCTCTATTCATTATCCAACTGCTCTACAAGAAATCAGAGAACTAACAATTTATCCGGAGCTACCCAAATTGCAGGACACTTCCTTGGTTCCCCACTCACTAATTCCTCAAAAACCAGATATGATCACTGCTGCACTTGGTCAACTTTCTGAGGCTATCTCTTCTTTTCGTTTAGACAAAGCTCTAACTCCTGATGATTTTGCTGAATTTAAACACACAGTTATGAAGAATATTTCTATCTTAACCACTTTTGTTCAACAGATGCACAATCATCAAATCAAAGGAAACACAAATATACTCTGCCATGTCAATAGTGTTCAAACTTCAATGCAAGATCAATTTCAGGAAATGAGATCTACATTTTGCACCAGCTCACTAAAATTATGGATTTTTTACAACACTCGGGTGATGACAAAAAGGGAGAAAATGGATCCTCTTCATCTAAAGGAAAAGGAAAGACCAAGCAATAGAAGAACTCTACAGTCAGTCAAGATCAGAGCAAAGACTATATTTCACAGAAAAATAGATTTGTTCAAACTTATCTTGATATATTAAAGCTATTTGATCTACATCTATTTATATATGTTACTTGGTTTTGACATCACCAAAAAGGGGAAAATTTATAGAGAACACTTTGTAATTCTGGTGATAGTGAAAGCAGATCAATTAGAAAAAACCAAGAACAATGAAAATCGGTCCAAAACTAATATCAAGTGTAAAAGATTTTGATCTGGATATATTTAAAACTCCAGAGGATCTCTCGATAAGAGAAACCAGTTCAATACCAGATCAAATAAACTTCACACTTCAACCTTCTCACTGATCGGAAAAGGAAACCAGATCAAATCAAATATACACAACAAGTTGTTAAACAAGAAGACAAGGAAAGTTGTTGGAGAAATAGACGTTATCCTCCGTACCCGAAAGTGATTCAAATGCTCCACTATATTTGGAAAGGTTCAAAGACACGTGTCATTTTCTGGTTGAATGTCGGATGAAACAGAGACAAACTTTCACCGGCTACTTTTTTGAACAATTAATAAGAGCACCTATAAATACTTGATAATGCTCATAGATCACCAACCTTTGCCAACTTTTGCTTTGTGATTCTAAGCTTAAAGATTATCAAGCTTTCATTTGAAAATCACGCAGATAGACAAGTAGCAGATCAAAGTTCAATACTAGTTCAAGCTTACTGCTTATATGTAAGGCCCTGAAATTAATTATTTTGGGATTAGTGGAATTTGTTAATTATTAAAATTGAATTGATGGGAATTAATTGAGCCGGGATTGAATAGAATTAAATTGGGAGTTTCAGGGACCGAAATGCAAAAGTTGGACTTTATTATTATTATTATTATTATCTCATGCAAGTTGCTCCTCCCCATCCCTTTACCATCACTTCACCCATTCCTCTCCCTCCTCTTTCCTTCCATTCGTACGTACTGAAGCGAGAAGCCATGGGAGACGCTTCTTCAAGCTTTTCTTCCGTCTGATTCGCACGATCCGACCGTTATATTTTATTTCCGAGTTGAGATTCACGATCACCGCAACGAGGGCTTCGTTTTGACGTAAGTTTTGCTACGATCTATGAACTTTGATTTTTGTTGGGTTGTCAGAATTTCATGATTTTCGAGTATGTTGTTCTTGAGCTAGCATAGACTGTGTATTCGAAGTCGATTTGGAAAAAAAACGAAGTTTGGATTTTATATGATTTTTGGAGTATAAATTCGAAATTGGGGTCTTGAATATTGTTGAGATTTGTTGTGTTTTGAAGGATTGGAGGATGATATGAGATAGTTTGAGTTGTTTGATGATGTTTGTTGATTTTTGGATTGACCGTTTATAGCCGTTATGCCGTCAAAATCGAGTTTTGGATTATCGGTTTTATTATTCGGTTTGATTTCTGGGTTTGTTTGAGTTAGAAGATTTATATCGAATTAGTATTTCACATTTTCAGATTTGAGTTGAAAGATTCGGGTTTGGATCAAACTTGGAAGTTGAATCGATTCGAGAATTGAAGAACGATATAGTTTTGAACTTCTTGAGATTGCTCGACTTGTTTTGATTCGATATTGATTGAGTCCGTTGTCATTTTCAGATTTGAATCCTCGACAAACTTGAGAAGGTAAGAAGACGACAATTGAATGAATGTGACGATTAACTCGAATTTGATTTAATTCGAGTGCCCAAAAGAAATCACATACTTGTATGCTATTTGAATTATTTGATTTTAACTTGGATGAGTTTATTTTCACTTGCATACATCTTGAGCCAAAGATTCGATTTGTTTTGAACTTAGACAATTTAGGGAGCTATAGTGAAGTGGCTTTGGATTTCGAGTTTTTCCAATTGCTAGAATACTTCTTATAGTTGCTCTGAAGTCTAGGGGTTTGAGTTGAGCGACATCCACCCCGAATGGGTGTGTCAGTGAGTTGTTTGTAAAAACTTGACCCCGAGATCCCAACCGAGTACCGATTGATATTCGATTATCCGATTAGATAATCCCAGGTTTTGAAGTCATGCATTGCATTTTAATGCATTACGAGTTGAGTGCTGATATGCCTTTTTGAATTGATTGACTCGTTGTTTTATATAACATGATTTGATATATGATTTGGAATTGCTTGATTTGTCTCTTTTACTGGGAATTATATTCTCACCGGATTATCTGGCTGTCGTTTTGTTTGTATGTGTACTTGACGGCAGGTGGGGCAGGATCGAGTCAGAAGCTGCATAACTAGATCGAGTGGGAAATGATAGAGTGAGGACTTGGTTTTAGAAGTCATACCTTGTATTCGAACTCCCTTGTATTCCATTTTGAGTTGTAGAACTTAGAATCGATTTTTGTTCTATATTTTTATGTATTTGAATACCTCGTTGTTGGAAAAATATTAGTTGGATCATGTTAGAGTCCTTATGGGTATGATATTACACTTTTGGAGTCATTTTTGGAGCAGAAAAAGCAGGCCATGCGTGCCCGCGTAGCCCGGAAGGCGCGCCCGCGCATCCTGCACTCTCTCGGAGGCCCGGATAGGGCGTTATGCGCGCCCGAGCGTCCCCCCCTGTAAAAAAAAAAATAAAAAAAATCTACTTTTCGCGACGTGGTTTTGCGTCGCTGAATGTAAGGTGTGCGTCGCTAAATGTCTTATTGATTATTTTTATTTCTTTTGATTACATGATTTATTTATGTTTGATAGATTAGAATCCGGGTCCTCACATTAAGTGGTATCAAAGAGATAAGATTCTTGGAATTGAATTAGAGTGAGCGGGGTAGATCGAGTCCGCATGAATTGAATTCTCGCATGTGATTGATTTATGTAAATGATTTATTTAAGATACATGCGAGCATGCTTTATTGATTGAGAATTATTTGAATTACATGTCTATGTGATTTAAATTTTAAAGCATGAATTACTTGAAATATGAACTGTATTTTAATTTCGGATCCGAGTTCCACCATCTGCTTGAGCTAGCAGATAAGAGATTGTTTGCGATATGAATTAGAATCCGATTGAGATCCGAAATTCAGTAATTTGTAGTTGAACGAACTTTTCGAACAGAAATGTGAAACACCGAATTTTGAGATGGAGATTTGGTATCCTTTTCATACTGAATATCAGAATTGTCTCCTGAAGAATTTTAGCAGACGACAACCAGTAGTAACTCCCTTCGACTGATCTAGATCACAACTACTGCATTGTTAGATGTCACTCTAACACCGATGGGAGTACTACCAAGGAAGTTTTAGTCATGTAGATTACCAATTTTTAAGAGTACCGAGAATGATGTTCGACGCAGAAGTTGAATTTAAGAAATCGATATGTTGGGTGATTCTCTGAACTACACAGATGATCGGAGAATTCGGTTAGTGTAGTACCAACGTAGAGGATTGATGAAAGATAGTAGAATTTGAAGAAGAGAGCATTAGGGAATCAAGGTTCGATCACTTTTTGGAATCCGCTTTCATCCGAATTTCTTCGACATATTCCTTTTCACCATTTGATCAGAGTTAGAGGGACTAGGAGATCATTTTTAATCAAAGAGAAAGCAGTTTATGAAATCAGTGAGCCACCCTTGAGATCAAAAGACGTTGTCAGGTCTGTCATCAGCCCGGACACTATGCCAGAGTTCGTCATCATGATATTATCGAAAGATCTCCGAAGGGATTTTCCTTGTGTCTTTAACTCCGACAAAGGTACTAGCCGTTTCAGTTGTTCCTTTCGTCCGCAATAGCAGAATCTATGAGAATTTAATCATATGATGAATCAATCTTCGAGGCAAAAGATTCTAATTGTATTCTTATCGAGGATCAGACTTAGATTTCATCGATGATGACCACAGGAAACAGTAGAGTATGGTTTCTATTCTTATTCTGATATGATCAGTTACGCACCTTATCTTTCTTCTTATCGATATTTACTGATGCATCTCGGTTGTTGAATTTTGATTAACAGTAGTCTCAATTCTTTGAATTGATGGGATAAGTTGGAACCGAACAGTATTGTACTTCACATTCAGATTTGATTGAGATTTTGATTTGATTGTAACTGAGCAGTATCGTACTTCAGTTATCAGATTTTGATTTGATTGTCTGTTAGATGCTTCATCCAGTACATTACTACTGTGGATTATTTCAGAAAGTTGATAGATTCAGATCCGAGTCAATAGACAAACGGAAATCCTCCGGTAAGGATTCTCGATTTCAGGATTCTTTGTTAGTTGATCTGCCGAATGACCTTATGATTTTAGAATTTTGCGGAGGAATTCTCTTGTTCACAGCTGATGTTCTAGAATCTAGCCTGAATTGGTTGATAAACCAGTGGTTAGAGAGTTGCTGTTATCATCCAGATGAGATTTCTGGATTACCTCTGAGTCATGAGGTTAGATTCAGCAATGACTTGAGATCAGACATCATCAGCTGAGAGTTTGATAGAAAGAAGTATTGAAGACTGGACTTAGATCGAGGTATGACTGCTTTGGAGTATAGTAGAAGTGAAACTCGTCTATATTATTGTAGATCTTTTGAACTGAATCTATCAGATGTATTTAGATGAAATTAGAAATTCTTATCGATCTTTTCTGTTCTGTTCAAAGAATAGTACTGATCATACAGAGTATTGGAGAATGGTCTTACAGAATTGAGTGCCAAGACTTTGCATGCTATACTATTGAAGTCTGAATTTTGATTGTATTGAGATGCCTTTCCTCGATCATTTTAATTCTAGAGCTGGAATTTCTGTGATCATTGCAAGACCGAAGCTGTTTTGATTGAAGCCAAACCGACATCTGTACCTGAGAATTGAAGATTTTGAGTTCTATAGCAGATTTTCGAGAGATTCTTATCGTCGTGGAGCCAATTTCTCATCTAACTCCAGAGAATGCACTTGTACCTGAACCGAACCTTATGAGATCAGTTTGTTTGACATGAATAAGAGATCGACCCGAGATCCAGTATTTCTTATTTTCCTCTGTACTGATAATCTTCAGTGCATTGCATCTTTTTATCCAGATTTTGGAGGTATTCTTATTCAGAGGGAGTCTGTGATAGCTCAGTCATAGTAGCAGTTGAAGCAGTATGAGACTCAAAATCCGATTCATGATATTGAATTGGCAGTAATCTTATTGCTTGTAAGATCGGGCATCACTATCTCCAGTGATATTTTCGAAGTCTTTTCTGAACTGAGAAGTCAAAGTATGAGTTTCACAACCGAACTAATTTTGAGATTGAGGAAAAGATTGGATATGATGAAGAATCTAATGGTGAATTTCAGTATGATCCAAAGTAATACAATGCAACAACTGAGGTTTGAAAAGAATGATCTATTATTATTTTATCTACTACCATTATTCTCTTTGAGCCGATGGATCTGTTCTTATTTTATCTACTATCCTTGACTTCGCCGACCGATGAGTGTTGCACTTCCGATTTAGAGTCTGGAACATATATGAAGTCTATCAGAATTATTTTATTCGAACTGTTCCAGAATTGATTTAGAAGATGGAGATAGCGCAGAAAACAGATTCGAATTGGAGAATTTAATAAAGAAGAGTCAGAACTGGGCACAGTCTGAGTTTCAGGACAGTGACGATACCTCAGTTGTGAGTAATTGTTTTGTTGTGCCAGAGATTTTGATTGAGGCAGAGTATCTTGAGATTGGCATTTTGCAGTTATTCATTATTCTTTCAGACGACCGAAAGATATTCAGTGGATTGAGGAATCGACCTTTATAGGAACAAATGAAGAATGAGGTTCGAAGTATGATTTCGTAATTGCTAGTCTGTCCACTTTTGATAGCTGATAGAGAGAAGGAACCGACTGTCTGTGGTACAGTTAATTGTCAGAATGAAAAGAAGATTACTTTTCGACGAATACCTTTCTGAAGCTATCGATCAGTCTGGAAATTTGAAGCCGCCTGAGCTTTAATAGATCGATTGCAGAAATCTGCTAATGTACTCCGTACAGAATGAATTCCAGACTCAACCCGATGTTGATAAGTTGGTCAGAAAGAATTTCAGATTGTTTTGCTCTGTCGAAGTTTATCCGTGCAGAATAGAATTGGGAGTGTTCGGCATGTGGTCACGGAGGTATAGAACTGTCTGATTTGGAGATGCTATCTGATTAGAATCAAGATATTGCTGTAGTCTGCTTCTGTTTTCGTACAGAATGGATTCCAGACACGACAATATGATTGGGATTGTCGTCAGAACGATTTTTAGATAGTTGACTTGTCAAAGTCTGTCCTTTCAGAATGAGATTTTGAGTTAACTCTCACCTTGAACTCAGTCTTTAAGAGACTTTTGTTATTGGATTATAATTGGCTTCAGTTTATTATCCTTAGAACGACGGACAACCAAGAATAAGCGATATAGACTTTAAGAGTATATACTGAGCTGTAGTGCTTGAATTTGGCACTAGCTGGATGGATTTCTCATCTTTTGCGAAATTTCTGTACAACAGCTATCAGACGAGTATCTTGATATCAATTTTGTAAATGAGTTGTACGAGAAGAAATGAGAATCCCAATTGAATTGGGATGATTTTTTGAGTTCCCTGACTTGGGATCAGATTTGATTCGAGGTTCGATAGACGGAAATTGATGAGTCGCCAATTTTGTTTGAGACGACCGAATCAGAGTTGACCAAACATAGTAACAGCTCCTTAGCGAAACTGAATCAGATGAGTTTGTGCGGTTGAGCCAATACGGATTTGAAGAAACGGTGAAAGAAGCGGAGTTTGATTAGAACCGTGATTTCAGAGTTATTTTGAGAGAAGAATTATTTTAGCAGTCTTTGAACTTTATCTTGTTTTTTGAGATTGAACTACTTTGATTTCGAGGACGAAATCGATTTTTAGAGGGGGAGAATTGTAAGGCCCTGAAATTAATTATTTTGGGATTAGTGGAATTTGTTAATTATTAGAATTGAATTGATGGGAATTAATTGAGCCGGGATTGAATCGAATTAAATTGGGAGTTTCAGGGACCGAAATGCAAAAGTTGTACTTTATTATTATTATTATTATTATCTCATGCAAGTTGCTCCTCCCCATCCCTTTACCATCACTTTACCCATTCCTCTCCCTCCTCTTTCCTTCCATTCGTACGTACTGAAGCGAGAAGCCATGGGAGACGCTTCTTCAAGCTTTTCATCCGTCTGATTCGCACGATCCGACCGTTAGATTTTATTTCCGAGTTGAGATTCACGATCACCGCAACGAGGGCTTCATTTTGACGTAAGTTTTGCTACGATCTATGAAATTTAATTTTTGTTGGGTTGTCAGAATTTGATGATTTTCGAGTATGTTGTTCTTGAGCTAGCATAGACTGTGTATTCGAAGTCGATTTGGAAAAAGAAAGAAGTTTGGATTTTATATGATTTTTGGAGTATAAATTCGAAATTGGGGTCTTGAATATTGTTGAGATTTGTTGTGTTTTGAAGGATTGGAGGATGATATGAGATAGTTTGAGTTGTTTGATGATGTTTGTTGATTTTTGGATTGACCGTTTATAACCGTTATGCCGTCGAAATCGAGTTTTGGATTATCGGTTTTATTATTCCGTTTGATTTCCGGGTTTGTTTGAGTTAGAAGATTTATATCGAATCCGTATTTCACATTTTCATATTTGAGTTGAAAGATTCGGGTTTGGATCGAATTTGGAAGTTGAATCGATTCGAGAATTGAAGAACGATATAGTTTTGAACTTCTTGAGATTGCTCGACTTGTTTTGATTCGATATTGATTGAGTCCGTTGTCATTTTCAAATTTGAATCCCCGACGAACTTGAGAAGGTAAGAAGACGACAATTGAATGAATGGGACGATTAACTCGAATTTGATTTAATTCGAGTGCCCAAAAGAAATCACATACTTGTATGCTATTTGAATTATTTGATTTTAACTTGGATGAGTTTATTTTCACTTGCATACATCTTGAGCCGAAGATTCGATTCGTTTTGAACTAAGACGATTTAGGGAGCTATAGTGAAGTGGCTTTAGATTTCGAGTTTTTCCAATTGCTAGAATACTTCTTATAGTTGCTCTGAAGTCTAGGGGTTTGAGTTGAGCGACATCCACCACGAATAGGTGTGTCGGTTAGTTGTTCGTAAAAACTTGACCCCGGGATCCCAACCGAGTACCGATTGATATTCGATTATCCGATTAGATAATCCCGAGTTTTGAAGTCATGCATTGCATTTTAATGCATTACGAGTTGAGTGCTGATATGCCTTTTTGAATTGATTGACTCGTTGTTTTATATAACATGATTTGATATATGATTTGGAATTTCTTGATTTGTCTCTTTTACTGGGAATTATATTCTCACCGGATTATCCGGCTGTCGTTTTGTTTGTATGTGTACTTGACGGCAGGTGGGGCAGGATCGAGTCAGAAGCTGCATGACTAGATCGAGTGGGAAATGATAGAGTGAGGACTTGGTATTAGAAGTCATACCTTGTATTCGAACTCCCTTGTATTCCATTTTGAGTTGTAGAACTTAGAATTGATTTTTGTTCTACATTTTTATGTATTTGAATACCTCGTTGTTGGAAAAATATTAGTTGGATCATGTTAGAGTCCTTATGGGTATGATATTACACTTTTGGAGTCATTTTTGGAGCAGAAACAGCAGGCCATGCGCGCCCGCGTAGCCCGGAAGTCGCGCCCGTGCGTCCTGCACTCTCTCGGAGGCCCGGACAGGGCGTTATGCACGCCCGCACCTCGTTTGGCGCGCCCGCGCATCCCCCCTGTAAAAAAAAAATCTACTTTTCGCGACGTGGTTTTGCGTCGCCGAATGTAAGGTGTGCATCGCTAAATGTCTTATTGATTATTTTTATTTCTTTTGATTACATGATTTATTTATGCTTGATAGATTAGAATCCGGGTCCTCACATTATACAAGATCGATTGATCAAGAACACTTTGTGTTACTTACACCAGCTTGTTAAAGCATATCTTACTTTGTATTCAAAGTGTAACTCAAACAGATAGTGATCTGCATTGAGAAGTTGATATTAGGAGTTTCTTTCAAGGGTTCATCGGATCGGATTTGTACAAGTTGTTGTGTAAATCAAACTCTTCTAGTGAAATCCTTCTGAAAACAGAAGAAGTGGAGACGTAGAAGTTTAAGCTTCGAACTTCCATAAAAAACTCTTGTTCCTTATCTTTACTTATTGCATTTACATATTTGATCTGTATTAAGTTATTTCAGTCTGCCTTCAGCTTTACAGTTCAATTTTGAAAGGAAGATTAACTCCATCTGATCAGATCAGTTCTTTCGAGCAAAATCGTGTTTAAGAAAAATACTTTCAAATAGGCTGTTAAATCAGCTCAAGTACTCAAATATTTTTAAGTGTACATTCACCCTCCCCCCTCCCCTTTCCCCTCTATACAGGCTTTCGATTCTAACAAACTTTATTTATATCAACATTTGCAACACATATTTGGATACTCAATAATCATATATTAGTATCAGATCTAAAACAATTGATACTCCAATATCATATATTAATACCATATTTTCAATGTTTTGTACCGTCGATCGTCGTTCAATTAAAAAAAAGATAAATATGAAATTAATATCAATACTTGCATACATATTGAAGTTGTAGTACCTAAAACCCAATCTACAAAATCGCATGCATTTATTTAATAAATATTAGGATTTTATCAATTTTAAGTTTAATTGATTTAAATTCTTTACTTGAATTATGTGATTAATAAAATATTATGTAGTTGTTCAAATGATTTTATTTTACTAACTATTTAATTAATGCTTTTGATTGTTTAAGTTTATTTGTCAAAATGATTTTTATTGTGCAACTAGATTATTTTAAATATTTTTATTAAGTTTAATTTTACTCACTTAAATTATTTTATCACACTACTTATTTAATTTAATGGTTTTAATGGTTTAAACTTGCATATTTAAATGATTTTAATTTTTTAGTTTATTCATTTAAATGATTTCAACTACTTAGCTTATTTGTTTAAATATTTTTGAGTGCCCAACTTATTTATTTTAAATAACCTAAGTTTAGCGGTTAGTTATTTTAAATTATTTTAAATGTCCAACTTTATTTATTTAAATGATTTTTAATTGTCTAAATCATTTTAAAGGTTTTTATTCCGCTCGAGTATTTATTTAATTTTATTTTAAACGTTTGTCTAGTTTATTTAAAATTATTTTAGTTTCTCTGCTTGCTATTTAAATATTTTACTCGTTGTCATGACATCAGAATATTTAAAGTGTTTAATTTCTAGATTTTCAAGATTGTTCATTTTATAAGTGCGATTAAATTTAAGACCCAAAGTTGCTAAGTTTGATTAGCACTTTTTCCATTTACACTCAAACCTTATCCACAACTCAAGATTTAACCCTAGCCCCCAAATTACACACTCTCATCTCACGCCCAAACACATACACACACACACACACACACACACACACATTCACGATGTTTCCCTTCTCCCCCACATTTCCCATTCCTCATTCACAAATTCTCTATTTTCTCACCATACTCGATCGGCCTCCTCTTCTCCAACAGCTCCACGCCGATCACCCACCTCCGCCGCCAGCAGTCTTCTTTCCGGCGAAGCTCCTTCCCCTAGCCGAGCTATTCAAGTTGCTGCACCCATCTCCTTGGCTTGGCTCCAGCTCGTTTGAGCTCATTTTCTTTGGTTATCTCTATTTAGGCAAGAATATGGTTTCTTTGGCCACTAAGTACATTATTATGTCATGTGATTGTCCTATTGTGTGCATTTCAAATTTTTCTGAAATTTTAGGTGTATATTTCGAATTTCAGATTTATATCTGGCTTGTTCATATCGATTTATTGTGGTACTTTATTGATTGTAAATGAGTTGGGTTTGAAGTTTGAATGATGTCCTCATCTTTGCCCTATATTTCGAAAATTTCAAATTTTGGTGCTTGTGAATTTTTGAATTTTTGTGTGTTGCTTGGATGGTTAATAGGGGCTACCATGGGTGAGAATGTAGCTCACATGGTAGTGCTTAGGATGGGTTGAAGTTGTCTTGGAAGTTGGAGATGAGGAGCATTTTGGTTTTAGGTGAGGTTGGGCTTTGTTTTTCATAGTTGTTTGTGGGATGGTTTCGAGTCAATGCTTGGCATGGGAGGGCTGACCTAGTGGCTTGGAGAAGTCTAAGGAGTGGTCTTGGTCTTGATTTATAGGTTGGGTTCATGGGAGTCCAATGGTTAAGTTTTAGAAGGGAGAAAGAGCTAAGATATGTGTGCAGATGTTTTCTTAGTAACAGGGCTATCCGGAAATGGTTGTTTAAAACAGGGTTGGAATTATGTTTTGGTTAAGGGCTCGGGTCTAGAATTAGTCTAATATTTTAGGAGTATTTCGAACCAAATTCGGTTAATTTTTGGTTGAGTTCTAGGCATTTGATTTGGCTAGGCGCATATTTTGGAAATTTAAGGAGGTTGATGTCCGGAAAATATTTTTTATATAATGATTGGATAGGGATAATACCTCGAGGATAACTTCCTTATTTAGTTATAAGTATCACGGAGTCGTGGTTTCAAGCAGAATTCTTTTTCAATAAGAATTAAGTAACTTACAAGTTTTACGGGCGAACCGCTCTAAATGTCTTAAGCGCTAAGTTATGGTTTAGATTTCCATCCTTTGGTTTGCTCCCTAAATCACCATCCCGGTCGTCCATGTGTGAGTCATTTGCATGATTATCGATCAAACATTTACATGTACGTCATATTTACATATGCTTTCTAAGTCACATATTCAAATATGAAAGAAAGTGTTTTACGAACGAAGTGAGATGATTGTGACTACAGTTAAGAATATGTTTGTGCGGGGCTTGGAGACGTTTTGGCCTCCCTTACCAAATCATTATGGGTTTCCTTACCTTAGCATGTGTTCTTGTGGGGTTGAGAGATATCTTGGCCTCCCTTACCAAATACAGGGCAAGTTTGGTTGGGTGATATCCGGACCTCCTTGCGACATAGTGCACTGCAACGATGATCATGATCGAAATCACAGAGTCACAATTCTAGGATCTAAGTTCACAGTTTCAGTTCAAATAATTTTTGACTATGTTTCAGTTCAGATTATTCAGTTACGTTGCTCATGTTCGACTTAGTCATGCATATGTTTCATTCATATTCACTTCATTCCTTTAGAAATCATTTGTTTAAGTTAAGGGCACAAATTATTTTTAATCTGCGTGTGCTTGTATTTATATAGTACTCGTTACCTCCCCCTCCCCCCCCCCCCCTCCATTTTCTTGCTGAGTCTTTAGGCTCACTAGATCTACTTGGTGCAGGTTTAGTTATCGTTGAGATCAAGGGGCATGACTATCAAGTGGACTGCGATACGGACACGGCACATCCCTCCAACCTATGCTTGTCTTTCGCAGAGATTATTATAACTTAAATGTTTAGTAGTAGTTATTTTTATTTTTGAGTAAATGTAATTGTATAAACTTGAGATTTTAAATTATGGCATGTAAATCCGTTAACCCTTTTTCACTGCTGTCTGAGGTTAGTTCTATTAGGTAAGCTTGTGTTGTTCGTGTTATGATTTTCTGTCTGGTGTTTATTTGTTTTTAGTTTGTTGTCTGTGATAGGTGGGTTTGAATATAAATAGTAAGGTCATGACGAAATTTTTTTATAAAAAATCCGCATTTTCTTTATTTATTAATTTAAAATAGGGGTCAGAGTCGTTTCAGAAGTACTCAAAAATCATATATTGGACTTAGTACCAAATTTGAAACAATTTATGCTCAAATATCATGTATCAGTACTGTATTTTCAATGTTTTGTATCGAATTTCAGCCGAAAAGAATATGCGGGCCCAGGAAGTGCAAAATATTTTGCTATGGATCAGGGAGCTCAAAATTTTTTTTTTCTGATAGAATCTGAATGCAAAGTTATGTTTGAGTTTGGAGATTTAAAGCAAATTTACTCAATCCGTAGTTGGCTATTAACTAAGTGTGCAGTGAATAAATATTCGAGTATAACGTGGTAGCCTGCGTACTACAACATCATTTCGATACGTAAATCGTAATAGACAAACATAATACGACAGAAAATCGAATTCGTGATCATTTGGTAACGAGTTGATGCACCTACTCTATCAATTACTTGAATATCGGTAGGGCACGTATTTTAAGTTAGATTTTGTACCTTTGTTAGTATAAAAATTGCTCATGATTATAGTGTTGAAAGGTACACACATCGGTCATCGGTGGTTAACTAGTTCTATTCATAATAATAATGTACTTCTACGTGTTAACTGTTACTTATCGTCGTAATTAATATAAGAAAGTAGCATATCATTGTCATGAACATATACTACTTATCCTTATAGCCTATAGGTGATTATTTAATATTTATCGTGTAAATATAAAAATAAATTTACGTATTATATAAGACGAAAGAAAGCCTTTATAGTTCATAAAAATAATCGGTACTTAAATTTTAACATCAAATTAAATTATTTAAAAATATAAGTCATATTAATTTAATAATTTTTTAGAATTATAAAACATTGAATTTTTTTATTCTTGTATTTGTAGGCACTCGTGACTAACAATATTCATCTATGTCTTGGCCGGGGTTCCGAAATTATAACACCATTTTTTTAAAAAGTGTTAAAAAATCTATTTTTATTACTCTTTAATTTTATACTTAATTTTAGGTATCCCCAAATTTCAAAACAAGAAGAAATTAGCTTATATTATTATAGTATAAAAACTCTTGTGAGATTGTCTCACATGTTAATTTTGTGAGACGGATCTCTTATTTAACTCGATCCATGAAATATATTATTTTTATGCAAAATTATTATTTTTTACTCTCTATATACATAGATATGAGATCTAGACGTTTTATGGGTATAGATCCGTAAAAACATCTCATAGGAGACCTCCTGCCCAATATATATTATCCATGATATATATAAAGTAAGACTACATTAGTTAGTATGTTTAGTTCTATATATTATATTTAAAAAAAAAAGCACATTATTTTGCCTCTCATGAAATTCCAAATATTTTTTTCCCACCCCTTCTGTCACGCCCTGCTCCTAGAATCAATGACATTGATGTTGCTTTCAAATTTAATTCGAAAACAACAAACCTCGTAGTATAGAATATAACCAAAAACTAGTCTATTTCATAATGAAATATCTCTTACATCTCAAAATACAAAACCTAATCTAAATACATCATCAGAAGCTAAATATCATCAACACAATGATCGTAGGAAGCAGATAACAGTTATGTCAAATTTCTCATGTTGAGTAGCCTCAAAACATAAATCTTGAGTTATTTTTTATCATCGGCCTCAAAACATATTTTGATCGTGCTCCTCGACTTGTTCTTCGTTCTTATCAGGGGGAAGTAATTAGGGGTATCAAAAACAAACCCAACCCGCCAACCCGACACAAGTCAACCCAAAAAATATCAAGTTTGGGTTGGGGGTTTTTGGATTCAGGTTGAATTGGGTTGACCCGAAAGCTAACCCAAAAACATTAATCGGGTTCGGGTTGGGTTCGGGTCAACCCGAGTTGACCCGAGATGACCCAAAAATTTTTGTTATTTTTTTTATATATAAAATTAAAAACTATTTGCTACATTTTCATATGTTGTATATTTGAAAGACATTTATTGTATATTGATATAATAAATTTTCTTGATTTAATGTTTATTTTGTACAATTTTGATTTTTTAGAATATTTTTTAAATTTTTTTTAGTAAATGTACTTTAAATTTTTTACAACTAGACTTCAAATTTAAATTATATATAAGCTTAGATTTTGTTATCATGTGATTAAATTAAATATTACTACTATTTTTGTATGTTTTGAATTTTTATTTAATTATTTTGTTAAAAAATAACAAAAAATAATAATAAAATTTGGTTGGTTTGGGTTGATCGGGTTAGTCGGGTTCGACGGGTTCGGGTTTGGGTTTGGGTTCGGGTTTGGGTTCGGGTTCGGGTTCGGGTTCGGGTTGACCATTTTCGGGTTACTTTGGGTTCGGGTTCGGGTTGAGAACTTTTTAAATAATTTTTTTTCAACCCGACCGGAACCCACCCTACCCACCCGAATTGACACCCCTAAAAGTAATTAACCGATTAGGGTAAAAATATGAATCATTGGATGCATGATTTGGGTATTAACCTTAGTGTAGGATCTCATTAACCGAGTGAGTGATATAGTTGTTGTGAGAACCCGAAATTTCAGTAGACTGGAACTTGCACTACAAAAAAAATGGCGAACGACAACGAATTTTATCCGTTGTCGTATGGAGGCTTAAACCATTGTAACTGATGGTGTTGTTAAAAACACGTCCAACAATAACAGTTTTAAATATGTTGTCATTCTGAGCCTCATTTTTCACCATTGTCGTTTGAGTGAAAAACATTTTTCTTTGAGCGTGTTTTTAAATAACAGGGTCTTCAACAACAGTTTTATACTATATACGACAACGGTAAAAAATCTTTGTATTTTTTCAAATAAAAAACAAAAAATAATAAATTTGATAAACGAATTCTAAATATAATAAATCAATCAAAATTTAAAATTTCAAAAATAAAATTTAATATACAATTTTTAGTATTACAATTCACTCAAAACTTGGAACCATCGTTTCACAATCTTCAATCTTTCAAGCCCAAAAACACCACGTTGATTCACGTTCGATTCATCGATTATGAACCTTCAATGATTAGCACGTCTCAAGTGGACAATAGATACAATTTACAAAAGTTGAAAGTATAGAACAAATGTTGTTCAAGTACAACATTATTTGCTCTCCACTTGAGACGCTCTATGTTGAGTAATTAGGATTTGATAGGATTTAATTTAAACTAGGATTTTATATTATTGGTAAGATAAGATATTTACCAGATTTGTTGGGATTTGATTTTATTCAGTTGGTCTATATAAATTATACTAATCTATATCCTTTTGATTAAGAAATAAGAGAATACGTTTTCCATCAATGTTTCCATAGTTTTCTACATGGTATCAGAGCCTAGGAATCGACCATGAATTTTAAAGCAGCCATGGTCGGCGGCGGTTTTAGTGGTGACAGTGGTACAGCCCAGTCTACTGTTTCTTCCTCAGATTCTTCTTTTCAAATAACGATCCACAAATTGAATGGGAAGAATTACCTGGAGTGGGCACAATCAGTCCGACTAATGATTGATGGCAAAGGCAAACTAGGGTTTGTGACCGGCAAAGGGAAAGCCCCGAGTTCAACTAACTCAAAATACAAACAATGGCGCTCAGAGAACTCGTTGGTCATAGCATGGTTAATAAATTCTATGGAGCCAGCAATCAGCAAGCCTTTCATGTTCCTACCCAAGGCCCATGATGTCTGGAAGGCTGTCCAAGAGACGTACTCCGATTCTGAAAATTACTCCCAATTGTACGAGGTAAATACTCGTATATGGCAGATGAAACAAGGCAATAAGGATGTCACAACTTACTACACCGAGTTAATGGTTCTATGGCAAGAACTGGATCTTCTCGATGTCGATGAATGGAAGAGTAGCAAGGATTGTACACAAGACAAAAGTGGACTGCCACAAAATATTTCTCTTCCTTGCAGGGTTAAACAAGGAACTGGATGAGGTTCGAGGCCGTATACTTGGGCGAAAACCTCTGCCTAGCCTTCGAGAAGTGTTTTTCGAGGTCCGCCAAGAAGAAACTCGTCGCCAAGTGATGCTGAAGCAGGTTGAACTTGCTGTAGACTCTGAAGGTTCCGCCCTTTTGAGCCGAGAAGTGGGATCTGAGGGCAGACCGTTCTATGAGAAGTGCAAAAAACCATGGAACAACATAGACACGTGCTGGAAAATACATGGTAAACCAGCCAATCTCAAGAAAAAGTTTGGCATCAACAAACCAGACAACAACAGATCAAACACTGGAAGTCGTGCTCTTCAAACAGGTAGTGAAGATTCTGGAAAGCCCTCATCCTCCTCCGATTTCCTCCCTTTCACAAAGGATCAGTTAGAGCACCTATTCAAATTGTTTGACTCCCGTCATGACATATCCAATCGTTCAGTTTCCTTGGCCCAGACAGGTATTTGTTCATGTGCAAATATTGCAAACTCCATTTCTAACAGCGTCTAGATTCTAGATTCAGGTGCAACAGATCATATGATGGGATCATCACATTTTTTCTCTTCGTATGTCCCCTGCGCAGGAAATCAAAAAGTTAAAATTGCAGATGACTATTTTGCATTTGTTGCATGGAAAGGAACTGTTGTTCTCTCCCCTTCTTTGACCCTTACGAATGTGCTACATGTTCCCCCTTTATCCTATAATCTTCTGTCAATTAGCAAAATCACGTTTGATCTCAATTGTCGAGTGATATTCTGGTCTTCTCATTGTGAATTTTAGGATTTGGCCTCGGGGACGATGATTGGCAATGCTAGACAGGATGGTGGCCTATACTCTCTTGCTGCCCAATCCTTCCTAGGAAGACTTGCTCCGAACAAGTGTCTCAACTTTGTTTCCCATTCTAGTGTGAATGATATTTTTTTATGGCATAGTCGGTTAGGTCATCCAAACTTTTTTTTATTTGAAAAGGATGTTTCCCAAGATATTTATCAATAAAAATATTTCTACTTTGCATTGTGAATTTTGTGAGCTAGCCAAACATCATCGTTCTAATTTTCCGTCTCAACCTTATAAAAGGTCGGCACCATTTCACATGATTCACAGTGACGTTTGGGGTCCATTCAAAGTAAAAACTATTTCCGATAAAAGGTGGTTTTTATCCTTCATTGATGATCATTCCCGGATGACTGGGGTATTCCTTTTGAAAGATAAGTCTGATGCGGGAATCACTTTTCAAAATTTTTTCAAAATGGTTCAAACTCAATTCCACACTAGGCTCCAAATTTTTTGGACTGACAATGGGGGAGAATACTTTAATAATGTGCTAGGACAGGTTTTTCAAGAGCAAGGGATTATTCACCAAAGTTCTTGTACTCATACACCTCAACAAAATGGTGTGGCTGAACGAAAAAACAAACATCTTCTTGAAGTTGCTCGAGCAATTAGTTTTGCAACTAATGTTCCGAAGTATCTTTGGGGAGAGGCAATTTTGACAGCCACCTATTTGATAAATAGACAACCCTCTAGGATTTTGAATTTTCAATCACCCATTAATGTTTTTAATAAAAACTTTCCCAACACGCTTCTTATAACCAAAATTCCTTCGAAAATATTTGGTAGTCTAGCATTTGTTCATAACTTTGATTTTAGCATCTCTAAACTAGACCCAAAGGCTCGAAAATGTATTTTTGTTGGTTATCCTGCAAACCAACGGGGCTACAAGTGCTTTGACCCTGTTGCAAAAAGATTTTTTATCTCTATGGATGTCACTTTCTTTTAAGGTTAGTCTTTCTACTCCTCTCATCTTCAGGGGGAGTCCACAGTCAGTGAAGATGACCACTTAACAAATTCTGATTTTACTATAGCTTTGGAAAATTCTGATCATTATGACACAACAGGGGAGACAAGTGAGAAACAGTTCAAAGGGTTAGTTTATACAATGAGGAAAGGCACACAGAAAGAGGGAGAACCTGTCATGCAATAGTGTCATGAGTCAACTCGTGAGCCTGATCATGAAACTCAGAATGAGATCTTAACAACTTCTGAAACAAACATTGATCTTCCAATTGTCTTGAGAAAAGGTACTCGAACATGCATCAAACACCCTATGTCAAACTATGTATCTTATAAAAATTTGTCATCATCCTGTTGTTCTTTTGTCTCCCAGTTAGACACCATTAGGATTCCTAACAATGTACAGGAAGCTCTAGAGATAACTGAATGGAGAGAGGCGATTTATGAGGAGATGAGAGCTCTGGAAAAAAACTCTACCTGGGAGAAGGCTGATCTACAAAGTGGGAAGTCTGTTGTAGGGTGTAAGTAGGTTTTCTCACAAAAATACAACTCTGATGGATCTCAAGAACGTTATAAAGCACGTTTGGTTGCCAAAGGCTTCACCCCAAACATATGGAAGTGACTACACATCCAGTGGCTAAACTCAATACAGTCCGAGTTATTCCCTCTGCTGCAAATCTAGATTGTCCTCTAAATCAGTTAGATGTGAAGAATGTGTTTCTAAATGGAGATCTAGAAGAAAAAAAGTACATGGAACCACCACCCGGATATACAGAACTATTTGGACCAAAGGTGTGCAAGTTAAAAAAATTATTGTATGGTCTAAAGCAGTCTCCCAGAGCATGGTTTGAAAGATTTTCATAATTCGTGAGAAGCCAAGACTACCATCAAGGACAATCTGATCATACTCTTTTCACAAAAAGGTCCATTACTGTAAGATTTCAGTACTAATTGTCTATGTTGATGATATAATTTTGACAGGTGATGATATAGAAGAGATAAACAGGTTAAAGAAGAGCTTGGCAAAAGAGTTTGAGATGAAAGACTTGGGAAAATTGAAATATTTTCATGGCATGGAGGTGGCAAGGTCGAAAAAAGTAATCATGGTGTCCCAAATAAAATATATTCTGGATCTCTTGAAGGATACTGGAATGAGTGGATGCAAACCATCAGATACTCCTATAGACTCAAATGCAAAGCTAGGAGACATAAAAAATGGCAGTATTGTGGACACAGAGAGATACCAAAGACTAGTTGGAAGATTAATTTACCTGTCTCACACATGTCCTGACATCGCTTTCGCAGTAAGTATGGTTAGCCAATTTATGCATTCACCATGAGCGGAACATCATGAAGCAGTATACCGAATTGTGTGGTATTTGAAGGGAACTCCAGGGAAGGGCTTATTCTTTGAAAAAAAAGTGAAACGAGAAGTTGAAGTGTACACTGACGCTGATTGGGCAGGATTGGTTGGTGATCAAAGATCAACCTCTGGGTTTTGTACATTTGTGTGGGGAAACTTGGTAACATGGAGAAGCAAAAAGCAAGGAGTAGTTGCAAGAAGCAGTGCAGAGGCAGAATTTAGGTCCATGGCACAAGGAGTGTGTGAAGTATTGTGGCTCAAACGAGTTATGGAAGATCTGAAGTTGACTCTGAACTTTCCTATCAAGCTATTTTGTGATAACAAGGCAGCCATTAGCATTGTTCACAATCCAGTTCTTCATGAAAGAACTAAGCACATCTAAATTGACAAGCATTTCATAAAAGAGAAGCTTGAAGGTGGGGTAATCTGTATTCCATTTGTTCCAAGCCTATTACAACTTGCAGATATTCTAACCAAGGGCTTATCCAAACAAACCTTTGAAGAACAAGTGAGCAAGTTGGGCATGATAGATATCTTCGCACCAACTTGAGGGGGAATGTTGAGTAATTAGGATTTGATATGATTTAATTTAAACTAGGATTTTATATTATTGGTAAGATAGGATATTTCCCAGATTTGTTGGGATTTGATTTTATTCAGTTGGTCTATATAAATTGTACTAATCTATATCCTTTTGATTAAGAAATAAGAGAATACGTTCTCCATCAATGTTTCCATAGTTTTCTACACTCTAATCCTTGGAGGTAAGTTAAGAAATTGGTAAGAGTCTCGTCTCAATATAAAGATTTAAAATTTCGACACTAGAAATTATTTCTTTCGATTAAAGTTCTTGCTCTAAAATGACTAGCAAATAATCATAGTTTAAGGCCATATGGTTACCTTTGTTTTTATTTTTCCTGAGAAAAATGCACCTAAATACGCAAGAAAATCAATAAAGGAGAAGATATCACGAGGAACGACCCAGTAAAACAAGACAAGAATCCTTGGGCTAGAGTCCTTACCGATATAACCAAGGGTAAGAGGTAAAACGCTGAGTGTACATGGTGACAGGCTACTTACAAAGCCAGCACCAAAAATAACTACCAAACGGCACAAACAAAGCTATCTTAAGCAAAGAAAATCAAGGATTTATATACGAATTTTAAAGAAATTAGTCAATTCATATTATTCTCACTAGAGCAGAAATTATTTATGTTTTATGATTATATTATTTTGCCTTTGTTATTTGGGGTAAATAACAGATAAAGAATGAGACATTTAGTATAATAATAAATGACATTTTTTAGGCAGTGCTGCCACACTGATTAAGGAATATTCAATTAGCAAAGTTCACAAAAGACAAGATCCACACTTGTTATAAATAAGGAAACATGGAAACAACAACAAGAAAATGGACATAAAGAGAAAGATGGATGTGTACTTGTATCCAGAAGTAATATGCACAAGAACGATATGTGATTTATTCTCGATGGTAGATCTAAGCAACGTCCTCTACATGTAAGGTCCAAAATTTCACTAGTTCAATCACAAAAATTTTAAATGAATTATATGGTTTTATGCAATTTTATTATGAAATTTAAATGTTATGTTTAATATATTTGATGCTATGATATGCCTGATATTTAATGTTTTGTAAGTTAGTTTAATGTTTTCAGTTTTGGAATTAATACTTTACTGAAGGAACGAGACTAGCCATCGAACGATGTAAAATGAAAAAACATTTCATGTTATTTAAGTTTAACGATGTATCACAATTTAAATATCTCAGAGGAGGAAAAACTTTAAAATTTAGTGTTTGAGACTAACGGCCTGACTTCTAAGCCCATTAGTCACAAACTGATTAGGCGTCAAAAATTTTTTTTAGTCTTTTCTCTCCTAGACGCCGCCTTCTCCCTTTTCCCCCTTCACGTTCAAAATCTGAGTTCGAAAGATAGGGCAAGATTCTTCACCGTTCGAGGCTAGATCTTTCCGAAGGGGCAGATTAAATCTAAACTTCAGCAATCAGACAAGTTTTTATGTTTTGAAACCATTATTCAAGGGTATAGGTATATTTACTATGAAACATCATGTGTATCGATGTGTATATGTTGTATTATGCATGATTTATGTGAGTTTTTAAGATTCATGATGAAAATTGTGAAGCGTGATTCGTTTTTGACGTTTTTGGGTGCAAAAGTTTAAAGTAGTTTATGATTTGAGATGTTATTACAGAATTTTTGTGTGTGTATGGTGTATGCAGAGTTTTGAATTAAAATTTTGAATGATGGGATGTTTTGGATAAATTTTTACCAATTTTTGATGCTCTCTCGGATGTATAGTTATTTCAAAGCATGGATTAGTAGTTTCTCAAAAATGTGTCGAAAGGGGTCGAAAATGGTCGGGATGATCGCTTTTTGTCAAAGTCGCGTAGCGCCGACCTTCATGGAAACCCCAGGAAGATTGCCTTGCGCCCAGGCACGATTTTCTTGAGCGTAGGCCCGAGGGGGTGGTGCTGGGGTGCAAATTTTCTAGCGCCCAGGCGCCGACCTGCTCTATTTCCGCCCTGGCTGGAAATGTTCTATCCAGAATTTTTTTTTCACATTTGAAGTCCAAAATTCACGTTTATGATCTTTTATGATATTTTAAGTGTTTTTAAGATGTTCTATTTGAAAAGGATTCAAATTCGGATGTCTGGAACGGACGGAACGACTCACGTGGATCGATGAAGCTATGTAATGCATCCATATGTAACTTTTCTTCACGATATCTATGTTTACTATGAAAGTCATGAAATATTACAAACTATTATATGCAAGAATGAGTTTACATCAGTTTTATCATGCATGAAATTTAACACGAAATTTTTAAGAGCATGAAATGATGAAGTTATGATGTGATGATGCATGAAAATATTTTGATGTTGTATGTGACTTTGTGGCAGAAATATGGGATTGGTACTCCTGGATGAGCTCTGGAGGAACCTTTCCAAATTACGTGCTCACGGGACGGAAATACAGGATTGGAATCCTGGGATGAGCTCCGGGGAAGACCTTTTCAAAGAATGAAAGTTTAAATGGCTGATGTTATATGATAGTTGTGCAATGAATCCATGATCACGGGAAACCAAAGTCATGCTCATAATGATAGTTGCCATAAATGCATGTATCTCATCACCCTTAAATGACAAATTTTTATGACACGTTCATGTTATGCCACTACATTAAATTTCAAGTTTTATATATGAGTTTTGTATGCATATTCTTGCTGATTCTTTAGATTCACTATATTTGAATGATGCAAGTAATGATGCTCTAGATGATTATATTGACGAGTATGGAGCCGGACTTGAAGAGGAGCAAACGGTCGGGCGAGCAGAAGATGCCTGAGCACTTTGTCGAGAGAAATGTTTTACCGTTCATGTTTTATGTTATTCGAAAAGAAAACAAGTTTCAATTATTTTAAATGTTGGCTTTGGTTGGCATTGATGTCGAGAATTATTTAAATAAATCTGGGTGCAAATTTTTCCCTTTTAATAAATATTTTATTTCCGTAAATTTTCCCAAGAGTTTAAAGTATGTATGTTAGTGGCGTTCTTGAGTTTTGGGACGTTACAGCTTGGTATCGGAGAGGTTTGCTCTGGGAGACATTGCGTGCATGCATTCTCGCCACGACTCAAATTCTTCGTCTTCAAGTCTGTAAGTTTTGAGGTTTTAAACGATTAAGTTGCTAAATCGCATTATAGATTTATGAATTATGTACGTTGAATGTTATGTTTATAATGTAAAAGACGTGACTAAATGTTGTGAAAAATGTTAGACATTAGGATTATGACTACTCGTAGAGGACAGAACACCAATGAGACCAATGGATCAGAACAATCAGAATAACCAGAACAACCAATTTTTGTCGGGAGTAGCCACATTACTATTGGAGCAGAGTCAAGCTCAAGGGGAGCATATTCAGAAATTTATTCAGGCTCAAGCGGCCAATGCAAGAAATAACTGCATTGTAGAGGTCATGGACACCATATTGAAACAGTTCAAATACTTGGGGCCAAGTGAGTTCAAGGGGTCAGCTGATCCCATCGTAGCTAAGGAATTGATTCAATCCATAGATACCATATTTTAATTCATGCAGCTTACTGATGTAGATCACATGAGGTGTGCCATTTTCATGTTCTGGGACGATCCCCGTGTCTGGTGTCAAGGGTGAAAGAGTGGGTGCCCGGTGAGCCAACTTGTGGCTAAGGGCTTTGATGACTCTTTGTATAAACAATCTTTTGTTTAATATAATTTACACTTTTATTAATGGCAATGACTTTATCTTTCTTCATATTGTTATATTGTGATATACTATTGTTGTTTTGATAAAGACCTTGAATATACTATAGTGTATGTAAGATGTGGTAGAACATGGGGATGTCTATCATGAAACACATCTTATAGTCACTGTATATTCTAAATCGTTCCTAGTCGATTGAGCCGTCCGATAATAAGGATAAGGATCGCTCGAGTTTGAGACTAGCATTTGCGATGCAGAGTACCACGTTTCATTGGTAAGGAACATAGAGATGTTCGAAGCATGCAAATGGATATTCATACGATGAATGATTGAACTACCCTATCCGGACTTTCCAAGTGGTTATCACTTATCGAGTGGATAAAGTCCGCGGTTTTCGCCTATTTTATGTCTTAGTAAATTAATTAAACAATCATCGATAATTGTCTGTTTCATCTCAGTATATCATTATGATGAATCTTCGTAATCCACATGTCTAAATTCTCCAACAAAACAAACTTACTGGCGCAAACAATACAGAATGATTCCATAAGTTAAGATTGTCCTAAGTTTGGAAAAGATTTTCTAAGTGTTAGAAAAGGCTTCTCCGAAAACAGCCCTGGCTGATGTAACTGCCGAAAGATTGGCCGAACTAGAGAAATGGTTGGACCATGATCTCAAGGCCAAATGTTACATGCAAAATTGGACAAGTCTAAACAAGTTTGCCATCACTGCAAGAAACCCGGTCATTGGAAACGTAACTGCAAGGAATACCTCGAGCAGTTGCGAACTGCGAAGGGTATGTTCTATATTGAAATAAATGTTTCACTTAACACTACTTCTTGGGTATTGGATACCGGATGTGGATCTCATATTTGCAATGAGTTGCAAGTGATGACAAGAATTAATAGGCTAAGGATGGGTGAGACCCAGCTGAGGCTCAGAAATGGTTCTAGAGTTGAAGACAAAGCTGTGGGAGACGTTTATTTAATTTTGCAGAACGATTTTAAGTTACTTTTGAGAGATGTTTTATTTGTTCCAGATTTGATTAAAAACATTATTTCTGTTTCTATACTTGATAGAGATGGTTATTCTTGCAATTTTGTGAATGGGATTTGCAATATTTACAAGAATGAATGTTTGATTGAAAATGGACAACTTGAAAACGATCTATATAACTTAAAATTAAAAGACGTTCCAATAAATTATGTTGATAAACCGGTAACAACAAAAAAAAGGAAAATCGATAGTCAAAACCCGGCAAACCTTTGGCATGCTAGGCTAGGTCATATTTCCTCAAGGAGGATGAACAAGCTAGTGGGAGAGGGCATGTTTGATATGTCTGATATTAACTCTCTACCTACTTGTGAGTCCTGCCTGAAAGGAAAAATGACTAAATCTCCTTTTAAGGGGAAACCTGAGCGTAGCAAAATCTGTTGGATTTGATCCATACAGATGTTTGTGGTCCATTTAGAATTGGTACTCAATTTGGCCACACCTACTTCATTACCTTTACTGATGATTATTCAAGGTATGGGTATTTATATTTAATGAAATATAAGTCTGAAGCATTTGAAAAGTTCAAAGAATTCAAGGCTGAAGTAGAAAACAAGCTAGGTAAAAGTATTAAAGCACTTCGATCGGATCGAGGTGGAGAATACTTAAGTACCGAGTTTTTGGACTGTCTGAAAGAGAATGGGATTCTCTCTCAGTGGACTCCTCCTATGACACCACAGCTGAATGGTGTATCGGAGCATCGTAATCGAACTTTGTTGGACATGGTTCGATCCATGATGAGCTTCACTGAGCTTCCACCTTCGTTTTGGGGCTACGCGCTTGAAACGGCGGTATTGTTGTTGAACAACGTCCACACCAAAGCAGTGGACAAAACACCATACGAGTTATGGAATGGCAAAGCTCCTAAGTATTCGTACTTGAGGATTTGGGGATGTCCTGCTTACGTGAAGCAGACAGTGGAAGATAAGTTGGATAGTCGATCCACCTTATGTTATTTTGTAGGGTATCCGAAGAATTCAATCGGATATTATTTCTATCATCCTGCTGAAACAAAGGTGTTTGTTTCAAGGAATGCCACCTTCTGGGAGAAGGAGTTCTTATTGGATAAGAAAGGCGAGATGATGGAACTCGAAGAAATTCGAGAAGAACCCGAAATACAAAATAATGATCCTACACCTCAGGAACCATTGATAGACACGCCTATACCTAGAAGATCCGAGAGGACTTCTAGACCTCCTATTCGATATGGTCTTCTTCTTGAAGTGGATCAAGATGAACCCAATGTTGGATGTGATCCAAGAAACTTCAAAGAATCAATTTCTGATGCGGATTCAAATTTATGGCTTGAAGCTATGCAGTCGGAAATAGATTCGATGCATACAAACCAAGTTTGGTCCTTAGTAGATCCTCCAAATGAAATTGTTCCAATAGGGTGTAAATGGATCTACAAGAGAAAGCTTGGGCCTGATGGTAAGGTATTGACCTACAAGGCACGATTGGTGGCGAAAGGTTATACTCAAAGAAAAGGAGTTGACTATGATGAAACCTTTTCACCAGTTGCAATGTTCAAGTCCATAAGAATCCTTATTGCCATAGCTGCTTGGTATGACTATGAGATATGACAAATGGATGTGAAGACTGCATTTCTTAATGGAAACATTAAGGAATAGATCTATATGACGCAGCCTGAGGGATACACATCCATGGGAAGCGAGCATAAGGTATGCAAGCTTCAGAGATCAATCTATGGTCTCAAACAAGCATCAAGAAGTTGGAACCAGAAATTTGATGAAACAATAAAGGATTTTGGTTTCATCAAGAACCCGGAGGAACCGTGCGTGTACAAGAAAGTAGTTAAGGATGCTGTGACATTCTTAGTACTTTATGTTGATGACATCCTACTCATTGGGAATGATGTAGGGATGTTGCAGTCAGCAAAGATATGGTTATCAGGTAGATTATCGATGAAGGATTTGGGTGAGGCATCCTATATTCTAGGGATACAGATCTATAGAGATAGATCTAAGAGATAGATAGGACTCACTCAATCAGCCTACATCGACACCATATTGAAATGGTTTTCAATGGATGGGTCCAAGAGAGGACATCTACCCATGTGTCATGGAGTTTCTCTATCCAAGTCTATGTGTCCCAAGACTGATGAAGAGATAGAGAAAATGACACATGTACCATATGCGTCAGCCATTGGTAGTATCATGTATGAGATGATATCTACCAGACCGGATGTAGCATTTGCTCTAAGTGTCACGAGCAGATATCAAGCTAATCCCGGTCAAATGCATTGGAAAGCCGTGAAGGACATTCTTAAGTACTTACGAAGGACTAAGAATATGTTCATGGTATATGGAGGAAGAGAACTAAAATTGGAAGGCTATACCGACTCTATCTTCCAAAGTGACGTGGATGACTCGAAGTCAACCTCTGGATTTGTGTTCATGCTCAATGGAGGTGCTGTCTCTTGGAAGAGTTCCAAGCAGGACACCACAGCGGATTCCACCACTGAGGCAGAATACATTGCAGCATCAGCTGCTGCTAAAGAGGCCGTTTGGATGAGGAATTTCGTCCAAGAGTTGGGCGTCATTTCTGAAGTTGTTGGTCCAATCCCGGTATACTGTGACAACACGGGTGCCATTGCTCAGGCAAAGGAACCAAGGTCTCATCAAAGATCCAAACACGTACTGAGGAAATACCACATCATCCGGGAGATTGTGGAAAGAGAAGACATCACTGTCGAAAGAGTGGCCTCTGCAGACAATATCGCTGATCCACTTACTAAGCCCTTGCCAGGACCATTATTTGACAAACATCGCGAAGCAATGGGTCCACGTAGTATGACTAGTTGGCTTTAGGGCAAGTGGGAGATTGAAAGAGTGGGTGCCCGGTGAGCCAAATTTTGGCTAAGGGCTTTGATGACTCTTTGTATAAACAAACTTTTGTTTAATATAATTTACACTTTTATTAATGAAAATGACTTTATCTTTCTTCATATTGTTATATTGTGATATACTATTGTTGTTTTGATAAAGACCTTGAATATACTATAATGTATGTAAGATGTGGTAGAACATGGGGATGTCTATCATGAAACACATCTTATAGTCACTGTATATTCTAAATCGTTCCTAGTCGATTGAGCCGTCCGATAATAAGGATAAGGATCGCTCGAGTTTGAGACTAGCATTTGCGATGCAGAGTACCACGTTTCATTGGTAAGGAACATAGAGATGTTCGAAGCATGCAAATGGATATTCATATGATGAATGATCGAACTACCCTATCCGGACTTTCCAAGTGGTTATCACTTATCGAGTGGATAAAGTCCGCGGTTTTGGTTGTACACCATTAGTCCTTACTACTTGAAACATCATTGAGACTCTATATGCTAGTACTGTGCTTTGACTCGTTTACCGACTCTATTGGGGTCATCAGGTGTCGGGATTGGGTACAGTTACGACACATATAGGAGTCGATGCTTTGTTGTCAAGGATTCACCACATACTTGCGAGTGTGGATATCCTATGCAATCTGAGGAGATATTAGTGTGACGAATCTCTGGTCAGAGTACTTGATGTGATTTAAGAAATGGTTTCTTAGTAGCACATGCGATGTCATTATTTGATCTTCAAGATGTATTGCATAGTTATCGAATCTAGAATGACTCTCGATTTACCAATGGTTGTTGATTCGATCGGGATATATGGATGAAGGGACCGTACTGTACGCTAACCAAAATCTATTGGTTCTTGTAGGCACTATCAGTGATACCTAGGGAATCATGGGGCGATGTTTCTAGGCGCTCTTACCATGATTCGATGGGCAAGTCGGAAATTGTTGTTCCGAGTCACAAGGAGTTGTGGGCCCACGGCTAGCTGTATCCCTGAACCATTGAGGGTCACACAGAGTAATGGATTTTTAATTCCCGTTGAGATAGTTAAATTTAAAGAGTTATATTTAATGAACAAAGAAGTTGGACTTCTTATTTAAGAGTAGAGGAGTAAGATTTCCTAAAATGACATAGGGATGGGCATTTTTGGAAATCACTGAATTCGGATTCAGAAAAATTTATCTTGACTTTAAAAGGTGCAGAAATGGTTTCTGTGAACATTGGTAAAATCGGTTTATCAATCAGAGTCACGATGAATTTTATATTAATTTCTGAACATGCGGGCTTTGCTTGTCAGGCTTGAACTTATGACTAATGGGCCCTAAGCTATTAGCAGCCCACATTATAAATAAGTTATTGCAGTACAGAAATTAAACAACAGGGTCACAATTTTCGAAAACCTAGCTGATTTTCTCTCAAAGTGGCCGCCCCTTTTTCTCTACTCGGGAAAATCCAGCCTGTGAATTTTGAATTTGCAGTCTGGTTTAACGGATCAAATTCGTTAATTCTCTTCGTAGAAACTTCTGATAGATTTTCTAGTGCAATCTATCAGAGGGATTAAATCTCTGTTCGTGGACCTGATTGAAGAACAGTTCGTCCATCAGTTCCTGGGAGATACAACAAGAGCAGAGCAATCTGTTGGTGTCCATAATCTCGATTCGAGATTGGAGGTAAAAATTTATAATTGTTATTTAATTTTTACACACACACAATTTAATCGTAAAGTTTTGATACCCATTATGGAATCATTCCATATAAAATTTTTAAACTTCCGCTGCACCGGGTATCAATTCTGATTGATCTGACCGCCGTTCTCCAACAAAGGGGCCCGATCTGCAGTGAACCTAGCCACGCTGACTTGGAATGAGTTCAAAGAGGTATTCTATGGGAAGTATTTTACGGTGATCACGAGGACTAGACTTGCAAGGGAGTTTCTGGATCTTCGTCAAGGAAGCATGAGCATTTCTGAGTATGTTAAGAAGTTAGAGAGGGGACGGTATTTTGTGCCCATGATTTCTGGAACCCTCCCTGAGGAACTAAAACACTTCATGGAGGTACTGAATGCCTCCATTTTTTGAGATGTCAGGTTGTGTACTAACCCGAATCCAAAAAATAAAAATTAATTGGATAATTTTGATTAGTATGGTCAAAACATGATTAAGAAACTTCCTAAAAAGTCTAAGGAGTTTAAAAATGGATTTAGAACACTAAAAAATTACTTGAAGGGTTCCAAACTATCGGGTGGATCAGATGATCCGAACCCAAGGATCATATGATCTGTAATTGGGAAGTTTGGAGGCATCGGTCAAGATCTGATGAAAGATTTTGGACCATCCGAACTCAAGGTGGAAAAGTTTCCAAATCAGTCATCGTGATGATGTCATGAATGACTTATTTTTGTGGGATCGGACGATCCAAAGAGTAGGATCGGACCATCCGAAGTGCTGGCTAGACAGATGGCTTGCATGCAGAGATCGGACGATCCGATGGGGGAGTTCGGACTATCCAAACTCCAAATATTAATAAAGGGTCCGAGAGCCTCATTTTTGCACCAATAAAACTTCTTCCTCTCTCCTTTAATAGGGTATTTTAGGTGTTCTAGCCACCTAGGTAGGTCCGGAATTTGGCGAACAGTCTCCGGAGTATTAGCGGAGTGGTTCCCAAGTTGCGGGGCAGTCGCCATCAATGGACTGACGATGGACGCAAGTATGGTTCGAGTTCCCTAAAAATATTAGGGAGTATTTAATAGTTTAGTTATGGCTTTGAGAGCATTTTTAGTGATGCATAGGTGTTTTTGCATTGTAGTGTTGGACTGTAGATGTGGGGCATGTAGGAGTATGTTACTGAGGTATAGACGTATTATTCGAGATACCAGGTTGAATATACATGTATTATGTTTGCATGTTTTCTATGGCGTTTGTATATTCATTGATATTATGCTGCATGCATGAACATGTTGAGCTTTATGCCTTGATTTGCATATCCGTAGTAGGGGTCGCTCAGTCCCATATTTTTAGTGGATGGATTCCATGGATTTGGGTCCGGATATATCCACAGTTTTATGGTATGGGAGCCATGAAAGAGTGGGTGCCCGGTGAGCCAACTTGTGGCTAAGGGCTTTTATGACTCTATGTATAAACAATATTTTGTTTAATATAATTTACACTTTTATAATGGCATTTACTTTATCTTTTATCATATTATTATGTTGTGACATACTATAAGATGTTTAGATGAAGACCTTGAATAACTATAGTGTATGTAAGATGTGGTGGCACATGGGGATGGCTATCATGAAACACATCTTATAGTCACTGTATATTCTAAACAGTTCCTAGTCGATTGAGCCGTCCGTTAATAAGGATAAGGATCGCTCGAGATTGAAACTAGCATTTGCGATGCCGAGTACCACGTTTCATTGGTATGGAACATAGAGATGTTCAAAGCATGCAAATGGATATTCATACGATGAATGATCGAACTACCTATCCGGACTTTCCAAGTTGTTATCACTTATCGAGTTGATAAAGTTCGCGGTTTTGGTTGTACACCATTAGTCCTTACTACTTGAAACATCATTGAGACTCTATATGCTAGTACTGTACTTTGACTCGTTTACCGACTCTATTGGGGTCATCAGGTGTCGGGATTGGGTACAGTTACGACACATATAGGAGTCGATGCTTTGTTGTCAAGGATTCACCACATACTTGCGAGTGTGGATATCCTATGCAAACTGAGGAGATATTAGTGTGACGAATCTCTGGCCAGAGTACATGATGTGTTTTAAGAAATGGTTTCTTAGTAGCACATGAGATGTCACTATTTGATCTTCAAGATGCATTGCATAGTTATCGAATCTCGAACGAATCTCGATTTACCAATGGTTGTTGATTCGATCGGGATATTTGGATGAATGGACCGTACTGTACGCTAACCAAAACCTATTGGTTCTTGCAGGCACTATCAGTGATACCTAGGGAATCATGGGGCGATGTTGCTAGGCGCTCTTGCCATGATTCGATGGGCAAGTCGGAAATTGTTGTTCCGAGTCACAAGGAGTTCTGAGCCTACGGCTAGCTGTATCCCTGAACCATTGAGGGTCACACAAGTAATGGATTTTTAATCCCCGTTGAGATAATTAAATTTAAAGAGTTAAATTTTGTGAATAAAGAAGTGGGACTTCTTATTTAAGAGTAGAGGGAGTAAGATTTCCTAAAATGACATAGTGATGGACATTTTTGGAAACCACTGAATTCGGATTCAGAAAATTTATCTTGACTTTAAAAGATGCAGAAATGGTTTCTGTGCACATTGGTGAAATTGGTTTATCAATCTGAGTCACGATGAATTTTATATTAATTTCTGAACATGCGGGCTTTGCTTGTCAGGCTTGAATTTAGGACTAATGGGCTCTAAGCTGTTAGCAGCCCACATTATAAATAAGTTATTGCAGTACAGAAATTACACACAACTTACACTCAGATTTTCGAAAACCCTAGCCTCCAGTCTAGGAATTTTCGGCCGCCCCCCTCTCTCTGTCTTAGAGAATTTTCAGTCTGCGAATTTCGAATTTGCAGTCTGAATTAGCAGATCATATCTGTTCTATCTCTTCGTAGAAACTTCTGATAAACTTTCTAGTGCAGTCTATCAGAGGGATTAAACTTCTGTCCGTGGACCTGATTGAAGAATTGTTCGCTCATCAGTTTCTGGGATATACAACAAGAGCAGTTTAATCTGTTGGTGTCCATAATCTCGTTTCGAGATTTTAAGGTAAAATTTATATTGTTTAAATTTTATATTATCAATTTTAATCGTAGGAATTTGATACCCATATGGAATCGTTCCATATAAAATTTTAAAACTTTCGCTGCACCGGGTATCATTTTTTTTCTGATCCGGAGAACGACCGTGTTCCAACAGTGGCATCAGAGCCAGGCTGTTCTCGGATTTTACGATTAAAATTTTATCGATTGTACAAAGCCTCGATTTTTCAGAAAAATAAAACGAAAAAGAAAAAAAAAATATTTTTGGGGCTGCCCGCTGCCCGAAGGCAGCGAGCAGCGCCGCGTGCAGCCCTGCGCGCAGATGGGCTGCACGCAGCAGCCCTGCGCGAGCTAGGGCAAGCGTTTCCCTAGCCCGCGTAGCTGGGCCGCATGGAGCCTGGGATTGTCCCGGGCTGCCCAGAAAATTTTTTTATTAAAAATTAAATTTTTTCGTGAATTATGAATTCTAGCCCAAAATGGTTTTGGGCCTAGTTTTTGGCCCGATTGAAAATTATTTCAGTTGGTCCACGAGGCAATGGGTCAAAATTGTTTGAGCCCAAAATTTTTAAAAAAATTAATTTTTGGATAAATTTTGAATTTTGGAAATTTATAAATTTAATCCCATAAATTAAATCTTTAATTATTAATTTCGGTACAATTGATAATAAAATATGATTTTATGTATAAAATTGGATTTTATATGTAAAATATGATTTTAAGGATAAACTAGATAAAATATGATTTTATATATAAAATAAGATTTTATATATGAAATATGATTTTATCTATTTATATTTATTGCAATTGCATGATATCCAATAAATTAATTTTTGAATTAAATATTATTGGATAAGGATGATCGATTGCCATGACCAATATTATAGGTGTATGTTAGGTTGTTTACATTTGACTTTATTATTGATTGTTGGGTTTTATTAATGGGCCTGGTTTATGGCCCAAATTTGATTTTATCATTTGTAATAAAAGTGGGTCTGGTTTATGGCCCGTTCCCACCCCTACAATGTATCCCTTTATTTGTCATAGTAATTTATTGTAAATTCACTAGAAATAGTGGGAGTTTTTGAAGATGGAGGTGGGACCAGTAAGCAATGATAAAGACTGAAGAAATGTAAATTGGAAGCACAATGTAATAGGATTGCATTGCATACTTGCATATCACCTAGGATTGCACTTAGTCTCGTGATTGGCAACCACGGGTAAATTAGTAATGGAATCGATCATCCTAAAATATAATATATGATATTATCGTTGTATGCATGTTTAGACTAAATTGTATGAATCCCGCAAGCATACAAATTTTAAATGATGAGACAAATTTTCAAAATTAAAATCCCTCATTTTAAATATGATTTAAAATTGATATCAAGATAAATAAAGGAAATTTAAATATTGTTTAAATGTTCCTACCTTCCATCAACGATCAATGTATGAGATGCTACCCGTGGATACGGTCCGGCTCATATTATTGGGGGGGCCCGTTCGTCGGAAAGCTGTACATTGGATCGACACATGTTGTAAGTTGGATGGAACTCCCATGGGATTGGCTCATATTATTGGGGATCCACATGGCGACCGTCCATCACAACTTAATATTGATGGGTCATCTTGACATGTCACAATAAACGGCGTCATATTATTGGGCCCTTATTGGACATGAGGTAAAAACATGGAGGTTGCTTTAGAAGCAATTGGGCTCTACCTTTTGAAAATTATGGTTGGCTGATATTATTCGGGATTATAGTTTGTCAATTGGACTCCATGTTTCCACTAAAGAAAATGTTTCTCTCTTTCACTAGAGGGTAGTGAAATCGTTAAAATAGTGGGAGTGAGATTCATAAAATAAATTTTGCCTATTTTATGTCTTAGTAAATTAATTAAACAATCACTGATTATTGTCTGTTTCTTTTCAGTATTTCATTAAGATGAATTTGCGCAATCCACTATTCTCTATTCTCGAACAAAATAAACTGACTGGCACAAATTATACGGAATGGTTCCGTAAGTTGAAGATTGTCTTGACCTCGGAGAAGATGTTCTACGTATTAGAAAAATATCCTCCGAAGGAAGCACCAGCTGATATAAGTCCGGAAGAGTTGGCCAAACTTGATAAATGGTGGGACCATGATATCAAGGCCAAATGCTATATGCAAGCTTCGATGTCTGATGAACTCCAGAGGCGATTTGAGGATACCGTGAATGCTTCTGACATTCACGTACAACTCAAGGAACTTTTTGGGGCTCAATCGAGAGCTGAAAGGTTCGCTACTGTAAAAGAGTTAATGACGTGTCGCATGCGTGAAGGGACTTCGGTCTGTGATCATGGGGTACGCGTGATTTGGCTCATTCAGAAGTTGGTAACGCTTGAATTGGTATTGGAGCATGAACTCAATGTGGACTTATTACTTCTCTCTCTTCCTTCATCGTTTGACGGTTTTGTGGTGAATTTCAATATGAACAAGATAGAGGCCTCCCTTGAAGAGATGGTCAATATGCTTGTAACTTATGAAGCCACTTTAAAGAAGGATAAACCGGTTCTCTTGGTGGGCTCCTCTTCTTCTGCTAAGAAGGGGCCAAGTACAAAGGGTAAGAAACGTTCTGCCCCATCCAAGAAAACCGGACCCGAGAAGAAGAACAAGACAAAGGCTTCAAACATGGAAAAGTCCAAGGATGTTTGCCATCACTTCAAGAAACCCGGTCATTGGAAAATTAACTGCAAGGAATATCTAGAGCAGTTGCGAACTGCGAAGGGTATGTTTTATATTGAAATAAATGTTTCACTTAATACTACTTCTTGGGTATTGGATACCGGATGTGGATCTCACATTTGCAATGATTTGCAGGTGATGACAAGAAGTCGCAAGCTTAGAATGGGTGAGACCCAGCTGAGACTCGAAAATGGTTCTAGAGTTGAAGCCAAAGCTGTGGGAGACGTTTATTTAATTTTGCAGAACGATTTTAAGTTACTTTTGAGAGATGTTTTATGTTGGAGAACGCGGCGATCAGATCAATCAGTATTGATACCCGGTGCAGCGGAAGTTTAAAAAATTTTATATGGAACGATTCCATATTGGGTATCAAAACTTACGATTAAATTGTATGTGTAAAAATTAAATAACAATTATAAATTTTTACCTTTAATCTCGAATCGAGATTTTGGACACCAACAGATTGCTCTGCTCTTGTTGTATATCCCTGGAACTGATGGACGAACTGTTCTTCAATCAGGTCCACGAACGGATATTTAATCCCTCTGATAGATTGCACTAGAAAATCTATCAGAAGTTTCTACGAAGAGATTAACGAATTTGATCCGTTAAACCAGACTGTAATTCAAAATTCACAGACTGGATTTTACCGAGCAGAGGGGAGAGGGGGTCGACAACTTCAGAGGAAAATCACTAGGGTTTTTCGAAAATTTTGTGACCTGTTGTCTGTAATTTCTGTACTGCAATAACTTATTTATAATGTAGGCCGCTAACAGCTTAGGGCCCATTAGTCATAAGTTCAAGCCCGACAAGCAAAGCCCGCATGTTCAGAAATTAATATAAAATTCATCGTGACTCAGATTGATAAACCAATTTCACCAATGTGCACAGAAACCATTTCTGCACCTTTTAAAGTCAAGATAAATTTTTCTGAATCCGAATTCAGTGACTTCCAAAAATGCCCATCCCTATGTCATTTTAGGTAAATCTTACTCCTCTACTCTTAAATAAGAAGTCCAACTTCTTTAACTATCTCAACGGGGATTAAAAATCCATTACTCTGTGTGACCCTCAATGGTTCAGGGATACAGCTAGCCGTGGGCTCACAACTCCTTGTGACTCGGAACAACAATTTCCGACTTGCCCATCGAATCATGGTAAGAGCGTCTAGCAACATCGCCCCATGATTCCCTAGGTATCACTGATAGTGCCTGCAAGAACCAATAGATTTTTGTTAGCGTACAGTACGGTCCCTTCATCCAAATATCCCGATCGAATCAACAACCATTGGTATATCGAGAGTCGTTCGAGATTCGATAACTATGCAATACATCTTGAAGATCAAATAGTGACATCGCATGTGCTACTAAGAAACCATTTCTTAAATCACATCATGTACTCTGGCCAGAGATTCGTCACACTAATATCTCCTCAGATCGCATAGGATATCCACACTCGCAAGTATGTGGTGAATCCTTGACAACAAAGCATCGACTCCTATATGTGTTGTAACTGTACCCAATCCCGACACCTGATGACCCCAATAGAGTCGGTAAACGAGTCAAAGCACAGTACTAGCATATAGAGTCTCAATGATGTTTCAAGTAGTAAGGACTAATGGTGTACAACCAAAACCGCGGACTTTATCCACTCGATAAGTGATAACCACTTGGAAAGTCCGGATAGGGTAGTTCGATCATTCATCATATGAATATCCATTTGCATGCTTCGAACATCTCTATGTTCCTTACCAATGAAACGTGGTACTTTGCATCGCAAATGCTAGTCTCAAACTCGAGCGATCCTTATCCTTATTATCGGACGGCTCAATCGACTAGGAACAGTTTAGAATATACAGTGACTATAAGATGTGTTTCATGATAGACATCCCCATGTTCTACCACATCTTACATACACTATAGTATATTCAAGGTCTTTATCAAAACAACAATAGTATATCACAATATAACAATTTGAAGAAAGATAAAGTCATTGCCATTAATAAAAGTGTAAATTATATTAAACAAAAGATTGTTTATACAAAGAGTCATCAAAGCCCTTAGCCACAAGTTGGTTCACCGGGCACCTACTCTTTCATTTTATTTGTTCCAGACTTGATTAAAAACATTATTTCTGTTTCTATGCTTGATAGAGATGGTTTTTCTTGCAATTTTGTGAATGGGATTTGCAATATTTACAAGAATGAATGTTTGATTGGAAATGGACAACTTGAAAACGATCTATATAACTTAAAATTAAAAGACGTTCCAATAAATTATGTTGATAAACCGGTAACAACGAACAAAAGGAAAATCGATAGTCAAAACCCGGCAAACCTTTGGCATGCTAGGCTAGGTAATATTTCATCAAGGAGGATGAACAAGCTAGTGGGAGAGGGCATGTTTGATATGTCTGATATTAACTCTCTACCTACTTGTGAGTCCTGCCTGAAAGGAAAAATGACTAAATCTCCTTTCAAAGGAAAACCTGAGCGTAGTCAAAATCTATTGGATTTGATCCATACGGATGTTTGCGGACCATTTAGTATTGGTACAAAATTTGGTCACACCTACTTCATTACCTTTACTGATGATTATTCTAGGTATGGGTACTTATATTTGATGAAATATAAGTCTGAATCATTTGAAAAGTTCAAAGAATTCAAGGCTGAAGTAGAAAACAAACTAGGTAAGAGGATTAAAGCACTTCGATCAGATCGAGGTGGAGAATACTTGAGTACCGAGTTTTTGAGCTATCTAAAAGAGAATGGGATTCTCTCTCAATGGACTCCTCCTATGACACCTCAGCTTAATGGTGTTTCGGAGCGTCGCAATCGAACTTTGTTGGACATGGTTCGATCCATGATGAGCTTCACTGAGCTCCCACCTTCGTTTTGGGGCTATGCTCTTGAAACGGCGGTATTGTTGTTGAACAACGTTCACACTAAAGAAGTGAACAAAACACCATACGAGTTATGGAATGGCAAAGCTCCTAAGTATTCGTACTTGAGGATTTGGGGATGTCCTGCTTACGTGAAGCAGACAGTGGGAGATAAGTTGGATAGTCGATCCACCTTATGTTATTTTGTAGGGTATCCGAAGAATTCAATCGGATATTATTTCTATCATCCTACTGAAACAAAAGTGTTTGTTTCAAGGAATTCCACCTTCTTGGAGAGGGAGTTCTTATTGGATAAGAAAGGCAAGATGATGGAACTCGAAGAAATTCGAGAAGAACCCAAGATACAAAATAATGATCCTACACCTCAGGAACCATTGATTGACATGCCTATTACTAGAAGATCCGAGAGGACTTCTAGGCCTCCTATTAGATATGGTTTTCTTCTTGAAGGGGATCAAAGTGAACCCGACATTGGATGTGATCCAAGAAACTTCAAGGAAGCAATTTCTGATGCAGATTCGAATTTATGGCTTGAAGCTATGCAGTCGGAAATAGATTCGATGCATACAAACCAAGTTTGGACTTTAGTAGATCCTCCCGATGGAATTGTTCCAATAGGGTGTAAATGGATATATAAGAGAAAACTTGGGCCTGATGGAAAGGTACTGACCTACAAGGCACGATTGGTGGCAAAAGGTTATACTCAAAGACAAGGAGTTGACTGTGATGAAACTTTTTCACCAGTCGCAATGTTCAAGTCCATAAGAATTCTTATTGCCATAGCAGAATGGTATGACTATGAGATATGGCAAATGGATGTGAAGACTGCATTTCTTAATGGAAACATTAAGGAAGAAATCTATATGAAGCAGCCCGAGGGATTCACATCCATGGGAAGCGAGCATAAGGTATGCAAGCTTCAGAGATCGATCTATGGTCTCAAACAAGCATCAAGAAGTTGGAACCAGAAATTTGGTGAAACAATAAAGGATTTTGGTTTCATCAAGAACCCGGAGGAACCGTGCGTATACAAGAAAGTAGTTAAGGATGCTGTGACATTCTTAGTACTTTATGTTGATGACATCTTACTCATTGGGAATGATGTAGGGATGTTGCAGTCAACAAAGATATGGTTATCAGGTAGATTCTCGATGAAGGATTTGGGTGAGGCGTCCTATATTCTAGGGATACAGATCTATAGAGATAGATCTAAGAGAATGATAGGACTTACTCAAGCTACCTACATCGACACTATATTGAAAAGGTTTTCAATGGATGAGTCCAAGAGAGGACATCTACCTATGTGTCATGGAGTCTCTCTATCCAAGTCTATGTGTCCCAAGACTGACGAAGAGATAGAGAAAATGACACACATACCATATGCGTCAGCCATAGGGAGTATCATGTATGGGATGATATCCACCATACCGGATGTGGCATTTGCTCTAAGTGTCACGAGCAGATATCAAGCCAATCCCGGTCAAATGCATTGGAAAGCTGTGAAGGATATTCTTAAGTACTTGAGAAGAACTAAGAATGTATTCATGGTTTATGGAGGAAGAGAACTGAAATTGGAAGGCTATACCGACTCTAGCTTCCAAAGTGACGTGGATGACTTGAATTCAACCTCTGGATTTGTGTTCATGCTCAATGGCGGTGCTGTCTCTTGGAAGATTTCCAAGCAGGACACCACAGCGGATTCCACCACTGAGGCAGAATACATTGCGGCATCAGCTGCTGCTAAAGAGGCCGTTTGGATAAGGAATTTCGTCCAAGAGTTGAGCGTTATTCCTGAAGCTGTTGGTCCAGTCCCGGTGTACTGTGACAACACAGGTGCCGTTGCTCAGGCAAAGGAACCAAGGTCTCATCAAAGATCCAAACACGTACTGAGGAAATACCACATCATCCGGGAGATCGTGGAAAGAGGAGACATCACTGTCGAGAGAGTGGCCTCTGCAGACAATATCGCTGATCCACTTACTAAGCCCTTGCCAGGACCATTAATTGACAAACATCGCGAAGCAATGGGACTACGTAGTATGACTAGTTGGCTTTAGGGCATATGGTATCCATGAAAGAGTGGGCGCCCGGTGAGCCAACTTGTGGCTAAGGGCTTTTATGACTCTATGTATAAACAATCTTTTGTTTAATATAATTTACACTTTTATAATGGCATTTACTTTATCTTTTATCATATTATTATGTTGTGACATACTATAAGATGTTTAGATGAAGACCTTGAATATACTTTAGTGTATGTAAGATGTGGTGGCACATGGGGATGGCTATCATGAAACACATCTTATAATCACTGTATATTCTAAACAGTTCCTAGTCGATTGAGCCGTCCGTTAATAAGGATAAGGATCGCTCGAGATTGAGACTAGCATTTGCGATTCCGAGTACCACGTTTCATTGGTATGGAACATAGAGATGTTCAAAGCATGCAAATGGATATTCATACGATGAATGATCGAACTACCCTATCCGGACTTTCCAAGTGGTTATCACTTATCGAGTGGATAAAGTCCGCGGTTTTGGTTGTACACCATTAGTCCTTACTACTTGAAACATCATTAAGATTCTATATGCTAGTACTGTACTTTGACTCGTTTACCGACTCTATTGGGGTCATCAGGTGTCGGGATTGGGTACAGTTACGACACATATAGGAGTCGATGCTTTGTTGTCAAGGATTCACCACATACTTGCGAGTGTGGATATCCTATGCAATCTGAGGAGACATTAGTGTGACGAATCTCTGGCCAGAGTACATGATGTGTTTTAAGAAATGGTTTCTTAGTAGCACATGCGATGTCACTATTTGATCTTCAAGATGCATTGCATAGTTATCGAATCTCGAACGACTCTCGATTTACCAATGGTTGTTGATTCGATCGGGATATTTGGATGAAGGGACCGTACTGTACGCTAACCAAAATCTATTGGTTCTTGCAGGCACTATCAGTGATACATAGGGAATCATGGGGCGATGTTGCTAGGCACTCTTACCATGATTCGATGGGCAAGTGGGAAATTGTTGTTGCGAGTCACAAGGAGTTATGATCCCACGGCTAGCTGTATCCCTGAACCATTGAGGGTCACACAAGTAATGGATTTTTAATCCCCGTTGAGATAATTAAATTTAAAGAGTTAAATTTAGTGAATAAAGAAGTGGGACTTCTTATTTAAGAGTAGAGGGAGTAAGATTTCCTAAAATGACATAGTGATGGACATTTTTGGAAACCACTGAATTCGGATTCAGAAAATTTATCTTGACTTTAAAAGATGCAGAAATGGTTTCTGTGCACATTGGTGAAATTTGTTTATCAATCTGAGTCACGATGAAATTAAACAACACAGGTCATAATTTTCGAAAACCCTAGAGCAGTCTCTCTAGAGAATTCGGCCGCCCCCCCCTCCCCTACTGTGTTCGAAAATTCAGTCTGTGAATTTTTGAATTTGCAGACTGATTTAATAGATCATATCTGTTCTATCTCTTCGTAGAAACTTCTGATAGACTTTCTAGTGCAGTCTATCAGAGGGATTAAATTTCAGTTCCTGGGATATACAACAAGAGCAGTTTAATCTGTTGGTGTCCATAATCTCGTTTCAAGATTTTAAGGTAAAATTTATATTGTTTAAATTTTATATTATCAATTTTAATCGTAGGAATTTGATACCCATATGGAATCGTTCCATATAAAATTTTAAAACTTTCGCTGCACCGGGTATCATTTTTTTTCCGATCCGGAGAACGACCGTGTTCCAACAATCCACCTATTGATGCGACGGCCTAGCGTGCTACATATCATGGCGCCTTGACTGAGCAGTCTTCTGGATAGGATTTTCCTGTAACCCGTCATATTGCATGTGCATGCATGGCATATGTATATTAGTACTCTCGTACTGAGCTTTAATGCTCATGTCCAGTATTTTTTTTGTGTTGACTGGATATCTCATTCGACGGGGCAGGTGCAGATAGTGCGCCCAGGGAGTTGGAGTAGTCATTGTCTAGAGAGAGACAACAGGGGTAGCTGTTAGGTTCTATTGTTAATATTTATTCGATTGAGTTGTATATTGGTTTTATTTATCCGGTTGTATTTTATCGGTCTAGCATTTATTTAAGTTTACACAATTTATTTCTGATTTATAGTTAATTGAATTCTTAATTAAGCTTTAACCTCTGCATAGTGTTGATCTGGGTTGGTTCACTATATTTATTGGTATCAGAGCATGCAATATGAACTTTTGGGACATAGTGTTTAGATATTTGGGTTATCCTTGTAAAGTGAAGATTGGAACATCAGATGTGGAAATTTCGGGGTATTTGGGTTTGCCCAAGACCATCATCATCTTGATGATCTTCAAAAACTTGATTTATTGGAATTGTAGAAGTATTGTGTTCGAGATACAGGGTTTCGACTCGTGTGGATCCTATATTTGGATCGAGTACCAGATGCCAGAGGCAGTGGCAGAAGATTGGTTGGGGAACATGTGATGCTTGTGTCCATGTTACTTCAACATAGATAGCACTCCTCTGAAGAATCTCCAAAAGAATTTGGAGAGATTGTCGTAAAGATATTGCCGGATAATGGACAATTTAATGGGACAAATATTTTGGAGATCGTGTAGAATAGGTCTGTCAAGCATGCTTGTATGGATACTTTCAGGTGGCAGACTGGAAACTGCACATTCAAGATCAGTAGACGGAATGAAAGATTTCCGCATGTATTTGGATTTTAAATATTGTGTTAAGGATTGTTGTAAACAGTATTTCAGTTGGAAGCAATTGAATCATTGTATTATTGATTCCAGACTATTAGAATTTTTAGTGGTTGTAACTAAGGATTTGTAATAAGAATTGTATTAAACCTGATTCAGTGGCTTAATGATTTTCAGTATTGGGTTATACAGATAATTCCAGTGAGTTTTTTAGTTGATCAATGTTCAACTATTGTGACTCATAGGTTTTTGAGTAATTGGATTGTAAGTACTTGCCATGTGATTAGTTCTAGGCATTTTCCTAGAATGGTTGGATAAGTATAGGAATTTGGGATTGATTCCAAGGATGATGGACTTCATCGAGAGCAGGGTGATGGTTTATACCAGGGGATGTGAACTGTGTTGGTTGATCGAGATGGGTGAGGAAGCGCAACCCTATGCCAGTGTTTTCTGGGAGGGTTTATTCCAGATAGGCTTTCAGGGGATGCTACCTCAGTCCTGATATTTTACGCAGTTTAGCCAGGAGTATAACTATTGGAATGGTTTTCAGCTATAGGTGAATTCAATGGAATTAGTTTTGGTACTGGGTTAGTGCCAAGGAAATTTGTTTTGTTACATAATTTGATTTCCTGTGGCCAGAATAATTTTGGAATGGATTTTTCTCGACTGGTGAGAATTCTACACAGGGTGATTCTGTTTATTGGGAATTACTAGAAGGATAGATCTTGTAGGAGGATTGAAGATTACCATTGATTAGTCAGAGTATCGTCTGGTTTCGTTAGAAATTGAAATTTTGCCAAGTAAGGAGACACGAATTTATGCCAGCATGTCTGGGTGGATTTTATTCCAAATGAGATGGTAGGAAGGTTACCTCAGTCCCGGTGTCTTATGAAGTCATAGCAAGGAATATAACTACCGGTAGAAGACTCGATAAAATAAAAATAAAATAAACCGAGTTGTTTTTGGTACTGGAGTAGTACTAAGGAATTTAGTGTACTTATTATCTGAATCGGCTAGAGATTCAAGATAAGATTTTCTTTTGACGAGATTGTCTAATACAGGATTATTCTTTAATATAAGTAAGTCCAAAACTAAGTATGCAATAAAATGTTTATCGTATGATGAACTGGGATAATCATGGCAATTAGATTCAGTCTAGTATATGAGATTCGCTCCAATGAATACTCTTAGCTATCGTCTAACTCCGTCAGCAATAGGAGTGATGAATTCAGTGCGATTCTTGTAATTCCATGTGTTTGGGATTATAAGACTGACCGACGATTTCGGTTGGGGAATTCTAGCAAGTGAACTAGGTCAAGTTATAATATATTTGGATTGAGTCCAAGTCGATCTCACAGAGACTATTGTTTAAATACTAAGATATAAATTATTCAATTTAATCTAAGCTAATTAAAATGGGGGATTTTTATATATTAACTACTAATTAAAATAAACTAAATTATTCTAAAGCAAATATTTTAATTAAATTAAAAGAGCAAAATATTTTTAAAATGGATTCAAATTTCATGAAAATAACCAGGAACTCACAACGGTACCATACATCGATGATTGCCACTTATTGGATTTAATCAAGCAAGAATCATTCATATTCACGATGCAATTCTCTAAAATAATTATTAATATATTTCTAGAGTTAACAATCCTATTTTCATTTAACAGTCCAATTATTTCTAATTAAATTTAATTAAACAAAAACGCATTCGAAACTATGGAATTTCATCTTTCGCCTAAAATCGCACATAGAAACCGAATACTATATCTAGTCGTTTAACCATGTGTTGAATAATATTTTTGAAACTAATTTCAATCTCTTATTTTTCAAGTCCAGATCGAACAACAAACATGCAATTAATTGGCCAGATTAAAAGCAAGAATTATGCACGGATATTAATTAATAAACATAAAATAAATCAAAACATTAATCAATCCATTCCATGAACAAAAATCAATAGTCTAGCCCTATCTTGGCCCCGGTCAAAGGACGACTACTCCATAATATTAATATAGAACAAAATTCTCATGTTTGAATTCATCATAAATAAATCAAAAGGAGAAGAATAAAGAAAATCTCAGCGATGATGCGCGAGTCTTTCTTGCGTTCTTCGTTTCTTCTCTTCCAAGCTCTCAGCCGTCTTTCGGAAATCTGGTAAAATTTCAAAAGTCAAAAGTCCTCACAAGTTAGGGCTTGATTCTCTTTTATATTTTTCTCCCCAAAAAGCCCTATTTTTCGTCCCAATAAGTATTCAATATTGCCCAAAATAATAAGAGTCTCGAAATTTCCAAATTCTGGCAATAGAATTTTTTTCCAAATCCGCGAAGTGTACGGACCCTGGACAACCTCCGTTCCGGCCTCTGGATATTTATTTTATCTTGTGAATAGTAACCACACAGACCCCGGACACGGGTCCGTGCACACCCTTGGATGTCTTCTGTCTCGGGATTCTTCACAAAACGCATGCACGGAGGTTTGTCCAGACAAGGCACGGGGTCTGGAAATTAAACTGGGAAAATTTCACTTCTAACAAACATGCACGGGCCCCCCTTCCAGAGGGTGCACGGGGTCCGTGTAGTTTTATTTTCTTCAATCCTCTTGGCTTGTTATGATTTTTCCGTGTTTTCCGGTCAAGTTGCAACGTGACATCGCATTATTTGACTTTTTTTTCAATATTTAAAACCTTCTCAAATTTTAGTCAAAACTACAAACACATAAAAGTGTGACGATTTAGGCGCAAAACTTGAAATAAAATGCCAGATAAGCACAAATACGACAAAATAATGTGCCAAATAAGCTATATAATTTGTGCTTGTCAAACCTCCCACACTTAGCTTTTGTTCGTCCTCGAACAAATCAAAATAAATTAGAGATGAAAAATATCAATGATTTACAACACAGAGTGGAACAATCAAAACCTTTCAATCTACCCAATCTCGTCACACCCAGTCAAAAGCTCATACTTCGAAAATCACAAGCCTCGCTTTCGTCGCAATTCAAAACACGAACACTACCCAGAAAAGATCAACGAAATGAGACGTGTTTAGTGTGAGTGTCAGAACATATACTTCTCAAAAGTTTTTCGGTTCAAGGATCCCTCATGTTTATTCATCATTTTTTTTTTCATTTTCTCGCTCCATATGATTGTCTTTCATACCCCTCGGTGCTAAATGTGAAACGAATATGACTCGGTCAAAAGGTATTTTAAGCTTATAACGTTAGGTCACGGCTCACGGCTACAATAAAGGATAGGAAAGCAAAAATGAGTGACAAAACAAGTTTGTCATTTAGCGCAATTAAATAGCTCCAATTCTCTTCGATTATTGAATTTCATCACTTTTTTTAATTCATCAATACAACCCCTTCTTCTTTTTCCTCCTTTTTTTCAATTCAAACCCTTCTTTCATTCAATTAATTCACCAACTCCTTCAAATTTTTTTCTATGAATAACTTGGAGTTTATGTAAATTTACAAAAGCTAAAAGATTTGTTTCTCTCAAAATTTAGGTAGGAGAAATAGTGTATAGGCTAAAAATCAGGTGGTCAATGTAGGACAGAAAAAATGACGAATGGGATCTAATTGTGTGCCATTAGCACACAGCATTCGATTTTTATCAGGCTCAATGGGGTTAATAGGGACAAAAGTGATGCATTAGGTAGGCTCGAAATGCTCAAACAGTCCAAAAATCGCCTAAATCATCCCTAAGTCATAATCATTCAAATTTTCGCTTCGAGGACTAATCAGACAAGTTCTAGGGATAACAATTGCTTCAATTTTTCTTTCTTTTTTTTTTCATGAGATCACCTCTTACCAATTCACAATTAACTTGCATAAGTCTGACAGAAGTGCATGAAGGATGTCTCATAAAGTCAATGCAAATCTAGTTCATATCAAAGTCTCTTCTTGCTACTACAGCTAATCTCATTTAGTTCTAGGCATGAAACAATTTATCAAATGATCAAAAATCTATCAAACTAATTGGTATGTCATGTAAACCACAAGTGCAGTGCCTCAAAAGATACTCATCTCTCTTTTTTAAAAAAAATGTTGCCATGTGATATGAAACAGAGTGTAATGAACGACCTACCCCCCTCCCCCCCTCCCCCCCACACTGTGAAAACGACACTGTCCCCAGTGTTAAATACTTGAAAAATGAATAAGAAAATGAGTAATGCCAGAAACACTTCCCTGAACAATGTCGACGACCATGCAAAACAAGGGGAAAGCGACAGCCTGAGCATAGAAAATAACAAAACCAAATAAATGCGTAAAATAGAAAAATTAAGCACACAAGCACACACATAAGCTTCCAAACTAAATTCAACAAAGAATAAGAACAACTGAGGGCATAACCACAATATCCATTAAACAACTCCAACTAATAACGGTGATAGAGTGCAACAACAGTTAAACACAAGACATAACTAGAACAGGCTATAGTAGCCCAAACTGTGCCAAAAGATGCAACAACAGCAAATAAACTCCAAAACACATATAGTTTAAAACCACCAACAAAAACACCGAAAATATCCAAAATGACACCATCATAAATTACTCCAAACTACTCCTCATCGGAGGTAGAGGTCGACTCATCCAAATCATCAAGTTCAGCGCGGTCAAAAGGTTGAGCATAAACATTAGCAGAGTATTACTATATCCGAGCATGGTGCTCTAGGCGAGCCAACCGACTGCTCAAGGAATCCATGCAGTAAAAAATAGAAAAAAATATCCAACGTGTGCCCCTCGGTGCTCGGGATGGTGCATGGATCTCATCAGGAGGAACATCAGGCTGATCAAGAGCAGACTCTGTATCTGTAGGCGGTGGGACCGGAGGATCGCAAGGATGGTGAGTCAAATGACGGCTGGAAGGGTTTTTGTACCAACCACCCTGCTGAAAAATAAAGTGCATATCGGTCAAGACATTAGTAGTGAGCATATGTTGGACGGAGGAGGAAAGGGAAGTCTCGCCAGTGAAATCAACGCCAGAAGCTGCCAAAATCCGTGAAACTGTAACGGCAAAGGGGGCATGTTGTTTTGCATGTGGAGCACAAGAGAAATGGGCAAAAGTGCGCATGTGTGATATCATGATGCTCGTCAGGGGGATGGCCGCGATGTCTCCCAAGCCCCTCAACATCTTATCGATCAAATACATGTACAAATTTCGGATATCATTATTCCCTGCCTTCCGTGGAATGATGTTACCAATAAGAAAGTAGCAAAGGAGGAGGCTCCACCTCGCCCACGCTTACTTACCGATCGTTTCAGCGGCATAACGAATAATCAAAATAGCAACAAATCCTCTTCACAAAACCTCTAATAAAAACCACGCAACCACAACACACAACAATAAATCCAACCACTCAATCACAACAACAAAACCATCGACAAAACTTCTCGCAACTATACCAATTACAAATAAAATCCTCATACTTCCACACTAAGGAGCGTCATCAATATAAAATAACCAAAGCGATTACCACAGGACCACAAAGACACCTCTAAACAACGCCTTCAAAATTTCACCAACAAGTAGTCGCGAATAACAATCTCAACAATATCCAAAAATTGAACCAACAAATTCTCAATCCAAAACATATTATCAATAACTCCTGTGAATTATGACATGTTCATAATGAACGAGGATTTAAGCCACGCTTACCCAACAAAGTGAGAACGAAATCCAAAAAGCAAAAACAAGGAGCAAAAACGGGACAGGGGCGGTGCGCGGACTGTGGTGTGGGAGTGAGGCGGTGGTATGGAAGCGAAATCGCTGCGGCACGGAGGTGATGGCCAAAGGTGATGGCCGAAGGCTGGAAATCCGAAGGCAAGGGGTCCGTTTGGTGAGAAAACGTGAAAGAAAAATATTTGGGGCTTTAGGGATTTCAAAAGGAAAATTAAACTCGTTTGATGTATTTAAGTTCAAATCAAAGTGCACGGACCCCGTGTAGGGGTCCGGATCCTCCTCCGTGCATTTTTAAAAAAATTCAAAAATAAATAGCACGGACCCCGTTTATGGGTCAGGACACACCCCCGGGTGCCCTCTGTCTCTAAATGTAAGATGTAAGAAGCGCATGGACCCCTGCATGGACCTAGGTTTGGGGTCCGTGTATTTTTATTAACCGTGCAGATTAATGTCCGGACCATGCACGGGGTCTGTGCATGGTCCGTGCCTTTTTCACTCTCTTTTTTTTCAAATAATCAGGCACGAAAATTGACACTTAAAACTCACAAATTGAATCCACACAAATTAGTTTGCATCTAAAAATTTTAGATAAAACACTCAAGCACACAGGATGCAAAATTGTAAAGATACTCCCCTGAATGATACGATTCCCCGCCCTGCACGCGTTCTTCTCTGCAACCAATGAAATATCAGTTTCTGTAAAATATCTGCACCCACAAAAATTCGCTGAGATTAACTAAAGAAGAACTAATATAAATCAAAACAATAAAAAACAAAACGAAACAAATTAAACGAATAAAAGGAAAAGAAACTGGGTTGCCTCTCAGCAAGAACTAAATTTATAAACTATAGCCCGACTGTGCTTCTCTTTTTAATTTGGGTCCTGAAAATTCACGGTGATCTGTTCATCGACCAGTTTTCCACATTGATAAACCTTAAGTCTCTATGGCCGTTCACTTGAAATTTTCCAGTTGCTTCGCTATTGATTTCCAGGGTGCCATAGGGGAAAACTTGAGTGATTGTATATGGTCATGACCAACGTGACTGCAACTTACCTGACATCAACTTCAAACGAGAATTATATAGTAATACATGTTGTCCCACCTAGAATTCTTGTTTCACAATGTTCTGATCATACCAACTTTTGGTCTTTTCTTTGTAAATCTTAGCATTCTCATAAGCATCAAGCCTAAACTCTTCCAATTCTTGCAACTGCAGCAACCTCTCTTCACCTGTGGCTTTGACATTTTAGAAATTTAGTAGCCCAGTAAGCCTTATGTTCAAGTTCAACAGTCAAGTGACATGACTTTCCATACACTAATCGAAATGGAGACATTCCAATTAAAGTTTTAAACGCGATGCGATTAGCCAACTGTGCATCGTCGAGTTTACTAGACCATTCTTTCCTTGAAGCACCAACGGTATTCTCAAGAATGTGTTTGATCTCTATGTTTGACACCTCAACTTGGCCACTGGTCTGAGGATTGTAAGGTGCTGCCACCTTAACTTGGCCACTGGTCTGAGGATTGTAAGGTGCTCTATGTTTGACACCTCAACTTGGCCACTGGTCTGAGGATTGTAAGGTGCTTCCACCTTATGCCTGACCCCATACATGGCTAAAAGACTGTCAAACTGATGGTTACAAAAATGAGTACCCCCATCACTTATAATTGCTCTAGGTGTGCCAAAACGTGAAATAATATTTTTTCTTGAGAATCTGTATGACAACCGTAGCATCATTATTTTGCAAGCAACTGCTTCCACCCATTTAGACACATAGTCTACATTTACCATAATATACTTATTCCCAAAAGAAACTGGGATCGGACCCATGAAATCTATTCCCCACACATCCAAAAGTTCACAAAGCAAAATATTATTGAGAGGCATCTCATGTCTCCTAGAAATATTACCAGTACGCTGACATTCATCACATTTTATCACATACTCATGCGCATCTCTAAACAAAGTGGGCCAATAAAAGCAAGATTGGAGTACTTTATATGCAGTTCTGGTCGCACCAAAGTGACCTCCAATTGGACCTTTATGACAATGAAATAAAATCTCACTTACCTCTTCCTTGGGAATACACCTACGAATTATACCATCTGCGCATATTTGAAACAAGTAAGGATCTTCCCACAAATAATATTTCAAGTCAGAAAAGAATTTCTTCTTTTACTGATAGGTAAATTGAGGAGGTGGAAACTTACTTGACAGATAATTAACAAAATCAGCATACCATGGTAAATTATTCATTTCAAAGAGCTGCTCATCAGAAAATTCCTCACGAATATTTTGTTGCTCTGAATTGGATTCTCCAGGCGTGAAAGATGGTCCGCCACTTGGTTTTCTGATCCTTTTCTATCAATAATCTCCAAGTCAAATTCCTGCAAGAGAAGAATCCAACGAATTATTCTTGGTTTTGCATCCTTTTTATCCATCAAATATGTAACGCCCCGTTTTTATCTTAAATGAGTTTATTTGAGTTAATCAGAGATTACAGAGTTCTCGAGCCGGTTTGATTTTGATCAGGGTCCTTTTTGCAAATTTTGGAAATTTCAGGGACTAAAACGCAAATAGTTGATTTTATATATTATCTACACTTGATATTTATTTCACAAGTCACCTCCTTCCTCCTCCCAACCGTGAGCCTCCATTGAAGACGCCTCTTGGAGCTTTTGAGCTTTCAAAATCCAGTCCGAGCTCGATCCGTCCGTTAGAAATTAATTCTGAAGGCAGATTATCGATCACTGCAGCGAGAGCTCCGTTATATCATAAGTTTTTCTACGATCGGATACATTCTAGTTTTTGGATGTTGTTAGAATCGTTTGAGATTCGAGTATGTTGTTCTCTACAGAGTTCTGATCGTTTATTATCTGTCGGTTTTGAATTAGAGCGACGTTCGGAATTGTTATGATTTTTGGAAGTATTATTCAAAAATGTGGGTTTTGAGATTTGTTGGGTTTGTCTTGTTGTTGTGGTTTTAGCATTGAATTGAGTTGATATCAGTATTGAACTGCTGTCTGCGTTGCCGGTTTGTTCAGTTTATAGCCGTTATGCCGTCGGTTTGAGTTTTGAGGGTTTCGAACCGTTTTTGAGTTGTTGAACTTGGCTTGTAAGTTGGTCTTTGTTGTTGATCAATCTCTTGTATCTGAACAGATTCGTTTGGAGTTGTCAAGCCCTGAGTTAGCAGCTGATTGATCGTTTCAGAGTTGGACGAAGATCGGTAATGAGATTTACCTTGATCCGTAGTTGTTGTTTAGATTGTATAGTTGTTGATACAATCTTTTGTTGTAGCTTTCCTGGAGTTGGAACTACTGCATTGAAAGGTAAAAGCAGTCATCGTAGCGGGATAGCATACTCGGGACTGTTGGTTCTCGAGTTTCCCTTTTTAAATCACATATTGCATTGATACTTGTTCTAGCACGTGGAACTTGTAATTGTTGATTGATTGAGTTTTGTTATGTGGCTTATGTTTATGTTTCTGTTATGCATTCATCTTGAGCCTACTTTGATTTCAGCGGGCAGAACCGCCCTTTTTGTTAGACGTTTGGGAACTATGATTGAGTGGCCTAGGTCGTAGTATTTCGCCTAGTGCTAGCATACTCATTATGGTTGCTCAAAGTCTAGAGGAGTGGGATACGTGGCACCACCTCGATTGGGAGAGTCGGTGAGTCGTTACGTGATCTCATCCTCGGGATCCCAAAAGCAGAGCAACACTCCCGTGTTTATCAGAATCGATATCCTGGTTTTAAAAACATGCATATCATTAACTTCGACTTGAATATGTGGTTTGATAGCATGTTGTGTATTCATTACTTGATATGTTGCTTTTACTGGGATTATCATTCTCACCGGTTATCCGGCTGTTGCTTTGTTTTGTATGTGTACTTGGCAACAGGTGGGGCAGAAACAAGTCAGAAGAGGCATGGTTAGCTTCGAGGGCAAGTAGTAGAAGTGAGACTCGGTTTAGAAGTCGAATTAGCATGTTTATCTAGTTTAAGATTGAAGCATGTTAGAACTCGAACTTGATATGTTTTGTTATTCAAATTAGTTTGTATTCGGATTGTAATCTGAAATCGAAGTATGTTGTTGTTGTATCGATTTAGACTTCTGGTTGTTTTTCGGCCTTCTGAAAGCATAACTTGTTATGGCATGTTTCCCTACACCCTGTTATTGCATTTGTATTTGAAGGCATGTCGGACCAAGTGCGGAATCCCTTTTCTTTTTCTACAGCCTGAGCATTTCTGCCCAGGCCTTCCGCGCGCGGGCGAGGCGTTCCTCGCGCGCGCGCGAGGCCTCCGTTGGGCCTCTGAATGGTTTGCCCGCGCGCGCGCGAGCTTGGTACCTCGCGCGGGCGCGAGCCTTTGGTTGGTCTCGGGATCGTTTGCCCGCGCGCGCGCGAGCTTGGTTCCTCGCGCGGGCGCGGGCGTTTTAAAAAAAAAAAAAAAAACTTTTGAATTGTTTTACTCTTGGATTCTTGTTCGCTTACTTGTTGTTTAATCCGAGATTAGTGGTTTAGAATCGAGGTCTCACATTAAGTGGTATCAGAGCGTTAAGATTCTTGGTCGAACTAGAGTGAGCGGGGTAGATCGAGTCTGTGTGCAATGACTCCTCGCATGTGTTTGAATTATTTAATTGTGTACTTAATTCCATGCGAGCATGTTTTATTGTTTGAGCATTATTTGAATTACATGTTTGTGTGATTTAAATTAATAAAGCATGATCTACTTGAGATATAACTGTTTCTGTTCTCGACTGGTATTCGGTATTCCAAGCGGTTGTAAGGGCACTGATGGTAGCGATTGAGATATCTCGTGTGCTAACCTTTGATTATCAGATGGGTCCTCGTCGAGTGATAAACAGAAACACACCACCAGTTATCCCTGCGACTGAACAAGCTAGCACTGAGGTTGATCAGTTGGATGCTTCAGCAACTCCTATGGAAACCTTGCTGAAGAGGTTTCAGTCGTTCAATCCTCCATTGTTGATGGGTTCAGAAAATCCAGTTGACTGTGAGAGTTGGTTGGATGATATGGATCAGTTGTTTGATTCCATTGACTACACAGATGACCGCCAAATCAGGTTAGTAATTCATCAGCTGCGTGGTGGTGCTAAGAGCTGGTGGATCATGACAAAGAAAGCATTTGAGAGTAGAGGTACAGAGGTTACTTGGACTCTTTTTAAATCTGAGTTTTATAAGCGGTTTTTCCCTATCTCGTATCGTAAGGATAAGGGAGCAGAGTTTGCAAATCTGAGACAAGGGAATCTGAACATTGAAGAGTACGTGGCTAAGTTCGATAGTCTGTTGCGTTTTGCACCGCTAATTGCCGGAGATGAAGAAGCTAAGGCAGATCAGTTCATCAACGGGTTGAACCCCGATGTCTTCACATTGGTTAACACCAACAGGCCTAGCAACTTTGCGGATGCCATGAATTACGCAAAGGGAGCAGAAGCAGGCTTGTGGAGGCAAAGAGGTAATCAGGGGGCACCTCAGCAGCAGAGGCAGTATCAGAACCAACCATCTCAGTACCAGAATCAGCCACCTCAACATCAGAACCAGCAGCAGAGGTATGAAGGTGGAAACAGTGGGGGAAACAGAAAGGACCAGTACAAGGCAAGAGGTAAACAGTTCAAGAGACAGGGGAACAGTTCGTCCAGTTCCAGTGGTTCGAAGCAATTCGGTTCAGGACCGAGTTCTGGGTCATCATCCTTGTACTGCAGCAAGTGTGGAGGAAGACACTCACCGGATCAGTGTGTGGGAGTCTTCGGCAATTGTAACACATGTCAGCAACCGGGACACTTCTCTAAAGTGTGCCCTCAACGTAATAGAGATAGAGCTTAGAGTGGGAGTTCGTCTAGACCTGCAGCTCAGCCGGAAAGGCAGTCGTCTGCAGTACACTCTTTCCAACCCCAGCAACAGCAGAACAGACAAGGAGGTAGCTCTAGTGCAAATCAGCCTCCGAGACAGCAAGCACGAGTCTTTGCATTGACAGAGGATCAGGCTCAGGCAGCACCTGACGATGTCATAGCAGGTAACTGTTCGATTTTCGGTCATTCTGCTCATGTCTTGATAGATACAGGTGCTTCCCATTCCTTTATCTCTGAGAAATATGTGTTATTGCATGCTTTGCCAACTGAATTGTTGCCTACAGTAGTAGCTGTTACTTCACCTTTGGGTGGAGGAATTGTTTCTGTCCGACTAGTCAGGAACTGTGAACTTTTTTTTGATGGGAATTTGTTAGAATTCGACTGTATTGTACTTGGGCTGTCAGATTTTGATTGTATTGTCGGGATAGATGCTTTAACCAAGTACAGGGCGACAGTTGATTGTTTTCTGAAGGTTGTCAGGTTCAGACCTGAAATGGCAGACGAGTGGAAATTCTTTGGTAAGGGTTCTCGATCTAGAATTCCTTTGATTTCAGTGTTATCTATGACTCGTTTGTTACAGAGAGGTGCAGAAGGATTTTTGGTTTATGCTGTTGATGTACTTAAATCTAGCCCAGCTTTGGTTGACTTACCAGTGGTTAGAGATTTTGCTGATGTGTTTCCGGAAGATGTTCCTGGATTGCCACCCATTCGAGAGGTTGAATTCAGCATTGACTTAGTTCCAGGTACTCAACCTATTTCAAAAGCTCCTTATCGTATGGCACTTGTTGAATTGAGAGAGTTGAAGGAGCATCTTGAGGATTTAATTGCCAAGGGATACATCAGACCTAGTGTATCGCCTTGGGGTGCTCCTGTTCTATTCGTTCGGAAGAAGGATGGTTCTATGCGGCTCTGTATCGACTACCGTCAATTGAATCAGGCTACAGTTAAGAACAGGTATCCTTTACCCCGAATAGATGACTTGTTTGATCAACTGCAGGGTTCTTCTGTCTACTCTAAGATTGATCTGAGGTCAGGCTACCATCAGCTGAGAGTGCGAGAGGAAGATGTTCCTAAGACCGCATTCAGAACGAGGTATGGTCACTTTGAGTTTATAGTCATGCCGTTCGGTTTGACTAACGCTCCAGCTGTTTTTATGGGTTTGATGAACCGTATCTTTCAGCGTTATTTAGATAAGTTCGTCATTATTTTCATCGATGATATTCTTATCTACTCGAAGAACCGTACTGACCATGCAGAGCACTTGAGAATCATCTTGCAGATTTTACGAGTTGAGCAGTTGTTTGCCAAGCTATCGAAATGCGAATTCTGGTTAGATCGAGTTGTCTTTCTCGGTCATATTATTTCTGAAGATGGGATTTCTGTCGATCCCAGCAAAATCGAAGCGGTTATGAATTGGCCTAGACCGACATCAGTACCTGAGATCCGAAGCTTCATGGGTTTAGCTGGTTATTATCGTCGTTTCATCGAGGGTTTCTCGTCTATTGCCAAGCCTATTACCCAGCTGACTCAGAAGAATGCGCCTTTTGTCTGGACTTCAGATTGTGAGGCTAGCTTTGTTGATCTGAAGAGGAGACTGACCAGTGCTCCAATTCTTTCTATTCCGAAGGGTACTGGAGGTTTCACAGTCTATTGTGATGCTTCTAACCGAGGCTTGGGTTGTGTTCTTATGCAGCATAAGCATGTGGTGGCGTATGCATCAAGGCAGCTGAAACCGCATGAGACTCGTTATCCTGTTCATGATCTTGAACTTGCAGCGATTGTATTTGCTTTGAAGATCTGGCGTCACTATCTTTATGGTGAGTCTTTCGAGATCTTTTCTGATCATAAGAGTCTTAAGTACTTGTTTTCAGAGGCAGAGCTGAATATGAGACAGAGAAGATGGTTAGATCTGTTGAAGGATTTCGACTGTGAGATCAAGTATTATCCAGGGAAGTCGAATGCAGTTGCAGATGCCTTGAGCCGAAAGCTTTGTTCGTTATCTCTTTCAACTATCGGTGTTTCTCAGTTGGTCGATGATTGTTGCACTTCTGGTTTAGAGTTTGGAACAGATAGGGAGACTATCAGAGTGTTTGCTATTCAAGCCGAGCCGGAGTTGTTTGTTGCAATCAGAGAAGCACAGAAGTCTGAGCCGAGCATTCAGGTTTCGATAGAGAAAGTCAGAACTGGGCATCAGTCAGAATTCCAGGTTAGAGATGACGTTTTGTTTGTGAATAACCGTATTGTTGTGCCTGATATTTCGGAGTTGAGACAGCGTATTCTCCGAGAGGCTCATTGCAGTCGGTTTAGCGTTCATCCTGGAGGTCGTAAAATGTACAACGATCTGAAGAGTCAGTTCTGGTGGAAGATAATGAAGGACGATGTTGCGAGATTTGTATCTCGGTGTTTGAATTGTCAGCAAGTGAAAGCAGAGCGGAAGCGACCAGGTGGTCTTTTGCACAGCCTATCTGTTCCTGAATGGAAATGGGATCACATTTCTATGGATTTTGTCACGAAGCTACCACGATCCGTTCGAGGATGCGATGCTATTTGGGTAGTGATCGACCGATTGACGAAGTCTGCGTGTTTTATTCCTTACAGGATGACGTATCGTCATGATCAGATGGCTGAGTTGTATGTTAGCAATGTTGTGAGATTGCATGGTGTGCCGAAGTCGATCGTTTCAGACAGAGATCCTAGATTCACTTCTCACTTCTGGCACAGTCTTCAGGGGGCACTTGGTACTCGATTGCATCTGAGTATAGCTTATCATCCTCAGACAGATGGACAGTCAGAACGGACCATCCAGACGTTGGAGGATATGCTGCGAACGGTAGTGCTAGACTTTGGCACTAGTTGGCAGGATTCTTTGCCTCTTGTCGAGTTTTCTTACAACAACAGCTTCCAAGCGAGTATCGGTATGGCGCCTTTTGAGGCTTTGTATGGTAGAAAGTGCCGATCTCCGTTGTTTTGGGATGAATTGTCCGAGTCACCAGATTTGGGACCGGAGATGCTTAGAGATATGGCAGAGCAGGTTAAGATCATTCAGACCAGAATGAAGTCAGCTCAAGATAGACAGGCGAAGTATGCGAATGTCAGACGTCGACCTCTGAGTTTTGAGCAGGGAGACCGTGTATTCCTTAAGATTTCTCCGTTCAGAGGCACCGTCAGATTCGGTAAGAGAGGAAAGTTATCTCCGAGATTCATCGGTCCGTACGAGATTCTCGAGAAGATAGGCGATCTTGCCTACAGACTTGCACTTCCTCCGTCTTTATCTGGTATTCACGACGTTTTTCACGTCTCTATGCTGCGAAAGTACCAACCAGATATTTCTCATATCCTTCAGCCTGACGAAGCCGAGTTAGACGAGACCCTGAGCTATTTTGAGCGACCGATTCAGATCCTTGATCGGAAAGAAAAGCAACTCAGAACCAAGTTGATTCCATTGGTGAAAGTGCAGTGGAGCCGTCACGGCGTTGAGGAAGCGACTTGGGAGACAGAGTCTGACATGAGACAGCGTTTTCCAGAGCTATTCGGATGACGTGAGTTCTTCTTACTGTCTTTTGATTCTTTATTCTATCTTTGAGTTGTGGTTCTCGTTGATTTCGAGGACGAAATCTCTTCTTAGTGGGGGAGAATTGTAACGCCCCGTTTTTATCTTAAATGAGTTTATTTGAGTTAATCAGAGATTACAGAGTTCTTGAGCCGGTTTGATTTTGATCAGGGTCCTTTTTGCAAATTTTGGAAATTTCAGGGACTAAAACGCAAATAGTTGATTTTATATATTATCTACACTTGATATTTATTTCACAAGTCACCTCCTTCCTCCTCCCAACCGTGAGCCTCCATTGAAGACGCCTCTTGGAGCTTTTGAGCTTTCAAAATCCAGTCCGAGCTCGATCCGTCCGTTAGAAATTAATTCTGAAGGCAGATTATCGATCACTGCAGCGAGAGCTCCGTTATATCGTAAGTTTTTCTACGATCGGATACATTCTAGTTTTTGGATGTTGTTAGAATCATTTGAGATTCGAGTATGTTGTTCTCTACAGAGTTCTGATCGTTTATTATCTGTCGGTTTTGAATTAGAGCGACGTTCGGAATTGTTATGATTTTTGGAAGTATTATTCGAAAATGTGGGTTTTGAGATTTGTTGGGTTTGTCTTGTTGTTGTGGTTTTAGCATTGAATTGAGTTGATATCAGTATTGAACTGCTGTCTGCGTTGCCGGTTTGTTCAGTTTATAGCCGTTATGCCGTCGGTTTGAGTTTTGAGGGTTTCGAACCGTTTTTGAGTTGTTGAACTTGGCTTGTAAGTTGGTCTTTGTTGTTGATCAATCTCTTGTATCTGAACAGATTCGTTTGGAGTTGTCAAGCCCTGAGTTAGCAGCTGATTGATCGTTTCAGAGTTGGACGAAGATCGGTAATGAGATTTACCTTGATCCGTAGTTGTTGTTTAGATTGTATAGTTGTTGATACAATCTTTTGTTGTAGCTTTCCTGGAGTTGGAACTACTGCATTGAAAGGTAAAAGCAGTCATCGTAGCGGGATAGCATACTCGGGACTGTTGGTTCTCGAGTTTCCCTTTTTAAATCACATATTGCATTGATACTTGTTCTAGCACGTGGAACTTGTAATTGTTGATTGATTGAGTTTTGTTATGTGGCTTATGTTTATGTTTCTGTTATGCATTCATCTTTAGCCTACTTTGATTTCAGCGGGCAGAACCGCCCTTTTTGTTAGACGTTTGGGAACTATGATTGAGTGGCCTAGGTCGTAGTATTTCGCCTAGTGCTAGCATACTCATTATGGTTGCTCAAAGTCTAAAGGAGTGGGATACGTGGCACCACCTCGATTGGGAGAGTCGGTGAGTCGTTACGTGATCTCATCCTCGGGATCCCAAAAGCAGAGCAACACTCCCGTGTTTATCAGAATCGATATCCTGGTTTTAAAGACATGCATATCATTAACTTCGACTTGAATATGTGGTTTGATAGCATGTTGTGTATTCATTACTTGATATGTTGCTTTTACTGGGATTATCATTCTCACCGGTTATCCGGCTGTTGCTTTGTTTTGTATGTGTACTTGGCAACAGGTGGGGCAGGAACAAGTCAGAAGAGGCATGGTTAGCTTCGAGGGCAAGTAGTAGAAGTGAGACTCGGTTTAGAAGTCGAATTAGCATGTTTATCTAGTTTAAGATTGAAGCATGTTAGAACTCGAACTTGATATGTTTTGTTATTCGAATTAGTTTGTATTCGGATTGTAATCTGAAATCGAAGTATGTTGTTGTTGTATCGATTTAGACTTCTGGTTGTTTTTCGGTCTTCTGAAAGCATGACTTGTTATGGCATGTTTCCCTACACCCTGTTATTGCATTTGTATTTGAAGGCATGTCGGACCAAGTGCGGAATCCCTTTTCTTTTTCTGCAGCCTGAGCATTTCTGCCCAGGCCTTCCGCGCGCGGGCGAGGCGTTCCTCGCGCGCGCGCGAGGCCTCCGTTGGGCCTCTGAATGGTTTGCCCGCGTGCGCGCGAGCTTGGTACCTCGCGCGGGCGCGAGCCTTTGGTTGGTCTCGGGATCGTTTGCCCGCGCGCGCGCGAGCTTGGTTCCTCGCGCGGGCGCGGGCGTTTTAAAAAAAAAAAAAAAAAACTTTTGAATTGTTTTACTCTTGGATTCTTGTTCGCTTACTTGTTGTTTAATCCGAGATTAGTGGTTTAGAATCGAGGTCTCACAAAATATTTCAGGGCAGATTGGTCAGTGTGCACGATCAATTTGCTCCCAATCAAGTAAGATCTGAATTTATCTAGAGCAAAAACCACAGTGAGTATCTCTTTTTCAGTTGTAGTTTAATTCCATTGGGTAGCTGAAAGCGTCATACTAGAATAGTAGATGACATGAATGGTTTTCTCTCGCTTCTGCCCCAAGACCGCTCCTAAAGCAGTATCACTTGCGTCACACATCACCTCAAAAGGTGATTCCCAATCAGGTGCCACAATCACCGGTGCAGTGCTATCAACTTTTCTTTAAGAATCTGAAAGGCATGCACACACTCAGCAGAAAAATCAAACGACACATCATTTATTAGCAAATTAGTCATCGGCTTGGCGATTCTAGAAAAATCATTAATGAACCGCCTATAAAATTCAGCATGTCCTAAAAAACTATGTACTCCTTTCAGATTTGATGGCGGAGGAAGTTTCTCAATCATTTCAATTTTTGCTTTGTCAACCTCAATTCCATTTTCAGAAATTTTATGCCCCAAGACTATTCCCTTTCTCACCATAAAATGACATTTTTCCCAGTTTAAAACTAAATTTGACTCTTCACATCTCCCTAAAACCTTATACAGATTCAACAAGCAAGCATCAAAGGAAGAGCCAATAACTGAAAAAGCATCCATGAATATTTCAATAAAATCCTCAATCATGTCATGGAAAATTACCATCGTGCAGCGTTGGAAAATATCTGGTGCATTACAAAGACCGATTGGCATTCGTTTATATGCAAAAGTCCCATAATGACATGTAAAAGTGGGTTTCTCTTGATCCTGAGGATCAATGGGAATTTGCATATAACCCGAATAGCCATCCAAGAAACAATAAAAAGGATGTCCGGCTAGTCTTTCCAACATTTGATCAATGAAGGGCAGGGGGAAGTGATCTTTACGGGTGGCATCATTAAGTTTTCTATAGTCAATGCAAATACGCCAACCCATAACAGTTCTAGTAGGAATTAACTCATTATTCTCATATTTCACAACAGTAATCCCACCTTTTTCGGAACAACTTGAACAGGACTCACCCACGTACTATAAGAGATGGGATAGATAATACATGCATTCAAAAGCTTAATTACTCCTTCTTTACCACTTCTTGCATGGCGGGATTGAGCCGCATTTGAGGTTGGGTTGATGTTTTGTGATCAGCTTCCATCAGAAGTTTATGCATACACATGGAAGAGCTTATCCCCTTTATATCTGTTATGCTCCAACCAATGACTTTGATATTATCCCTCAACACGCGAGTCAATTTTTGTTCCTCATACCCTGTCAAAGTAGAAGAAACAATTACAAGCAATTTATCATTATCAAGAAAAAATAAAAATTTTAGGTGCGAAGGGAGAGGTTTCATTTCAAGGATCAGGGCTTCATCAACCGATGGCTTTAATGCTCTTGAAACATTTCCAAGCTCCCCAATCCTTGAGTTTACCGTTCTTGAGAATGGCTTTCTACCATCCAAATACTGCACATATTCCTCAATCTCCGCTTTATCCAAATATTTTGGAGATGGATGTGTCAAGAAAACCTCCAAGGGATCTTCACAAATAAAGTCCTGCACATCACACTCAACAAACCCATTAGTAGCATCAATTCGAAAACAATTAGAAACATTAGACGGATATTTCATAGAATGAAACACATTAAATACCACACTCTCATCATTCAACCTTAGCACCAATTCGCCTTTCTGGACATCAATCAAAGCTTTCCCAGTGGCTAAAAATGGTCTACCCAAAATAAGAGGATCTCACGATCCTCTTCCATATCCAAAACAACAAAGTCCACTGGGAAAATGAATTTATCGACCTTAACCAAGACATCCTCTACAATTCCCCTAGGATATTTAATTGATCTATCTGCCAACTGTAGGAAAATTGCAGTTGATTTTACCTCACCAATTCCTAACTTCTCAAAAGCTGAAAATGGCATCAGATTAATGCTTGCACAAAGATCACACAAATCTTTGCTAAAAAATGAATTTCCTATGGTGCAAGGAATAGAGAAGCTACCAGGATCCTTAAGCTTCTGAGTTAATTTATTTTGTAAAATTGCAGAACATTCCTCCGAAAGCTTCACTGTCTCAAAATCCACCAATTTTCTCTTGTTTAATAAAAATTCTTTTAAAAATTTAGCATATGAGGGCATTTGAGCCAAAGCTTCTACAAACGGGATATTAATATGAAACTTTTTTAAAATCTCCAAAAATTTTGAAAATTGAGTATCAAGTTTCAGCTTCTTTGATCTTTGGGGAAAAGGTAGAGAATCAATATCAATACCAATATTGGATTTTAGAGACTTACCTTTCTCCCTCGAGTTCTCGCCTTGATGCTTGGCTGATTCTTTCTCCGTGTTAGATTTTTCAACCTCAGCATCCTCCTTCTTCACCTGTTCAACTACTATGACTGCATTGATGCCCTTTGGATTTTTTTCTGTGTCACTAGGAAGTGAGCGTGGCACTCGTGTAGCAAACTGGTTTGCCAACTGAACCAATTGGGTTTCCACTCTTTGCATCATGGCATCATGATTCTGTCATCTCATCTCATTTCCAGCTATGTACTTTGAAATCATGTCTTCCAGACTTGACTTATTCTCAAATGGCTTGAAACCCGGTGGCATAGAAGGTCTAGCACCTTGTGGAGGTTTAACTGTTTGCTGAGGGGGTCTTCGATGTGTAGGTTGTTGAGGAGGGTTGAAATATTGCGGCTCAACTGAATTTTCTTCTTGTTTCCACCCAAAATTTAGGTGACTTCTCCAACCTGGATTATATGAGAAACTATATGGATTATATTGTTGTCGCTCTTGATTCCCCACATAATTCACCGAATCTCCTTCACCAACTAGCATCCCATTAAAATGAATTTGGCATGAATGGAATTTCACTCGCTGATCCTCCAACTGCCTCAGTGCTTCCTTGGACTTGATTCACTTGTTTTACTGGTGCCGATTTATTAGCTTGCAGTTGAGACACTTGATGGGTCAGTCCATCTAGTTTTGATGTAATCGCTGTAAGAGCATCCATATCAAAAAATCCGACATTCCTTTCTCTCCTCCTGTCTTGCCAACCAACATTGTTTTCAGCCATATTTGATATGATTTCGAGTGCTGCTGTAGGAGTCCTTCTATAGAGGCTGCCATTGGCAGCTGCATCAAACATAGAACGCACAGAAGAATCCACCCCATAGTAGAAAGTCTCTACTTGTTGGCCCACTGATAACCCATGCACAGGACACACTCTCAACATCTTTATAAATCTTGTCCATGCTGCATTCAATGATTCCCCATCCTTCTGACTAAAAGACATGATTTCATTCAGCAATTGTGTAACCTTGGTTGGTGGGAAATACTTGTGCATGAAAACTTCAACCAGCCCATCCCAGGTAGTAATCGATCCTTCTGGCAAGTCTCGAAGCCACTCAATTGCTTCTCCTTGTAGATAAAATGGAAATAGCCTCAACCGAATAGCTCACTAGTCACTCCATTGAATTTGAAGCTGTCACAAATTGACAAGAATTGCTCCAGATAAGCATTTGGATCCTCAGAAGGTGTCCCTCCAAATCTGACTTGCATTTGAATCATCTGGATAATGGATGGTTTAAGCTCAAAAGTGTTCGCCTAAAGTGCAGGGCGACAATGCTGGATCCATATCCTCCACCCAATGGTCGATGAAGGTCCATCAGAGTGCGGTTATTCTCGTCTTCGATCATATCTTCAAACTCCTCTTCGGATTCAAAATCAAGATCCAAGTTATTCTGCCTCTGAGCTCTATGTATGCGACAAAAAGTGCTTTCAATCTCCAAATCAAGTGGTATGAGGTTCTTAATGTCTCGAGCACGGCTCATATAACATGAGATATACTCCTGAAATCAAAAATAAAGCGCACAAATCAACCACTAGATAAAAAATTAAACAAAATAAAATAAAAACCTCAAATAAATAATCGATCCTAATTGTAAACAAATAGTCCCCGGAAACGGCGCCAAAAACATGACTGACGATTTCGGTTGCGAAATTCTAGCAAGTGAACTAGGTCAAGTTATATTATATTTGGATTAAGTACAAGTCGATCTCACAGAGACTATTGTTTAAATACAGAGATATAAATTATTCAATTTAATCTAGGATAATTAAAATGAGGGATTTTTATATATTAACTACTAATTAAAATAAACTAAATTGTTCTAAAGAAAAAAATTTAATTAAATTAAAATAGCAAAATATGTTTAAAACGGATTCAAATTTCAGGAAAATGACCAGGAACTCACAACGGTACCAGACATCGATGATTGCCACGTATTGGATTTGATCAATCAAGAATCATTCATATTCACGACGAAATTCCCTAAAATAATTATTTATCTATTTCTAGAATTAACAATCCTATTTTTATTTAACAGTCCAATTATTTCTAATTGAATTTAATTAAACAAAAACGCATTCGCAACTATGAAATTTCATATTTCGCCTAAAATCGCACACTGCCGAATACTATTTTTAGTCGGTTTAACCATGTGTTGATTAATATTTTTGAAGCTAATTTCAATCTCTTCTTTTTCAAGTCCAGATCGAACAACAAACATGAAATTAATTGGTCAGATTAAAAGCAATAATTATGCACGAATATTAATCAATAAACATAAAATAAATCAAAACATTAATCAATTCATTCCATGAACAAAAATCAATAGTCTGGCCCTATCGTGGCCCCGATCAAAGGACGACTACTCCATAATATTAATATCGAACAAAATTCTCATGTTTGAATTCATCATAAATAAATCAAAAGGAGAAGAATAAAGAAAATCTTATCGATGGTGCGCGAGTCTTGCTTGCGTTCTTTGTTTCTTCTCATCCAAGCTCTCAGCCGTCTTCCGAAAATCTGGCAAAAGTTCAAAAATCAAAAGTCCTCTCAAGTTAGGGCTTGATTCTCTTTTATCCTTTTCTCCCCCAAAAAGCCCTATTTTTCGTCCCAATAAGTATTCAATATTGCCCAAAATAATAAGAGTCTCGAAATTTCCAAATTCTGAAAATAGAATATTTTTTCCAAATCCGCAAAGTGCACGGACCCGTGTCTCCGGATGTCTTCTGTCTTGCGATTCTTCACAAAACGCATGCACGGAGGTTTGTCCAGACAAGGCACGGGGTCTGGACATTAAACTGGACGAATTTCTCTTCTAACAAACATGCACGGAAACCCTTCAAGAGGGTGCATGGGGTCCGTGCAGTTTTCTTTTCTTCAATCTTCTTCGCTTGTTATGATTTTCCGTGTTTTTTGGTCAAGTTCCGACGTGGCATCGCATTGTTTGACTTTTTCTTCAATATTTAAAACCTTCTCAAATTTTAGTCAAACCTACAAACACATAACAGTATGACGATTTAGGCGCAAAACTTGGAATAAAATGCTAGATAAGCACGAATACGACAAAATAATGTGCCAAATAAGCTATAGAATTTGTGCTTATCAAAGACTTATGGCAGCGAGATCAGAGTTGTTAATCAAGCCATGTAAGTTTTCAGTGATCAAGAATTGGCGAGTGATTGCCTAAATTTAATTGATCCTGTCAGGCTAAGCGTGAGCCGTAGTGAACCGGCGTGATTGATAAGTTAGTCCAATCAGTATTGATTTGGGATATAGTGAATCAGGAGGTACTTGGGACAGCACTATAAACTGGTATGCTTAGGAGTTTGGTCCTTGGTAATGCCTCGAAGCAGTAAAGCAATTCAGGTGCATTCAGGATTCTCTAGTCGTTTAGGGATCACCAGGAATGCAGGAGACGGAACTTTTGGGCTTCTGCTTATCACGAGGATGGTTACAGTTTGACACTTGTGGTCATAAGCTTAATCCGATAGTTATCGGCATTAAATACAGACGTTGGGATTTAGTAACATTTCAGGATAGTGTTTCCTTGTTAGGAAGGGACAGATTTGATCTAAGCATTGCTTGGTATTAGCAATGGTTGACCTAGTTTGCAAAAATAGGATTAAGTAGTTATTCCAGGTTGTTATTGGACGAAATTTTTCGGGGACTGTTTGCCAAGTACTTTGCTTAGGCATTTCCAGCGGTATTATCAAGAGTTTGTCATTTTTCCATGATCCAGCAAGTGATTTTGGATTTTGATGAGCATTAGCAGGTTAGCATCAGTTGTTTTAGTCATCGGATAGGACAACAGCTGAGACCTATGGTTTTAGGGTCTGGCGGAATTGTTGTCGCTGATCTCCCATTGTGTTTCTGATGCGCTGTGCCATTGAGATGTTAGAATCGGCCAAAATAGATCCAGAAGCTAGCTGGATTGCCTCAAATATTGAGGACTTCGTGTAGGATCGAGGTGAACCAATTTTGTTCATCCCAGTTAGTGAGTCAAGTTGACGAGGATTTGTCGTTATCCATGACAGGATAATCGGTGTCGTTCTAAATTTTATCTTTAGTAACGAGACAGGTGTAATCATTTGACACAGACTACTAATGCCGAGGATGGTGTTAGCCCATCTAAGTGTTTGACATAATGGTAGTGTATTTTTGAGGTGACGACATGAGAATTTCGTAAGATAGAGGATTGTGGACGACTTTGTCGCAATATGTTTTTGGTGGGCAAAGAGTTTGCCATCCGTTTCCATAGTTGGTCTCCTTTTGGGGATGTTATCCAGCATCGAGCAGGATAAGTACTGAAGGTACGTAATCTGATTCTAGGAATTGTTAGATTTTTTTATTATCCGTGGTAGGATGACCAATAGAATCATTTGGATGATATCTCCAGTAGTGAGATTCAGGTATTAGGATCAGGACTGGTCGTAATCAGTTCAAGTATTCCGCAGGTTTGTAATTATACCACTAGAAATGTAATCTAGGATTTCAGATAGGAAAGAGTGGTGTGCAGCGATGTTGTCGCTATGTGATGTTAGTGTCCGGCAAGTTAGCGATACAGTGTACATTTATCCTGTCTTCTCGTTGATACGGATGGGTGATAGTAGAACAGATTGTGCGTATCTAGAAATAGTTGATGACAAGTTACGGTCTTAGCAAGAAGTGTCATCGCTAAGATTCGCAGTCAGTAATTGTTTTTCATGTCTGGATTTATAATAGGGAGTAGTCAGAGGACTATAGGAGCTTTATGTTGATTTTACCACTTGACGACAAAACTAGCCTTAGTTCGATAAGAACTAATGAAATGAATTGTTCGATCCGGAGAATCAAAGTTTCTATAGAATTGTGTGATAGGTTACATCTAGTTGATACACGGTTTGATTATCATAAGGATCTTATCAATAGCCATGTAATAGCTATTATGAGAATCAATCGCACTAGGAGATCTGTTGCGATCTCAAAGATTGCATAGGAAGCTATTCAATAAGTTCGACTTAAACCTCTGAGTGATCTGTTAGATTTTCATTCTAAGTTGCCGAATGATTAGAGATTTAGATTATTGAATAAGACAGCGATGTTTTCTGAATCTTACCATTGGGGTACTAGGATGTGGTATTGTGGGGACCTCGGGTTGCTAATATCATCTTAGGGAAATAAACGATTAATTAACAATTAATCATATAATAAAAGAATATTCAAACCAAGAGCTAATTTTTTTATTTTTTTTTAAAGTCTCAGCACCTCGCTCGGTTGGGTAAACTCACCCGATCGAGCGAGCTAGAAAATCCAGCTCTCGGGTCTGAATCCCTTTTGGCCTCGCTCGATCGGTGGAACTCACCCGATCGAGCGAGCCCAAAAACTCATGTCTCTGTTTTGGAAATTCACAGGCCGCGCTCGATCGGTGGAGTTCACCCGATCGAGCGGGCACCCTGTCCAGAACATAAAAATGAATCTTTGCTGTACAATTTGATTCCAAATCAAATACAAACATCATATAAACTTCTCAACATGATTCTAGATAATTTTACATGCATATTCAAACTAATATCAAGTGATCTAGAATACATGAACTCTCAAGTATAAATCAATACTTGACAAAAACAACATATACAAATGTTCTTGCTTTCTAACATGTTTGCCAAGTCATAAATACATGTCATTTTCTTAAAACCCGAGTCACCACATGCTATGACTCTTCTCGAACTATCCAAGCCAACTCTAGCTTGATCATGCCCCAACCTGATGCAATGCACACATACAAATAAAGCAACAGCCGGATAACTCCGGTGAGAATAAATCTCAGTATGAACAACATGCATATACATCATTTAAGCATGTAACTTATTCAATCATGAATGTCATATAATAACATAACATGCTAGCATTTATAAACGCATATTCTAAACCATATAAATCTCTAGGTTAATGCATAAATGCAATGCATGTGTCAAGGAATAGGCTATCAAATCTGATATCAATAAATCGTAGTTCTGGGATCTCGGGGAAATAAAATCTTTAACCGACCACCGACTCTCCCAGTTGAGGTGGTGTTAAATATCTCAATTCCCCTGACTTTGGTGCAACTATAGTGAGTCATCTAGCTCTGGAAAATAAATCTATATTCCGTGCCATGAGTCATCTGACTCTGGAAGTAAATCTACATTCCATGCCACTCACTACAGTTCTCCAAACGTCATCTGCACTCTAGGCCATTCTGCCCTCTGTGCTTTTCAGGCTAGAGTTCAAGATGAATGCAACATGTTCTGTATGCATTAAATGCTATAAAACACCTTGAACACATCAATCATATAATTATATGAGCATATAATCACTCAACGATACCGACAAATCTGTAAGTATCACATGTAATACATAAAACATGTTCAATACAAAAAATACTATAAATCAAAGAAGACAAGTAAACATTTAAAATTTATTCTAGAAATTCAAGAAGATATCTATCTTGAATAATCTATCCCATTTATGTAAACATAAACAATAACATATATGAAAACATGCATGTATGTGATTTTAGGCAACTCGATAATCAAAAACAACCTCGAGTTATTCTACCCATCTTATTAATGTCTATTCATACCTTTCATCGCGATTCAAACCTCTTGAATCTGTTTCCAAGGCTGATCATCTCAAAGCTAGCCAAATCGGTCATACAATCTGCTCATTTCAATCAATGCTACTTGAAGGTATTCTTGATTCAACTTCAAACACTTCAAGTCATTCGAATTCAAACTCGTCGATTCGACTTCGATAATCTTCGATTCAATCTCGTTATAATCTATTCATACCTTTCCTTCTGAATCTGATAAGCTCCAATTCTGGACAATAACATCAAAGAAATCTTATCAAAATCTGCTCATATCATTGCAATCATTCAAGGCGAACTCTTCCCTCTTTCTTGGTTCAAAGACTAACTTCTCGAACTCGTCAACTCGAACTCGATCTCTTGCAATTCAAATCTGAAATGCATTGATATATCATTCAAGAAGAGCTTTCTATATCATTTCATTCTTATTTAGGATCAAACAATCTAACAACTTGATCCCATGACCGGAATTCAAACCGACGGCGTAACGGATCAAAATCGGAAATTCCAAAAGCATAAACATCATCTTGTTAATCATTTAAGCTCAATGTCATCACAAATTCAGTAGCTTACACACGTGAATATCAATCCATAATTTTCAGATTTTTGATAAATCTTTCAAAGATCATAAACATATTCAAACGACGATCTTTTCTCGATCCGTCTTAAATATGCTATCGTCGGATATGCTAGAACATTTTTATACAATCAAATCTTAATTCTAACAACATCATAAAATTCAAACATGGTAGAACATGATAAAACTTACGTAAAAACGTAGCACTCGAAGCTGTGATCGCAAATATATGTTCAATCGAAAATTCTACCGGGCGGATCAAAAGATATTGGAGATTAAAGGGACAAAAATGGACTTGGAACCCTTGTTTCTCCATTCCCACGTTTGCTTCTGGAATTTGGGCTGAAAACTGATCAGATTACACGTTTAAAAATACAAGTTGCAAAGAAAATTGCACTTTGGTCCCTGAACTTTGACCTAATTGCAAATCAGTCCCCGGACAAGCGATTTAATTCAATTTTAATCCTAAATAATTTAAGAATATTATAATTTTATTATAAACTCTAAATATTCTCAAATTAAATATTCTCGGTTTAAAATTAAATCATTTCGGACCTTATCGCATTTTAGTCCTTGAACTATTCAATATTTGCAAATGGGTCCTTGCTCGGATTTCATCCTCAAATTCAATCCTTGATATTTATAATCTTGGAATTACATCTTAAATTTCATAAATATCAATTCAAATATTTTTAATCTTTTAATTTAAGAATTTCGGATATTAAAATCTTAAAATCCGAAAATCCTCAAATTAAATATTTCTGACCCGAAATTGAAATTTCTAATTTCATAAATTCTTAAATTCATATTTTCTCTCTTATTCGAAATTTAAATCTTAAATCCCGTAATTAAAAACTTAATATTTTCGGGCCTTACAGGTATCAGTATTAGGGATGCTTTAGTATGCCAGAGTAAAAATTGATTTTACGACTAACGCAGAGGATTTAGTTCATATGTTTGTCGAAACATGTGATTTTAGGATAAATGTTGCCAGATGTACTGTGCATTTCCAGTGAAATTATAGGGAATAAACAGTTATCAGGAGATAGATTCCAATGCTAGCTTGAGTTCTCAATAACAGCGTGTGAAGTTAGAACTAAGGTTAGATTCTAAGCTTGTCATTTAAGATTTGATGTGATACAGTGAAGGACAAACCATACAGGTATAAGCGGGGTCTGAAATGTCGAAAGCTATTCGATAATAAGTTTGGTTTATATCGGAGCTATCAATGAATGTGACAAGTTGGATTTCGTGTTACATTCTTAGGGTGCCCTAGATTTCGGGACGAAATATTTTTAAGGAGGATAGAATATAGTAACCCGAATCCAGAAAATACTAATTAATTGGATAATTGTGATAGTATGGTCAAAACATTATTAAGGAACTTCCTAAAAAGTTTAAGGAGTTGAAAAATAGATTAAGAACACTCAAAAATGGCTCGGAGGGTTCCAAGCTATCGGGTGGATCGGATGATCCAAACTCAAGGATCAGAGGATCCGAACTTGGGAAGTTCGGAGGCAGTGATCAAGATCGGATGGAAGAGTTTGGACGATCCGATCAGGAGATCGGGAAATCCGAAGTCAAGGTGGACAAGTGCCCAATCAATCATCATGATGATGTCATGGATGACATATTTTTCGTGGAATCGAACGAACCGAAGAGAAAGATCGGACCATCCGAAGTGCTGGCAGGACAGATGGCTTGCATGCAGAGATCGGACGATCCGATGGGGGATTTCGAACCATCCAAACTCCAATTATAAATAGAGGGTCCGAGAGCCTCATTCTTGCACCAATCAAAATTTTTTCTCTCTCCTTTAATAGGGTATTTTAGGTGTTCTAGCCACCTAGGTAGGTCTGAGAGTTGGCGGACACTCTCCGGAGTAGTAACGGAGTGGTGCCCAAGTTGCGGGAGAGTCGCCATCAGTGGACTGACGATGGACGCAAGTATGGTTCGAGTTCCCTAAAAATATTAGAGAGTATTTAATAGTTTAGTTAAGGTTTATAGAGCATGTTTAGTGATGCATGTATGTTTTTACATTGTTGTGTTAGAATGTAGATGCGGGGCATCTAGGAGTATATTGCTGAGTTACTGCCGTATTATCCGAGATATCAGGTTGAATATACATGTATTATGTTTGCATGTTTTCTGTGTCATTTGTATATGCATTGATATAATGTTGCATGCTAAACATGTTTAGCTTTATGTCTTGATTTGCATAGCCGTAGTAGAGGTCGCTCAACCCCGTATTTTTAGTGGATGGATTCAATGGATTTGGGTCTTGATATATCGAAAATTTTATGGTATGGGAGTCACCTTCTGATGCGACGGTCCAGCCTGTTACATACCATGGCGCCTTGAGTGAGCCGTCTTCTTGATAGAATTTTCCAGTATCCCGTCATATTTCATGTGCATGCATGGTATATGTATATTAGTACTCTCGTACTTAGCTTTAATGCTCACGTCCATTATTTTTTTGTGTTGTCTGGACACCTCATTCGACGAGGCAGGTGCAGTTGTAGATAGTGCGTTCAGGGACTTGAAGTAGTCAGTGCCTAGAGAGAGACAGCATGGGTAGCTGTTAGGTTCTAGTGTTGTTAAGATTTATTCTATTTGGTTGTATATTGGTTTTATTTATCCGGTTGTATTCTGCCAGTCTAGCATTTATTTAAGTTTCTGCAATTTATCTCTGATTTATGGTTAATTTCATGCTTAATTAAGCTTTAACATCTGCGTAGTAGTGGATTTGAGTTGGGTCACTATAATTTAAGTGGGACGGTTACTTATAGGGAGGCGGTGGACCAGTCTATGCAGTCTGAAAAATATAGGAATGATATCATAAAAGAATCGCAGGAGAAGAGGATGAGCTACTGGTAGCGCTTAATTGTGTCACGCCCAAATTACCTGACTCAATCAGATAAACAAATAATATAGTAGTGTGAGTAGGGATCGTTCCCACGAGAAAAGGTAAATTCAATGTGTTCTTAATAAATAAAAATGGGGGTTTGAGGTTGAGATTAACTACTAAAACTTTTAAACAATTAAAATTTACTAACATGAAAAATTAAATAAAAGACTGGAGAAAGTCAATTGGAGACGAGACTTGGTATCGGTCGACTAAACCCTTGATATTCATTCATTCAATCATCGATTCTCTAAAAATAATTAATCTTATTAAATAGTCGTCATTGAAAATTCAATTCCTGTTTCACCGTAATTTTATTTAATTAGAAAACAGCATTCTAAATTAACCCTTACCAATAAATTAACCCGATAACAGCAATCTAGATTTAAATCCACGGTAGCATTCAAACTAGTAAAACTGACGAACCTAGACAACACAAACACTAGCGGTTGTATTTAGCCTAGTCAATAATTGATCCTACGATATTATAAATTCAACAGCAGAAATTATCACGCGTAGTTGCTTCGCAAATTAGTTTATTCAAACAATTACGAATTTGAACTTTAATTTAGCTATCGCTTGCAATACAAAATCCTAAGATGGTCAATCCCAAAATCTCGTAAACAAACATAAAAATAAAACTGATCAAAGATTGATACTTAATAAAGATTAAACACTACGAATCGAATCTTATGAATAAAATACATCAAGGTTTCGTCTCCCTCAACCAAGTATAAAAGCTTAGCTACAACGATTCATAACTAAAGTCATTAAAATTCGAAGGAAATAAGAAAACTAAAATTAAGAATTCAAGAATAAAACCTAGCCTCCAAAGTAATCTCCAAAAGTCTGATAATGATCCTCCGAAATCGGAATAAAAGTGTAGTAGCCCGAACCCTAATTGAGTAATTAAAGGATTAATGCTAATTAAATAAATATGGGATTGGACGGATCGGAAGCTACGAAGGGACGATCGGAAGCTCCGATCGGGATCGGAAGCTCCGATGAGGATCGGAGGCACCGATGATATTACGTCATCCATGACGTGTGGCTGGATCGGAAGCTCCGATCAGGACCGGAGGCTCCGATCACCCCTATCCGGAGTCATCAAGTGATATTTTGACACGTGGCAGATCAGGATCTTCGGAAGCTCCGATGGCAGGATCGGACGTTCCGATCCAGGTTCGGACGTTCCGATCGAGGATCGGAGGCTCCGATCGTTGTCTATAAATAGAAGGCCGAGACTTCATTTCTCCTTGCCAATTCCGGATTTCCTCTCTATTTCTAGTCATATTCGAGCTGTTCTAGTCTTCTTAGGCTTGGTCCGGAGGTCGAAGAGGCGTTCGATAGTCGTAGCGGAGTTGTGCCCAAGTTCTGGAGGCATCGACATCAAAGGGCTAACGACGGACGAAGGTATAGCTTTTGCTTCCTATAAATATTTAGGAGTATGCAATAGCTTAGTTAAGGCTTTTAGAGCACTTTGATGATAGTGGTATCATTTCGCTGTGTAGGCGGACTTTAGGCTTGGACTTAGAGCTGGTAGTGCCTACCTGGTATTTGAGGTACGAAAGTACTGTTCGAGATATCCTGACTGAGTATGCATGTATTATGTGACCGCATGATTTATATGCCATGATATTATGCTGCATTCATTTGCATCTTGCTGTATCTCCTTCGAGATGTCTGTTAGTAGGGTTGTACCCTATCCTGTTAGTGGATGGACTTGTAAGAGTGGGTGCCCAGTGAGCCAACTGTGTGGCTATGGGCTTTGTTGACTCTTTGTATAAACAATCTTTTGTTTAATATTATTTACACTTTTATGGCAATGACTTTATATTACTTCATATTGTTATATTGTGATATACTATTGTTGTTTTGATAAAGACCTTGAATATACTATAGTGTATGTAAGATGTGGTAGAACATGGAGATGTCTATCATGAAATACATCTTATAGTCACTGTATATTCTAAAACCGTTCCTAGTCGATTGAGCCGTCCGATAATAAGGATAAGGATCGCTCGAGTTTGAGACTAGCATTTGCGATGCGGAGTACCACGTTTCATTGGTAGGGAACATGGAGATGTTCGAAGCATGCAAATGGATATTCATAGGATGAATAGTCGAACTACCCTATCCGGACTTTCCAAGTGGTTATCACTTATCGAGTGGATAAAGTCCGCGGTTTTGGTTGTACACCATTAGTCCTTACGACTTGAAACATCATGGAGACTCTATATGCTAGTACTGTGCTTTGACTCGTTTACCGACTCTGAGGGGGTCATCAGGTGTCGAGATTGGGTACAGTTACGACACATATAGGAGTCAATGCATTGTTGTCAAGGATTCACCACATACTTGCGAGTGTGGATATCCTATGCGATCTGAGGAGATATTAGTGTGACAAATCTCTGGCCAGAGTACTTGATGTGATTTAAGAAATGGTTTCTTAGTATCACATGCGATGTCACTAATTTGATCTTCAAGATGTATTGCATAGTTATCGAATCTTGAGCGACTCTCGATATACCAATGGTTGTTGATTCGATCGGGATATTTGGATGAAGGGACCGTACTGTACGCTAACCAAAATCTACTGGTTCTTGTAGGCACTATCAGTGATACCTAGGGAATCATGGGGCGATGTTGCTAGGCGCTTTACCATGATTCGTTGGGCAAGTCGGAAAGTGTTGTTCCGAGTCACAAGGAGTTGTGAGCCCACGGCTAGCTGTATCCCTGAACCATTGAGGGTCACACAGTGTAATGGAGTTTTAATCCCCGTTGAGATAGTTAAATTTAAAGAGTTAAATTTAATGAACTAAGGAGTTGGACTTCTTGAATAAGAGTAAGGGAGTAGGATTTCCTAAAATGACATAGGGATGGACATTTTTGGAAACCACTGAATTCGGATTCAGGAAAATTTATTTTGACTTTAAAACGTGCAGAAATGGTTTCTGTGCACATTGGTGAAATCGTTTCATCAATCGGAGTCACGATGAATTTTATATTAATTTCTGAACGAGTGGGCTTTGCTTGTCGGGCCCCAGCTTATGACTAATGGGCCCTAAGGTGTTAGTGGCCTGCATTATAAATAAGTTATTTCAGTACAGAAATTACATACAATAGGTCATAATTTTTGAGACAGAGAAAAAAAATCGAAACCCTTCTCTCTCAAAGAATTTTCGGCCGTCCCCCTCCTGCTCTGCCCGAGAAAATTCCGGTCTGTGATTTTGAATCGCAGTAAGGAATAACGAATCAAATTCGTGTATTCTCTTCGCAGAAAACTTCTGATAGATTTTCTAGTGCAATCTATCAGAGGGATTAAACCTCTGTTCGTGGACCTGATTGAAGGCGTTCATCGGTTCCAGGGAGAGACAACAAGAGCAGAATTGTTCTGTTGGTGTCCATTAATCTCGTTGCGAGATTTGAGGTAAAATTTATTTAATTGTTATTTAAATTTTACACACACGTAATTCAATCGATGAACGGTTGATACCCATACCATGGAAACGTTCCATGAAAAATTTTTAAACTTCCGCTGCACCGGGTATCAATCGTAATTGGTCTGGGAGCTCGCCAGTTTTCCAACAGTGGTATCAAAGCCAGGTTGCTCAGATCAATCGATTGAATTAATCAATTGTACAAAATTTTTGAGTCTCGGTTTTTGAAACAAAATAAATATTTTTAATAAAAAATTTTTTTTTTTCCGGGGGCGAAACCCGGGCAGCGATTGGATCGCTGCCCGGAGGGGGCAGCGATGGTCGCTGCCCCCAGGGGCGGCGCACGGCGCCGCCCAGGGCGGCGACCGTCGCCGCCCAGGGCGGCGCGCGGCGCTGCCCAGGGCAGCGCTGTGCGCTGCCCAGCGCAGCGCTGGGCGCTGCGCAGGGCAGCGCTCGGCGCTGCCCAGGGCAGCGCTCGGCGCCGCCCCGCGGCGGCGCCAGGCGCCGCCAGGGCAGCAAGCGTTGCTGCCCAAAGGGGGCAGCCGGGCTGCCCCGGCCCGCGCCCCGGGTGCGGGCCAACCCGGGAGTGTCCCGGGTGGCCCGCGGGAAAAATTAATATTTTATTAAAAATTAATTTTAATATGTTAAAATTTTATTTTGGTCCGGTCAAAAATTGTTTTTGATTGGTTCACGAGATTTCGGATCGAATTGTTCGAGTCCGTAAATTTTAAAAATTGATTTTGGATAAATTTGAATTTTTGGAAAATTTTAATATTTTATCCGTAAATTGAATTTTGAAATCAATTATTTTAGTACAATTGATGATAAGATATGATCTTATGATATATTAGATAAAATATGATTTTATTTGTAAAATTGGATTTTATAGATAAAATATGATTTTATTTGATATGGAGATAAAATATGATTTTATATGTGAAATGTGATTTTATATATAAAATATGATTTTATCTTGTTTAAATTTGAATTGCCACAGCATGTTATCCAATAAATTAATTTTGAATTAAATGTTATTGGATAAGGATGATCGATTGCCATGACCAATTTTGTAGGTGTATGTTAGGAATTTACATTTTGTCTTTATTGTTGTTGGTTTTATTAATGGGCCTGGTTTATGGCCCGATATGAATGTCATATGTAATAAAAGTGGGCTTGGTTTATAGCCCGTTCCCACCCCCTAAAAATGTATCCCCTACTTGTCATTGTTATTTATTGTAAATACATTAGATTTAGTGGGAGATCAAGATTTGAAGATGGTGGGCCCAGCAGACAATGAAGACTGAAGAAATGTAAATTGGAAGCATATGTAATAGGATTGCATTTGCATACTGCATATTACCTAGGATTGGACTAAGACCCGTGATTGGCAACCACGGGTCAATTAGAAATGGAATCGATCATCCTATATAATATGTGATATTATGATTGTATGCATGTTTAGACATAAATTGCGTGAATCCGGCAATGCATGCAATAAATTAAATATGATGAGACAAATATTTTTTTAAATAAAATCCCTCATTTTAAATATGATTTAAAATTTATATCAAGATAAATAAAGGAAATTTAAATATTGTTTAAATGTTCCTACCTTCCATCAACGGTCAATGTATGTGATGCTACCCGCGGATACGGTCCGGCTCATATTATTGGGGGGGCCCGTCCGTCGGAAAGCTGTACATTGGATCGACAAATGTTGTAAGTTGGGTGGAACTCCCATGGGATCGGCTCATATTATTGGGGGATCCACATGGCGACCGTCCATCACAACTTAATATTGATGGGTCATCTTGACATGTCACTTTAAACGGCGTCATATTATTGGGCCCTTATTGGACATGAGGTAAATACATGGGGGTTGCTTTGGAAGCAATTGGGCTCTACCTTTTGAGAATTATGGTTGGCTGATATTATTCGGGACCATAAGTTTGTCAATTGGACTCCATGTTCTCACTAAGGAAAAAGTTTCCCGTTTTCACTAGAGGGTGGTGAAATCGTTAAAATAGTGGGAGTGAGATTCATAAAATTAAATTCGCCTATTTTATGTCTTAGTAAATTGTTAAACAATCATTGATATATGTCTGTTTTTCCTTTTCAGTATTTCATACAATGAATTCGCGAAATCCTTTATTCTCGATCCTCGAACAAAACAAGCTGACTGGCGCCAACTATACGGAATGGTTCCGGAAGTTGAAGATTGTCTTAACTTCGGAGAAAATGCTCTACGTGTTAGAGAAAGCACCTCCGAAGGAAGCACCAGCTGACATAAGTCCAGAGGAATTGGCCAAACTTGATGCATGGTGTGACCATGACATCAAGACCAAATGCTATATGCAAGCCTCGATGTCTGATGAACTCCAGAGGCGATTTGAGGACACGGTGAATGCTGCTGACATTCACGCGCAACTCAAGGAACTTTTTGGGGCTCAGTCGAGGGCTGAAAGGTTCTCTACTGTTAAGGAGTTGATGACGTGCCGCATGCGTGAAGGGACTTCGGTCCGTGATCATGGGGTACGAGTGATTTGGCTCATACAGAAGTTAGCGACCCTTGATTTGGTGTTGGAGCATGAACTCAATGTGGACTTGCTGCTTCTATCTCTTCCTTCTTCATTTGATGGATTCGTGATAAATTTTAATATGAACAAGATAGAGGCCACCCTTGAAGAGATGGTCAATATGCTCGTTACATATGAATCCACACTTAAGAAGGATAAGCCAGCTTTCTTGGTGGGCTCCTCATCTTCTGCTAAGAAGGGGCCAAGTATGAAGGGCAAGAAACGTTCTGCCCCACCCAAGAAAGTGGAACCCGAGAAGAAGCAAAAGACAAAGGCTTCAAACAATGGAAAATCCAAGGATGTTTGCCATTACTGCAAGAAGCCGGGTCATTGGAAGCGCAACTGCAAGGAGTATCTTGAGCAGCTAGGAACTGCAAAGGGTATGTTCTATATCGAAATAAACATGTCACTTAATACAACTTCTTGGGTATTGGATACCGGATGTGGATCTCACATTTGCAATGATTTGCAGGTGATGACAAGAAGTCGCAGGCTTAGAATGGGTGAGACCCAGCTGAGGCTCGGGAATGGTTCCAGAGTTGAAGCTACGGCCATTGGAGATGTTTGTTTGATTTTGCAGAATGGTTTTAAATTATTGTTGAGAGATGTTTTATTTGTGCCAGATTTAATTAAAAACATTATTTCTATTTCTATGCTTGATAGAGATGGTTATTCTTGTAATTTTGTGAATGGGATTTGCAATATTTACAAGAATGAATGTTTAATTGGAAATGGACAACTTGAAAACGATCTATACAATTTAAAACTAAAAGACGTTCCAGTAAATTGTATTGACAAACCGGCGACAACAAACAAAAGGAAAATCGATAGTCAAAACCCGGCAAACCTTTGGCACGCTAGACTAGGTCATATTTCCTCAAGGAGGATGAACAAGCTAGTGGGAGAGGGCATGTTTGATATGTCTGATATTAACTCTCTACCTACTTGTGAATCCTGCCTAAAAGGGAAAATGACTAAATCTCCTTTTAAGGGGAAGCCTGAACGTAGTCAAAATCTGTTGGATTTGATCCATACAGATGTTTGTGGTCCATTTAGAGTAGGGACTCAACATGGCCACACCTACTTCATTACCTTTACTGATGATTATTCTAGGTATGGGTATTTATATTTAATGAAATATAAGTCTGAAGCATTTGAAAAGTTCAAAGAATTCAAGGCTGAAGTAGAAAACAAGCTAGGTAAAAGTATTAAAGCACTTCGATCGGATCGAGGTGGAGAATACTTGAGTACCGAGTTTTTGGACTATCTAAAAGAGAATGGGATTCTCTCTCAGTGGACTCCTCCTATGACACCACAGCTTAATGGTGTATCGGAGCGTCGTAATCGAACTTTGTTGGACATGGTTCGATCCATGATGAGCTTCACTGAGCTTCCACCTTCGTTTTGGGGCTATGCGCTTGAAACGGCGGTATTGTTGTTGAATAACGTCCACACTAAAGCAGTGGACAAAACACCATACGAGTTATGGAATGGCAAAGCTCCTAAGTATTCATACTTGAGGATTTGGGGATGTCCTGCTTACGTGAAGCGGACAGTGGGAGATAAGTTGGATAGTCGATCCAGCTTGTGTTATTTTGTGGGGTATCCGAAGAATTCAATCGGATATTATTTCTATTATCCTGCTGAAACAAAGGTGTTTGTTTCACGGAATGCCACCTTCTTGGAGAAGGAGTTCTTATTGGATAAGAAAGGCGAGATGATGGAACTCGAAGAAGTTCGAGAAGAACCCGAAATACAAAATAACGATCCCACACCTCAGGAACCATTGCTGGACACGCCTGCACCTAGAAGATCCGAGAGGACTTCTAGACCTCCAGTTCGATATGGTCTTCTTCTTGAAGAGGGTCAAGATGAACCCGACATTGGATGTGATCCAAGAAGCTTCAAGGAAGCAATTTCTGATGCGGATTCGAATTTATGGCTTGAAGCTATGCAGTCTGAATTGGATTCGATGCATACTAACCAAGTCTGGTCTTTAGTAGATCCTCCCGATGGAATTGTTCCAATAGGGTGTAAATGGATCTACAAAAGAAAGCTTGGGCCTGATGGTAAGATATTGACTTACAAGGCGCGATTGGTGGCGAAAGGTTATACTCAAAGGCAAGGAGTTGACTATGATGAAACCTTTTCACCAGTCGCAATGTTCAAGTCCATAAGAATCCTAATTGCCATAGCTGCATGGTATGACTATGAGATATGGCAGATGGATGTGAAGACTGCTTTTCTTAATGGAGACATTAAGGAAGAAATCTATATGAAGCAGCCTGAGGGGTTCACATCCATGGGAAGCGAGCATAAGGTATGCAAGCTTCAGAGATCAATTTATGGTCTAAAACAAGCATCAAGAAGTTGGAACCAGAAATTTGATGAAACAATAAAAGATTTTGGTTTCATCAAGAACCCGGAGGAACCTTGCGTGTACAAGAAAGTAGTTAAGGATGCGGTAACATTCTTAGTACTTTATGTTGATGACATCCTACTCATTGGGAATGATGTAGGGATGTTGCAGTCAACAAAGATATGGTTATCAGGTAGATTTTCGATGAAGGATTTGGGTGAGGCATCCTACATTCTTGGGATACAGATCTATAGGGATAGATCTAAGAGAATGATAGGACTCACTCAATCAACCTACATCGATACCATATTGAAACGGTTTTCAATGGATGGGTCCAAGAGAGGACATCTACCCATGTGTCATGGAGTTTCTCTATCCAAGTCTATGTGTCCCAAGACTGATGCAGAGATAGAGAATATGACACATGTACCATATGCGTCAGCTATAGGTAGTATCATGTATGGGATGATATCTACCAGACCGGATGTAGCATTTGCTCTGAGTGTCACGAGCAGATATCAGTCTAATCCTGGTCAGATGCATTGGAAAGCCGTGAAGGACATTCTTAAGTACTTGCGAAGGACTAAGAATATGTTCATGGTTTATGGAGGACGAGAACTCAAACTGGAAGGCTATACCGACTCTAGCTTCCAAAGTGATGTGGATGACTCGAAGTCAACCTCTGGATTTGTGTTCATGCTCAATGGCGGTGCTGTCTCTTGGAAGAGTTCCAAGCAGGACACCACAGCGGATTCCACCACTGAGGCTGAATACATTGCAGCATCAGCTGCTGCTAAAGAGGCCGTTTGGATGAGGAATTTCGTCCAAGAGTTGGGCGTCATTCCTGAATTTGTTGGTCCAGTCCCGGTGTACTGCGACAACACGGGTGCCGTTGCTCAAGCAAAGGAACCAAGGTCTCATCAAAGATCCAAACACGTACTGAGGAAATACCACATAATCCGGGAGATTGTGGAAAGAGGAGACATCAGTGTCGAACGAGTGGCCTCTGCAGACAATATCGCTGATCCACTTACTAAGCCTTTGCCAGGACCATTGTTTGACAAACATCGCGAAGCAATGGGTCTACGTAGTATGACTAGTTGGCTATAGGGCAAGTGGGAGATTGTAAGAGTGGGTGCCCAGTGAGCCAACTGTGTGGCTATGGGCTTTGTTGACTCTTTGTATAAACAATCTTTTGTTTAATATTATTTACACTTTTATGGCAATGACTTTATATTACTTCATATTGTTATATTGTGATATACTATTGTTGTTTTGATAAAGACCTTGAATATACTATAGTGTATGTAAGATGTGGTAGAACATGGAGATGTCTATCATGAAATACATCTTATAGTCACTGTATATTCTAAAACCGTTCCTAGTCGATTGAGCCGTCCGATAATAAGGATAAGGATCGCTCGAGTTTGAGACTAGCATTTGCGATGCGGAGTACCACGTTTCATTGGTAGGGAACATGGAGATGTTCGAAGCATGCAAATGGATATTCATAGGATGAATAGTCGAACTACCCTATCCGGACTTTCCAAGTGGTTATCACTTATCGAGTGGATAAAGTCCGCGGTTTTGGTTGTACACCATTAGTCCTTACGACTTGAAACATCATGGAGACTCTATATGCTAGTACTGTGCTTTGACTCGTTTACCGACTCTGAGGGGGTCATCAGGTGTCGAGATTGGGTACAGTTACGACACATATAGGAGTCAATGCATTGTTGTCAAGGATTCACCACATACTTGCGAGTGTGGATATCCTATGCGATCTGAGGAGATATTAGTGTGACAAATCTCTGGCCAGAGTACTTGATGTGATTTAAGAAATGGTTTCTTAGTATCACATGCGATGTCACTAATTTGATCTTCAAGATGTATTGCATAGTTATCGAATCTTGAGCGACTCTCGATATACCAATGGTTGTTGATTCGATCGGGATATTTGGATGAAGGGACCGTACTGTACGCTAACCAAAATCTACTGGTTCTTGTAGGCACTATCAGTGATACCTAGGGAATCATGGGGCGATGTTGCTAGGCGCTTTACCATGATTCGTTGGGCAAGTCGGAAAGTGTTGTTCCGAGTCACAAGGAGTTGTGAGCCCACGGCTAGCTGTATCCCTGAACCATTGAGGGTCACACAGTGTAATGGAGTTTTAATCCCCGTTGAGATAGTTAAATTTAAAGAGTTAAATTTAATGAACTAAGGAGTTGGACTTCTTGAATAAGAGTAAGGGAGTAGGATTTCCTAAAATGACATAGGGATGGACATTTTTGGAAACCACTGAATTCGGATTCAGGAAAATTTATTTTGACTTTAAAACGTGCAGAAATGGTTTCTGTGCACATTGGTGAAATCGTTTCATCAATCGGAGTCACGATGAATTTTATATTAATTTCTGAACGAGTGGGCTTTGCTTGTCGGGCCCCAGCTTATGACTAATGGGCCCTAAGGTGTTAGTGGCCTGCATTATAAATAAGTTATTTCAGTACAGAAATTACATACAATAGGTCATAATTTTTGAGACAGAGAAAAAAAATCGAAACCCTTCTCTCTCAAAGAATTTTCGGCCGTCCCCCTCCTGCTCTGCCCGAGAAAATTCCGGTCTGTGATTTTGAATCGCAGTAAGGAATAACGAATCAAATTCGTGTATTCTCTTCGCAGAAAACTTCTGATAGATTTTCTAGTGCAATCTATCAGAGGGATTAAACCTCTGTTCGTGGACCTGATTGAAGGCGTTCATCGGTTCCAGGGAGAGACAACAAGAGCAGAATTGTTCTGTTGGTGTCCATTAATCTCGTTGCGAGATTTGAGGTAAAATTTATTTAATTGTTATTTAAATTTTACACACACGTAATTCAATCGATGAACGGTTGATACCCATACCATGGAAACGTTCCATGAAAAATTTTTAAACTTCCGCTGCACCGGGTATCAATCGTAATTGGTCTGGGAACTCGCCAGTTTTCCAACAGGACTTCCATCGATTTGGGTCCGGTGTTTCCACGGTTATCTCGGTATGGGAGCCACCTCCTGAAGCGACGGCACAGCGTGCTACATACCAGGGCCCGGTCTGTCTCTGTTATCTGATCCTTGACCTCGAGTCTATAGGGAGTTCACTTTGCATGCATGTATACTCATACTCTCGCACTGAGCGTTTTATGCTCACGTCTCGTACTCTGTATTTTCTGGACACCCTATTCCATGGGGCAGGTTTGCGATTGGACGAGGAGGGTGGATCCAGGAGGGGCTAGTCAGTGGTTGGCCAGCTGGAGCTTCGTCTAGGCTTTATTACTGTTGTTTTGGGTTTATACATCTATTCGATTTGGTTGTATATTATTGGATAATTACAGATTCCTTTACTTGGGATTGTATAATGTTAATGGTTTCCGCAGTTTTATTCTGATATCTGTTTTATTAAGTTAATTGCATGCCTAAGTTCTGTTTAGTAGGTGATCCGGGTAAGGGTCACTACATTTATGGTATCAGAGCATGCAAAGATTTCTTGGGATTTAGTCTCATCTTGAGCTATTTTTGTAGATGTCAAATCGTGACGACCAGAGTTCTCATGGCAGTGTTGGTGGGCGTTGGGGTGATGCCGACCGGGAGCCTCGTCGAGAACGGCATCATCGTCACCATGACGACGAGCGTTTCACTGTGCGTCGATTCTTAGCTATGGGTCCTAAGCCCTTAGTTGGAGGTGAGTCTCCGGAGGATGCGGAGAACTGGTTAGACCGCATGGAGACGACTTTTCAGACTTTCCAATGCACCGATGAGCAGAAGGTGGAGACCCTTGGCTATCTTCTGGATGGGCGTGCGCGCAGGTGGTGGAGGTTTACTTCTGCACCTTTTGTTGCGGCGAGAGGAGTGGCCACCTGGGCCGAGTTTCGCACAGCTTTCCAAAAGCGGTATTTTCCTCCTGCACTCCGACAGTCGAAGGCAGGCGAGCTACTGAGTCTGCGACAGGGAACCATGACTATCGATGAGTATCAGCAGAGGTTCTTTGATCTGCTATCCTATTGCCCAGATATTGCTGATAGCTCAGAGATGAAGTATAATCTGTTCCTTCAGGGCCTTAACCCTGAGATCCATGACCGTGTGGCGGTTGGCGACGACATGTCCTACGAGGGTTTGGTGAGCCGTTGTCACCAGGCGGAGGACAGCATTCGGCGGAACAGGTCTTTCTCTCAGTCGAGACCTGCTAGTTCTTTGGGTCCCCGTGCCCAAACTTTCAAGAAGTCTGGATCTTCTTCTTCCTCTGGTTCTGGAGGTATTGTCCGTTTCGGTAAGAAGGACAAGTGTGATCACTGTGGGAAGAACCATCCATCCGACAAGTGCCGCAGAGCTTCTGGAGCTTGTTTCCGTTGTGGAGAGACTGGTCATATCCAGAGGGATTGTCCACTGTCTGGGGGAGGCAGTTCTGGTTCTGGTACAGGATCGGGTTCTCAGGCCACCATTCAGCAGAGGTCGCAGGGACAGTCTGCTGGGAGTTATCATTTGGGGCCACGAGCTTCTGGCCAGGTGTTTGCCCTGAGACATGATCAGGCTGTGGAGGAGAATGAGAAAGTCATCGCAGGTACATTTATTCTTTATGGTATACCTGCTCTTGTACTTATTGACACTGGTGCATCTCATTCCTTCATTTCTGCACGTTTTGTTAAGAGGCATAAGTTACCATGCATTGCACTAGACGTAGTGATGTCTGTTTCTACTCCGACGGGCCAATCTGCTTTGGCTAAGCGTCTAGTGATGGGTTGCCCTTTAGAGTTCGAAGGGAACATTCTGTTAGCGAATCTCATGGTCCTGGCGATGGACGACTTTGATTGCATTCTGGGAATAGATGTGCTGACTACCTATCGAGCTTCAGTGGACTGCTATCAGAGATTAGTACGCTTTCATCCGGAAGGGAGTGAGAGTTGGTTTTTCTATGGTGAGGGAGCACGACCCCCAATGCCTTTGGTATCAGCTTTGAGAGCCTGTCGAGCTTTAGAGTCTGGCGGGGAAGGCTACCTTATCTATGCAGTTGATTTGTCCGCTGAGAGTATTGGGATAGAGAGCATTCCTGTTGTGGATGAATTTCCAGATGTGTTTCCTGATGAGATTCCGGGTTTTCCTCCTGCTAGGGAAGTCGAGTTTGGCATAGAGTTGATGCCGGGTACTTCGCCTATTTCTAGAGCACCGTATCGTCTGGATCCGTCAGAGATGCGTGAGTTGAAGAATCAGCTACAGGATCTTTTGGACAAGGGGTACATTCGTCCTAGTGTGTCTCCTTGGGGAGCTCCTGTTCTCTTCGTAAAGAAGAAGGATGGGTCGATGCGGCTGTGCATTGACTATCGGCAGCTGAATCGAGTCACTTTGAAGAACAAGTATCCGTTGCCTCGCATTGATGACTTGTTTGACCAGCTGCAGGGCACATCAATTTACTCCAAGATTGACTTGAGATCTGGGTATCATCAGTTGAGAGTCCGTGATCAGGACGTAGCCAAGACTGCATTTCGTACTCGCTATGGGCATTACGAGTTCCTAGTGATGCCATTTGGTTTGACCAATACGCCGGCTATATTCATGGATCTGATGAACCGTGTCTTCAGGGAGTATTTGGACAAGTTTGTCGTGGTCTTCATTGACGACATCTTGGTGTATTCGCGTAATACGGAAGAGCATGTTTCTCACTTGCGGTTGGTACTGCAGACTCTTCGAGATGAGCAATTGTACGCCAAGCTGAGCAAGTGTGAGTTCTGGATGGATAGAGTGGTCTTTCTTGGCCATATCATATCCAGGGAGGGGATTTCTGTTGATCCAAGCAAGATTGAAGCGGTACTTAATTGGTCGCGTCCGACGAAGGTTGCTGAGATCCGTAGTTTTCTGGGTCTAGCAGGGTATTATCGTCGCTTCATTCTGAATTTCTCTCAGTTAGCTCGACCGTTGACGCAGCTTACCCGCAAGGGTGTGGATTTCGAGTGGTCCTCCGAGTGTGAGGAGAATTTCCGTGAGCTTCGACGGCGATTGACTTCTGCGCCGGTGTTAGCATTACCGTCAGGATCTGGAGGGTATGTAGTTTACACGGATGCTTCTCTTCAGGGGTTAGGTTGTGTCCTGACTCAGAATGGGCATGTGATCGCATACGCTTCTAGACAGCTGAAGCTTCACGAGGACAACTACCCAGTCCATGATTTGGAGTTAGCAGCCATTGTGTTCGCTTTGAAGATCTGGCGTCATTATCTGTATGGCGAGAAATTTGAGATCTTCACCGACCATAAGAGTCTCAAGTATTTGTTCACTCAGGCAGAATTGAACATGAGACAGAGACGTTGGATGGACTTGCTTAAGGACTATGATTGCGAGATTAAGTACCATCCGGGAGCTGCTAATCTCACCGCTGATGCCTTGAGTCGCAAGGTGCGACTATCCTCACTTCAGACTTGTTCGATGTCTAGTGCGATTAGTGACTGTTGTACTTCAGGTTATACCTTCAAGCATAAGAAAGGTATGCAGAGTATCCAGATGTTTGCGATATTATCTGAGCCAGCTTTGTACTCGCGGATCCGAGATGCTCAGATGTCTGATTCGAAGACCCAGCGTTTAGCTCGTCTAGCTAACGAGGGTAGCTCGTCTGGATTTCATTATCAGTCAGATGGCTTTCTGTGTTTGTCTGGTAGGCTTGTGATTCCACAGGATGAAGAGTTGCGAGAGGAGATTTTATCTCAGGCACATCGCACTAAGTTGAGTATTCATCCTGGGAGCAACAAGATGTACAAGGATCTACGTACTCGTTTCTGGTGGAAGGGAATGAAACGCAGTGTTTATCAGTTTGTTTCGAGATGTTTGGTGTGTCAACAGGTCAAGGCAGAGCACCGACGACCTGGAGGATTGCTTCACTGTCTGCCTATTCCTGAATGGAAATGGGAGTTTATCACTATGGACTTTGTGACCCATTTGCCGGTATCCCCGAGGAACTGTGATGCTATCTGGGTTGTGGTGGACCGACTCACCAAGTCAGCGCATTTCATTGCCTATAGTCGGGAGTACAATGTGGATCGTATGGCTCGGTTGTACATTCAGGAGATCGTTCGACTTCATGGAGTGCCTGTGAGCATTGTCAGCGATCGGGACCCCAGGTTTACTTCTAGATTCTGGGGGAGTGTTCAGCGTGCGATGGGTACTACTCTCAGTTTGAGTACAGCCTATCATCCAGAGACTGATGGTCAGTCAGAGCGCACTATCCGTACGTTAGAGGATATGCTTAGAGCGTGCGTCATGGATTTTGGTTCAGCCTGGCAGGATCATTTTCCGTTGATCGAGTTCGCTTACAACAACAGCTACCATACTAGTATTGGGATGGCACCTTTTGAAGCGTTGTATGGGTGACGTTGTCGTACTCTACTCTTCTGGGAAGAAGTGGGGGAGAGACAGGCTGAGGGACCGGAGTTTATCCAGCAGGCGATAGACATTGTTGATCAAATCAAGAAACGGATTAAGACTGCACAGGATCGTCAGGACAGCTATGCTAATATCAAGCGTAGGCCTTTGCAGTTCGAGGTCGGGGAGAAAGTGTTTCTGAGAGTGTCACCTTTCCGCAAGATTCTCAGATTTGGCCTTAAGGGCAAGTTGTCTCCCAGATTTATCGGTCCGTTTGAGATCTTAGAGAGCATTGGCGATTTGGCTTATCGACTAGCTTTGCCACCGCATCTATCCAGTATTCACGACGTGTTCCACGTATCTCTGTTGCGACGGTATGTGGCGGATGAATATCATATTCTGCAGCGGTCTGAGGTTCAGGTAGACAAGGATTTGACTTATGTTGAAAAACCTCTTCGTATCCTGGATTATAAGGATAAGGTTTTACGGAACAAAGTCATTCCTTTGGTTTTAGTTCAGTGGCAGCGCCGAGGCACTGAGGAAGCTACTTGGGAGCTTGAGGACAGGATGCGTAAAGACCATCCTGAGTTGTTTTGATTTCATTCTTTAAGTTGTATTCAGTTGCAAACTCTGTAAACGTTTGTTTGAATAAAAAATGTTTCTGATTTCTGTATTTGCATTCGGTACTTAAGATCTGATTTCGAGGACGAAATATCTTAAGTGGGGGAGAATGTAGTAGCCCGAACCCTAATTGAGTAATTAAAGGATTAATGCTAATTAAATAAATTGGGGATTGGACGGATCGGAAGCTCCGAAGGGACGATCGGAAGCTCCGATCGGGATCGGAAGCTCCGATGAGGATCGGAGGCACCGATGATATTACGTCATCCATGACGTGTGGTGGATCGGAAGCTCCGATCAGGACCGGAGGCTCCGATCACCCCTATCCGGAGTCATCAAGTGATATTTTGACACGTGGCAGATCAGGATCTTCGGAAGCTCCGATGGCAGGATCGGACGTTCCGATCCAGGTTCGGACGTTCCGATCGAGGATCGGAGGCTCCGATCGTTGTCTATAAATAGAAGGCCGAGACTTCATTTCTCCTTGCCAATTCCGGATTTCCTCTCTATTTCTAGTCATATTCGAGCTGTTCTAGTCTTCTTAGGCTTGGTCCGGAGGTCGGAGAGGCGTTCGATAGTCGTAGCGGAGTTGTGCCCAAGTTCTGGAGGCATCGACATCAAAGGGCTAACGACGGACGAAGGTATAGCTTTTGCTTCCTATAAATATTTAGGAGTATGCAATAGCTTAGTTAAGGCTTTTAGAGCACTTTGATGATAGTGGTATCATTTCGCTGTGTAGGCGGACTTTAGGCTTGGACTTAGAGCTGGTAGTGCCTACCTGGTATTTGAGGTACGAAAGTACTGTTCGAGATATCCTGACTGAGTATGCATGTATTATGTGACCGCATGATTTATATGCCATGATATTATGCTGCATTCATTTGCATCTTGCTGTATCTCCTTCGAGATGTCTGTTAGTAGGGTTGTACCCTATCCTGTTAGTGGATGGACTTCCATCGATTTGGGTCCGGTGTTTCCACGGTTATCTCGGTATGGGAGCCACCTCCTGAAGCGACGGCACAGCGTGCTACATACCAGGGCCCGGTCTGTCTCTGTTATCTGATCCTTGACCTCGAGTCTATAGGGAGTTCACTTTGCATGCATGTATACTCATACTCTCGCACTGAGCGTTTTATGCTCACGTCTCGTACTCTGTATTTTCTGGACACTCTATTCCATGGGGCAGGTTTGAGATTGGACGAGGAGGGTGGATCCAGGAGGGGCTAGTCAGTGGTTGGCCAGCTGGAGCTTCGTCTAGGCTTTATTACTGTTGTTTTGGGTTTATACAGCTATTCGATTTGGTTGTATATTATTGGATAATTACAGATTCCTTTACTTGGGATTGTATAATGTTAATGGTTTCCGCAGTTTTATTCTGATATCTGTTTTATTAAGTTAATTGCATGCCTAAGTTCTGTTTAGTAGGTGATCCGGGTAAGGGTCACTACAAAAAGTCTAATAAAGGCTAGGAACTAAAATAACAAAGTTACCAAAAATAATATTTTTTTTCCGACAGATGACGCCCGCTCGATCGGTAGGATGTTGCGGATCGAGCGGCGTGAAAATCACTAACTCTCTGCCTAACGTAAATGCTTGTCGCTCGATCGGTGAACTTCTGCTGATCGAGCGGCACAAAACTCCCAAAGCTACTGTCTCCATGTAAAGGCTCCCGCTCGATCTGCAACATCCTGCGGATCGAGCGGTGAAGGAATCTTCAGAATTTCCCAGCATTTCCCTTGCTTCAAAGCTCCGTCCGAGTCCGCCAAAATATACGACCTAACCACAAAAACGAGAATCCCATCATGCAAACACGGAAAATGCAAAACTAACAAAATGCAAAAAATAAAACATGCATCTAATGCAAAACAACAACAAAAATGACACTAACAAATGCAATAAAAACACAACTACCAAATACCCCCACACTTAATCCTTGCTCGCCCTCGAGCAAGTTATGCAAAAACAAAACGAAATAGAACAAACACATAAGCAAGGATGAATCACGCATATCATAGCCTCAGAGAAAACCACTTTCATCTAAAACAAGCTCATAACTATTCTCAATCGTCAATGATACACCTTCAGTCGAATGCGAACGTGTGTGTGTGTCATGTTATCCCAATTACATGCAACTTCAAAAGACAAGTTTCAAAACTGTTTGCCGACCTATAACAATTCAGTGTAAGCCTCACAATCCAGAACTCTCCTCTCAACAATCCTCCAACACAACACAACTTCCTTAAGAATAATTACGCACCGTTGGATTTTGCACCCAACATTTTAAAAGTCCCAATAATTGCCCGCATACTTAGCTAAAACTAGATAGGATTCGAATTTCAATCCCCTCGTCTATAGCCCGGATGGAACTACAATCCCATTCGGTCCGCAAACTTAGCTATGAAATAATGAATAGAATTTCATTCATATTTCAAGCCCGGATGGAATCAAAATATTTTTTTTTTTCAAAAGATTAACCCCATGTAATCCGCATACTTAGCCACAAACAAGATGAATAGAATTTCATAAATCTCGCTCGCAACCCGGATGGAGTTGATTGGTTTCCAAAAATTAATTTTCTTCTTAAAAACCAAAAATTTTAGGTGCGCCCAAGAAAGTATATGCCACATCAAAGAAATCATCAAAATTCAAGAACTATCATGTTCCACAAATACCTATTGTCGTGCAATGGTCCAACATACCTCCACAATATCTAATACATCGCTACACTTCACCGGTTAAATATGCGTGCTTAAAATATTCAACAAACAACCTTCGGTTTCTCATATCCAATCAAGAGTAAATTTTTTTCAAAAATTCATAATTTTTCAACTATCTCATCATAGGCTAGAAATCATCATCCTTTACTTATGCACACAAAACACACATGAAACAATTTATGAACTATATGCAATTACGCAACAAACACAATGATGCAATGAAATGCAATGCATGAATGCACCCCCCACACTTAAACAAAACATTGTCCTCAATGCAAGACAACAAAAGAACGCAACCAAATAACTAAACAAAATGAAATGCAAAAACGCAAAACGGGACTCCCCTGGTTTACATGTCTGCGGCATCGTCCTCTTCAGCCTCTGGAGGAAGGACAGGAGAGGCATACTTGAAGGGGAAGGGTGGCGGATACGGCAGAGCAGCCGGAACAGCATTTAGATCAAGACCATGGTGCAATGTAAGATTTCGCAATAAAGCATCCAAAGCCTGCGAATTATGAGCCGCCACCATATTGTATGCATCCTGATGATGGGCGAAGGCAGTGAGCTCACGGATGGAATCGGCTTGAGAGCAGCGAGGAGGAGGAGGTGGCATTTGGGGGGCTGGCGGTTGTTGAAATTGGCCGTCCCTCATAAAATGTTTAACACGATGCGCCCTCTTGGATTCAATGAAAGCAGAGTCGAGTGGTCGCTGAGGCTGCAACCACTCTTCATCATTCCAAATGACAACCCCGGCGCGTATGCATAGATAAGTGATGATCATGGGGAAGTAGAGACCCACTGTGACATTATGGATTGACCTGTGAATCTCACTATGAAGAACACGTCCCACATTAATTGGTTCTCCTACTTCAAGCGCATACAGAAGGTTAGCGTGGTCAAGATTGACGTCGCTGGAATGTAATATCGGCATCAGACGCCGAATCACGAAAGCATACCACGCTGCAGGAAGAACACGTAAGAACCGCTCCTTGAAGTTCACTATAGAAATTGGGTTAACCCATGAAGCCCCAGGGTATGCCAGTTGTTCAAGCAGCTCATCCAGATCCGGGCCATCTTGCAGGCTTTGATAGAGCGAATCGTCCACCTCCGGGATTTCAAATAAAGCATTCAACTCATGGGGCAAAAAAGAAATCAGCCTCCCCCTAACAAATGCTTTGCTATCTGTCCTCTCTGCTTCATTCGCATAAAATTCTCGGACAATTGGCACTACAGCTGGAGGAGGTTGCTCGCAGAATTTTGTCCAACCGCGCTCATGAATAGTCCGAACAATATCTGGATAGGCCAAGTCTTCCTCAAAACCACGTTCAGGAATGGGTGAACGACTTACCTTGGCTTCAATGTACCGATCACAAGCGGCGTCATTGACAAAGAGCCCGGTGAACGCGGCATAAGAACGATCAGCGGCCCGAGAAGAGGACTCGCCTTGGATTCGGACGCGTTTAGGTCCCATTGAGAGTAGAAAGATGATAGGAAAAGTGAAAGATGCAATTCGTCGAACACCTTGCGTGCGAATAAGAATCCGGCAAGTCCTTGAAGAACACAAGAGAAACAACGAAAAATGACGTCCGGTAGATGCCTAAGAGTAAGAAAAGTCCGACGAATATAACCCACGACGAGAGAAAATTGAGAAAGGCGACTGGTGGCTGAGCAAAGTTCCGACGAGAGAGAGGGCCGGAGAAGATGATCGGAGAATATTGCGTCTGAGAAGTTGTTTTGTTACCTCTGAGAGATCCCTGCGGATTAAAAGAAAGAATAAGAATTTAAGGAGATAAAAAGATAGACAAGAAATTTGGGGTTTTAGGGATTTGGAGCGAGAGGGGGAAAAGATGTGAAAGACAGAAAGAAAAAAAAAAAGAAAGGAAGTCTGCGTTTTAATTAAGGCAAAAGGGGTGTCGCTCGATCGGCAGGATATTGCGGATCGAGCGACACTAAAATGTGTAAACCATTGCCCGAGCAAAAGTGCTCTCGCTCGATCGGTAGGAAGTTTCCGATCGAGCGAGAGAAAATATCCCAACTTACTGTCCCGAAGAAAGCACTCTCGCTCGATCGGCAAGATGTTGCAGATCGAGCGAGACAAAAGTGGCCAACTCACTGTCTTAAGTAAAAGAGCCCTCGCTCGATCGGCAAGAGTTTGCGGATCGAGCGAGATAAAATAAAAAAATATATATATTTTTTTTATTTTTCAAAATTTTCGGAAAAACAAGAAACATTGGGAAATAAAAATAAGGCTAAAGAAAGCAAAAGAATAAAAAAAAACGAGAAAAAGCAAAAGGGAGAGAAACAATGGGTTGCCTCCCAGTCAGCGCTAAATTTGCAGTCAGTCTATAGCTCGACTGCATGCTGTGATTTATTCAACATTTGGCGGGGCATCTAGAGTGATATCGTGCTCTTCCACTCCGACGTTTACTTTGACTCCTTCATAGTAGTGCTTAAGCTGGTGGCCATTCACCTTGAATGTTTTGGATGTGTCCAAACTTTCAATTTCGACTGCACCATGAGGAAAGACATTAGTTACAACAAAAGGTCCATTCCAACGCGAACGTAAAACAACCGAAGTCGTGAATGATAGAGCAAAACTTTCTGACCGACTTCGAAGTTCCGTCGAGAGATCATCTTGTCATGGAAGGCCTTTGTTTTGTCCTTGTAAATTTTAGAGCTAGCATAGGCATCATTCCGGATCTCTTCTAATTCTTGTAACTGTAGCTTTCGGTGCTCGCCGCTCTCATCCATCTGCATGTTGAAATTTTTTATAGCCCAATAAGCTCGATGCTCCAACTCCACTGGTAGATGACAAGATTTCCCAAAAATCAACCGATATGGAGACATTCTGTGAGACCCCGATTCTAATCATTTAATCAAGAGTTAATCCTATCGAGAACTATTCAAAGTCCAAAAGATAAGACATCAAATGAATTTAAAAAAAAAATTATTTTTCTTGTGAAAAGTACTGCGCTCGATCCGTAAAAAAGCCAGGATCGAGCGCACCATATTCCTGAACTCTCTGGCGAGATCAAAATAAGTGCCGCGCTCGATCCGGCAAAAAGCCAGGATAGAGTGCACCAATTGAACAAAGTCACTGCCTCCAATTTTACAGGGGCTGCGCTCGATCCCAGCATGTCATAGGATCGAGCGCACCCTGGGCAACAGAAAAAAAAATTAACAGAAATAGTGCAATGCTTCAAACTCCAATCCATAAATCATTCAACATGCATAGCTCAACTTCATGCATTAATCCATAATCAAATCATACTTCATAATTATATCCTGCTCGATTCCGAATCTAGTAACATGCAATCAATAAACTATCTTCGATAATCAATAATCATTAATCAAAATCGGTTCTAATATTCAATACTTCAAAATCAAATACAACCCATTCGAATTCTAACATGATTTCAAAACATAAACTAGATTGGCATGCATTTCCAATTCTATTTTGAAGTCTCACTTCTAATCTTCTTTCTCGTTCTATCCCTGTCATCTCTGACTCGATCCTGCCCCACCTGTTGCCAAGTACACATACAAACAAAGACAACAGCTAGATAATCCGGTGAGAATTGATATTCCCAGTAAAAGAGATTATCATGCAGTATAAATCAAACATATCAATGAAGACATGCATCAATCCAAGTCATATATCAACTTCAGATATAAATCAAGTAACATATCAAGTCATGACATATATCAACTTCCATATATCTATCACAACAAGATAGAATTCAAGTAATTAATCCAAGTACTGAATTAAAATGATATGCATGTCTTTAAAACTTCTGGATTATCAGACTCAGATAATAAAATTGAATTCTTCTTTCTTTCTTTATTCAGTTTGGGATCCCGAGGTTAAAATATCCAACAATCACACCGAACTCCCCTCTCGAGGTGGACGAGGCATATTTTAATCCTCTAGACTCCAGAGCATTATAGAGAGTTTATTTGACAAGGTATAAAATCTCCAACCAGGTCACTCAACTACAATCTCTAGATCGTCTAATCAAATTGAAATGAATCAAGACTCAATATGAATGCATATGTCATCTCATGCATTCTAATATCATTTCAATCATCAATTCATATAAGCATTCAATCATGCATTCATTCATCAATTCAAATAATCATTCAATCATGCTTCCAAATAAACATTCAATCATGATTCCAATTAAGCATTCAATTATGCAAGTATGTGATTTCTTCGGAACACTCGAATAAAGTCTAATTCGAGTTAATCGTTCCATTCAAGTCTAAGTCGTCTTTTACCTTATTCGCTTCGAAGGTACTTCAATCTGAAAATCAATAATAAGGATAATCATCAATATCCTATCAAACTCATTCAAAGCTCAAACAACTTCTTCAATCGATAAATAAGAAACTCGATATTGTACCGACTTCAATCTTTCAAACTGTCCAAAGTTGCTACCTCGCAACTCTGCTGACTTCACTTCAATATATCAGAAGAAGTCAATAAGGATCAATATCGACATAAAAAATTCACTCAAACTCGATACGATCAAAACATCGAAATGATTCCAAAATTCAAACTGACGGCATAACGGCTATAAACTGATCAAACCGGAAATGCAGACAGGAATATATCAATTCAATAAACTCATAATCATCTCAATATCATCAAAACAATTCAAATCCTTCAAATCTAAAATCTCCAATTCCGAAATAATCTTCCAAAAATCAAAACAATTCCGAACGACGCTCTATTTCAAAACTAACAGAGAATAAACGATCAGAACTCTACCAAGATCAACATACTCCAAACTCAATTGATTCTAACAACATCCAAAAATAGAAGTCTAGTTGATCGAAGAAAAACTTACTATAGAACGAAGCTCTCGCAGTCGTGATCGCTAATCTGCCTTCAGAAATAAATTCCAACGAACGGATCGAGCTAAAACGGAAATCACAAAAGCTTGGGAAAGCTTTCTCATGCCTTCAATGGAGGGAGACGGATTGGAGGGGAAGGATGAAGTAAAAAGGAGAGTCAAAGCTTGCTTAAATATCTATTTAAGTCCAAATTTGTGTTTTAGTCCCTGAAAATTCCAAAAATTGCATTCTAGTCCCTGATCAAAATCGAATCGGCCCTCGACTTCTAAAATCTCTGATTATCTCAAATAAAGTCCATTAAGATAATTTTGGGGCGTTACACATTCCAATCGGTGTTTTGAATGCGGTTCTATATGCCCACAAGGCATCATCCAATCGCAAGCTCCAATCCTTTCTCGTAGGATTCACGGTCTTCTCTAGGATAGATTTGATTTCTCTATTTGATACCTCAGCTTGACCGTTGGATTGTGGATGATATGCCTTGGAAATCCGGTGCATCACATGGTATTTCTTCAGTAAACTTGCCACGGTTCAGTTGCAGAAGTGTGTGCCTCTATCACTGATGAGGGCTCTAGGAATTCCAAACCTAGAGAAAATGTTATGCTTGATAAACTCTGCAACAACTTGAGAATCGTCAGTACGGGTGGCCTTTGCTTTCACCCACTTCGAGACATAATCCATAGCAAGTAATATATAAATATAACCATATGAACTCGGAAAGGGTCCCATGAAGTCGATGCCCCAAACATCAAAGATCTCACAAACTATAATAGGTTGTTGGGGCATCTCCTTTCGTTGGGAGATGTTACCTGTCTTTTGGCATTGAGCGCATGACTTACAAAACAGGTAAGCGTCTCGAAATAAAGAAGTCCAGAAGAATCCGCTGTCCAACACCTTTCTTGATGTCCTTTTTGGCCCAAAGTGGCCACCACAGGCATAAGAATGACAAAACGTGAGGATAGGGATTACCTCGCTCGCGGGTAGACATCGACGTATAACTTGATCAGCGCAGTGTTTCCACAAGTATAGATCATCCCACACATAATACTTCGCATCGCTTCTCACTTTGTCTTTTTGCGCCTTGGAAAATTCAGAGGGAAAACCATTAGCAACTAAATAATTCACAATATTTGTGTACCATGGTAATTCGGCGCTCGCCGAAAATAGCTGTTCATCAAGAAATTCTTCACGCAAATTCAGCTCCTCATCAATATGAACTAGACGACTCAAGTGATCAGCAACTTGATTCTCGGCCCCACTTTTGTCTTTGATTTCTACATCAAATTCGCTCAGCAGTAGTATCCATCGGATCAGCCTTGGTTTTGCCTCTTTCTTCGCCATCAGAAAACGAAGAGCTGCATGATCAGAGTAACAATAACTTTAGCACCAAGTAAATAGGAGCGAAATTTTTCTAATGCAAAAACAACAGCTAAAAGCTCCTTTTCAGTAGTGGAATAATTTCGTTGGGCATCGTTCAGGATACGTGAAGCGTAATAAATAGCATGCGATGCTTTCCCAACTCTCTGGCCTAAAACAGTTCCAACGGCATAGTCACTGGCGTCACACATGATCTCGAATGGCTTGCTCCAATCCGGTGGTTGGATTATTGGTGTAGACGTCAATGAGTTCTTCAATTTGTCAAAGGATGATTTGCATGACTCTGTAAACTTAAATGAAACATCTTTTTGTAATAGCTTGCACATGGGGGATGCGATCTTGGCGAAATCCTGAATGTACCTCCTGTAAAAACCTGCATGGCCAAGAAAAGAACGCACTTTCCGCACACATGTGGGATAAGGGAGAAACTGAATGATATCAATTTTAGCCCTATCTACCTCTATTCCCTTAGATGACACAACATGGCCCAAAACCACACCTTGCCCAACCATAAAATGACATTTTTTAGAATTTAAAACTAGGTTGGTTTCGACACACCTTTTAAGGACGAGCGCAAGGTTAGATATACAGTTTTCAAAGGAATAACCATAGACAGTGAAGTCATCCATGAAAACTTCTAAGATATGCTAAATAAAGTCGGAAAAAATACTAACCATACACCGTTGGAAAGTGGCTGGTGCATTGCAAAGTCCAAAGGGCATTCGTCGATATGCAAAGGTGCCAAACGGGCATGTGAATGTCGTTTTTTCCTGATCCTCTGGCACGATAGCGATCTGAAAATAACCAGAATATCCATAAAGAAAACAATAGTAAGGATGACACGCTAACCTTTCAATCATTTGATCAATAAAGGGTAAAGGAAAGTGGTCCTTTCGGGTTCCGGCATTAAGCTTCCTATAGTCAATACAATCCCTCCACCCATTTTGAATATGGGTGGGAACCATCTTATCATCCTTATTCTTCACCATAGTGATTCCGGTTTTCTTGGGCACCACTTGAACCGGACTGACCCACTGACTGTCAGAAATTGGGTAGATAACCACAACTTCAAGTAGATTCAGAATTTCAGCCTTTACCACCTCCATCATCGGTGGATTCAGTTTGCGTTGCGACTGACGTGAGGGATTCACTCCTTCCTCCATTAAAATTCGATGCATGCATGTGGAGGGGCTAATTCCCTTAAAGTCTGCTATGGTCCATCCAATAGCAGTCTTGTTCTCTTGTAACACCTTGACTAATCGCTCCTCTTGATCGACTTCCAAACTGTTGGAGATGATAACCGGTAGTGTTTCTCCTTTACCAAGAAAAACATACTTCAGATGGTTTGGAAGCATCTTCACTTTGACCACTGATGCCTGCAAAACAGATGGAAGACGCCTAGTATTAGAGATTGGCAAAGATAAGTAAGAGACATTACCTGACTGAGGTAGCTCAAGTGAACTATTCAGAAGTTGCTCTATCTCTTCCACTTCTTGACTGCATCGAATCCCATCTTGCGTCTGCATAATGGGTGCTGTAATAGCCACCTCTAGCTCATCTTTCCTTGCATGCTCACAATAATCTTGGGCCAAGAAATCCACAATATCAACAGAAAACACACAATCATCACTATCAGGAAATTTCATGGCATCATAAATATTAAATTTCACAACCTCGCCATCGAATTTCATAGTAAGTGTGCCACTGTGAACATCAATTTTTGTCATGGAAGTTTTCAAAAACGGTCTGCCTAACAAAATAGGACTATTATGATCACCGTTTTTCATGTCTAACACATAAACATCTGCAGGAAACACCAATTCATTCACTTGCACCAACACATCTTCTACTACTCCCCTAGGGTATGCGTTAGACCTATCAGCTAACTGAATAACAATTCCAGTTTTGTTCAATGGGCCAAGTTTCAAGGATGAATAGATGGAATAAGGCATAACATTGATTGATGCTCCTAAATCTAGCATGGTCTTCTCAAGTCTAACATTCCCTGTGGTGCATGGGATAGAAAACATACATGGATCCTTACATTTTGCGGGCAACTTTCTTTGGATCACAGCAGATACATTCTCACCAAGTTCCACTTTTTGACAGCCCTTCAATGTCTGTTTCCTCTTTGTTGTGCACAGTTCCTTTAAGAACTTTGCGTATCGAGGCACCTGCTTAATAGCATCTAGCAACGGAATATTTACCTCACATCTACGAAAAGTTTCATAAAGGTCCTTTATCCCTTCATCTTTTCTAGACTCCTTAAGTGCTAAGGGAAAAGGGGCGACAGACTTATATTCAAAAAGTGGAGGAAACTTACCTCTTGGCGCTTCTTCCTTGGATGCTTCTCCATCAGTTTCCTTCGGCTCTTCTAGATGTTTCTCATTGGGTGAAGTCTCCACCTCTTTCTCCTTGATCTTCAACTCCTTCCCATTACTTAGAGTGATTGCACTTGCATTTTCCCTTGGATTTGGAATTGTTTGAGATGGTAGAGCATTGGAATGCTGTGCTTCTAGCTTGTTGATGGCGGTGGCGAGCTGTCCCATCTGGGTGTTCATGTTCTGGATACTTGCTCTTGTTTCCTGTTGAAAAGTTGCAGTGTTAGTGGCAAGTTCCTTAACTATATTTTCGAGAAACTTACCTGGCTTTGGTATTTGTGGTCGCTGCTGTTGTTGTTGAGGGTATGGCCTCCTATAACTTTGATTATGTGGTGGTGCTTGAGGCCCCGATTGATTTTCTTGAGGATTCCCATATCTTAGATTTGGATGATCCTTCCAACCAGGATTGAATGTGTTGGAATAAGGATCATATTTTCGCTGGGGTGGTCCAGGAAATCCTCCAGTAGCGTTGACCTGTTCAACTGATTTTTCTTGAAGTGTGGGACACATATCAGTAGCGTGTCCCACTACAGCACAAATTCCACATGCCTTTGCAGTTTGTCCATTCCCTACATCCATCTGACGCACAAGAGTTGTCAATTCAATTAATTGCTGTTCAAGGGAAGAGACATTTACCTCGTTGTTCTTCTTGGGTGGATGCTCGTTCCTGATGGTGCCGAATTGTTGAGAATTGGCAGCCATATTCTCTATCAAGTTTCTTGCTTGTACCGGAGTTTTGCCAATGAAAACTCCTCCACTGGCTGCGTCCAGCATGCTCCTGTCATGAGATAACAAACCTTCATAGCAAAATTGGATCAATTGGTTTTCACTTATCTGATGCTGCGGACAGCTAGCACAAAGCTTCTTGAACCGCTCCCAGTATTCATGCAGTGACTCCCCGGAGTATTGCTTGATCCCATAGATTTCCTTCCTGATATTTGCAGCTCTAGAGGCTGGAAAATATTTCTCCAGGAAGGTTCTTTTCATCTCCGTCCAAGTTGTGATGGAGCCAGAGGGCAAGTAGTATAGTCAATCCTTAGCAGCACTCTTCAAAGAGAAAGGAAAGGCTCTCAGCTAAATATGTTCCTCTGTCACTCCATGGGGTTTCATACTAGTGCAGACCACGTGAAACTCCATCAAGTGTTTATTGGGATCCTCACCTGCAAGACCATGAAAATAGAGTAATAAGTGAATTAAACCAGATTTAAGTTCAAATGTATCATTATTTTCTAATGTCGAAAAAGTAATGCATAAAGGCTGTTGATTGGGATCAGGAGTGCCCAATTGTCTAAGACTCAAGTTCGCATTAGCATTAGCAGTCATCTTTTCTTCAGAAAAAGCAGCTCGAGCAGCGGCTTCTTGTTGTTGCCTACGGAGTTCTCGCCTTCGTGTATGCAAAGTTCTTTCGATTTCTGGATCGTAGAAAAAATCCTCTTCAACAAGATCACCTGAAAGCATGAACTAGAGAAATCTAGAACCAAAGAAAAGAGAAGAGAGTGAGAATAATTAAATAAAACAAAAAGAAAACAAAATAAAAAGAACACAAAAAATTAACACCGTTCCCCGGAAACGGCGCCAAAATTTGGTAGCGCTTAATCGTGTCATACCCAAATTACCCGACTCAATCGGATAAATAAATAATGTAGTAGTGTGAGTAGGGATCGTTCCCACGAGGAAAGGTAAATTCAATGTGTTCTTAATAAATAAAAATGGGGGTTTGAGGTTGAGATTAACTACTAAAACTTTTAAACAATTAAAATTTACTAACATGCAAAATTACATAAAAGACTGGAGAAAGTCAATAGGAGATGAGACTTGGTATCGGTTGACTACACCCTTGATATTCATTCATTCAATCATCGATTCTCTAAAAATAATTAATCTTATTAAATATTCGTCATTGAAAATTCAATTCCTGTTTCACCGTAATTTTAGTTAATTAGAAAACAGCATTCTAAATTAACCCTTGCCAATAAATTAACCCGACAACAGAAATCTAGATTTAAATCCACGGTAGCATTCAAACTAGTAAAACTGACGAACCTAGACAACACAAACACCAGCGGTTGTATTTAGCTTAGTCAATAATTGATCCTACGAAATAATAAATTCAACAGCAGAAATTATCACGCGTAGTTGCTTCGCAAATTAGTTTATTAAAACAATTACGGATTTGAACTCTAATTTAGCTATCGCTTGCAATACAAAATCCTAAGATGGCCAATCCTAAAATCTCACAAACAAACATAAAAATAAAATATATCAAAGATTGATACTTAATAAAGAATAAACACTACAAATCGAATCTCATGAATAAAATACATCAAGGTTTCGTCTCCCTCAACCAAGTATAAAAGCTTAGCTACAACGATTCATAACTAAAGCCATAAAAATTCGAAGGAAAGAAGAAAACTAAAATTAAGAATTCAAGAATAAAACCTAGCCTCCAAAGTAATCTCCAAAAGTCTGATAATGATCCTCCAAAATCGGAATAAAAGTCTAATAAAGGCTAGGAACTAAAATAACAAAGTTACCAAAAATAATATTTTTTTTTCCGACAGACTACGCCCGCTCGATCGGTAGGATGTTGCGGATCGAGCGGCGTGAAAATCACTAACTCTCTGCCTGGCGTAAATGCGTGTCGCTCGATCGGTGAACTTCTGCGGATCGAGCGGCACAAAAATCCCAAAGCTACTGTATCCATGTAAAGGCTCCCGCTCGATCTGCAACATCCTGCGGATCGAGCGGTGAAGGAATCTTCAGAATTTCCCAGCATTTCCCTTGCTTCAAAGCTCCGTCCTAGTCCGCCAAAATATGCGACCTGACCACAAAAACGAGAATCCCATCATGCAAACACGGAAAATGCAAAACTAACAAAATGCAAAAAATAAAACATGCAACTAATGCAAAACAACAAAAAAATGACACTAACAAATGCAATAAAAATACAACTATCTGCTACCAGGGCTGTGATCAGCACGCGCCTAGTCGCAAGAGACCATACCAGGCCCCACCTTAGGGCAGACCACAATAGCAGTCGCAACCATGACCGCAAGGGCCGTGGCCAGCGGTGATTAATGCCCCAAAAACTACTAATGGAGCGGCTTGTCAGAAGTGTGGGATGATTTACTTAAGTCAATTTATGTGTGGATCCAATGTTTGCTTTCTAAGGAAGAAGCAAGGACACTATCAGAAGGACTACCCCAAGATTAAGCAGCCGATCAAGGGAAGAGTTTTTTCAATGAATCATGATCAAATGGATCCAAACTCTGCGATTGTCACAGGTATGATTAGTATTGCCAGCTTCCCTGCTCATGTTTTGATAGATACTGGAGCTACACATTCTTACATGTTTGTGAAATTTATGACTAAGTTGGTATTAGTACTGCATAAGTCTCTTTCGGGGTTTGGTGTTGTGTTGCCTTCAGGAGAAGAATTGAGGAGAAACAGTGTCGTGAGAGATTGCAAAATTCAGATACAGGGTCACAATTTATGTGAAGATTTCATTGTTTTTTATATGCCAAATTTCGACGTAATAGTTATCAAGCTACTATTGGCATTACTCTTTATGAGGAATTGTGGTAGAGCTTGATCGTGTCATGCCCAAATTACCCGACTCAATCAGATAATCACTAAAAATGTAGTAGTATGAGTAGGGATCGTTCCCACGAGGAAAGGTAAATTTAATGCGTTCTAAATAAATAAAAAGGGGTTTTGAAGTTTGGACTAACTACTAAGAAATTTAAGCAATTAAATATTCAAATTATCACTATCATGCAAGCTTGAAAATTAAACTGGAGAAATCAATAAGAGACGAGACTTGGTATCAGTCGACTACACCCTTGATATTCATTCATTCAATCATCGATTCCCTAAAAATAATTAATCCTATTAAATATTCGTCATTGAAAATCAAATTCCCGTTTCACCTTAATTTTAGTTAATTAGAAAACAGCATTCTAGATTAACCTTTACCAATAAATTAACCTAGATAACAGCAATCTAGATTTAAATCCACGGTAGCATTCAAACTAGTAAAACTAACGAACCTAGACAACATAAACAACAGCGGTTGTATTTAGCCTAGTCAATAATTGATCCTACAATTTAATAAATTCAACAGCATAAAATATCAAACGTAGTTGCTTCGCAAATTAGATTATTCAAACAATTACGGATTTGTATTCTAATTTAGCTATAGCTTGCAAAACAAAATCCTAAGATGGCCAATCCTAAAATCTCGCATACAAACATGAAATAAACCAGATCAAAATTTGATACTTAACAAGGATTAAACATTACGAATTGAATCTCGAGAATAAAATATATCAAGGTTTCGTCTCCTTCAACCAAGTATTAAAACTTAGCCACAACGATTCATGAAAATTCAAGAATAATTCAAAGAAAAGAAGAAAACTTAAGAGAAAATCGAAAAACAAAACCTAGCCTCCAAGAGAGAGTCACAAAATCTGATGATAAAATCCTCAAAAACGGAATTAAGAGTCTAATAAAGCCTAGAGTCTAAAATAACAAAGTTTCCAAAAATATAAAATTCTTCCCGGATCGCGACGCCCGCTTGATCGGTAAACATTGGCTAATCAAGCGAGCCAAAAATTCCAAGGCTACTGACTTCAAAACATGCGCGCCGCTCGATCGGTAAACTTCTGCAGATCGAGCGGCCAAAATATCCGAGCCTACTGTCTTCATCATAAAGCACCCGCTCGATCGGTAAATTCCTGCAGATCGAGCGGCCAAACATTCTTCAGAAATTCCAGCATTTCTATGACTCCAAAGTTCCTTCCAAATCTCCGCAAAAATGCACAACCTAACCACAAAACCGAGAAACCAATCATGCAAACACCGAAAATGCAATATGAACAAAATGCAAAAATAAAACACGTAAACAAATGCAAAACGACAACAAAATGACACTAACAAATGCAATAAAAACATAATTATCAAACTCCCCCACACTTAATCCTTACTCGCCCTCGAGTAAGCCATGCAAAACAAAATGAAAGAAAACAAACACATAAGTAAGGAGAATTATGCAATAATATAGCCTCAGAGAAAACCACTTATATTTAAAACAAGTTCATAGCTACTCTCAATCATCAATTATACACCTTTAGTCGAATGCAAACGTGTGTGTGTGTCATGTTACCCCAGCTACATGCAAATTCAAAAGACAAAGTTTCAAGACTGTTCGCCGACCTATAACAATTCAGTGTAAGCCTCACCATCAAGAACTCTCCTCCCAACAATCCATCAACACAACACAACTGCCTTGAGAATAATTACGCACCGTCGGATTTGCACCCGACATTTTTAAAAAATCCCAATAATTACCCGCAGACTTAGCTATAACTAGATAGGATTCGTATTTCAATCCCCTCGTCTATAGCCCGGATGGAAATACAATCCCATTAGGTCCGCAAACTTAGCTATGAAATAGTGAATAGAATTTCATTCACATCTCACGCCCGAATGGAATTGTTATATTATTTTGTCAAAAGAATAACCCCATGTAATCCGCATACTTAGTTACAAACAAGATGAATAGGATTTCAAACATCTCGCTCTCAACCCGGATGGAGTTAATTGGTTTTTAAAAAATTTGTTTCTCTTTTTCATAAAACAAAAAATTTTAAGGTGCGCCCAAGAAACTGTATGCCATATCAAAAAAAATCAAGATTCAAACACTATCAAATTTCACAAACACCTATTATCGTGCAATGGTCCAACAGCCATCCAAAAAATCTAATCCATCACTACACTTCACTGGTTAAACATGTGTGCTTAAGAATATTCAACAATCAACCTACGGTTTCTCATATCCCATCAAGAGTAATTTTTTTCAAAAATTCATAATTTTTCAACTATCTCATCATAGGCAGATAACTCATCCTCAACTTATGCATTTTGACAACATAAACAACAACTACAACAACAATACGATGCATAACAACACAAGAAAAATGCAATACAAACAAAGGAAAAAAAATGCAAAAAAAAAAAAAAACATTGCATACAATGCAACCCCCCACACTTAACCTAAGCATTGTCCTCAATGCATTACAACACAAAACATAAACAAACAACTAAACAGAATGAGATGCGAAAATTGAAAACAGAACTCCCCTGGTTTAACGGTCGGCGGCGTTTTCCTCTTCAGCCTCCGGAGGAAGGACAGGAGCGGCATACTGAAACGGGAAAGGCGGCAGATATGGCAGAGCAGCCGGAACGGCATTTGGATCAAGACCAAAGTGCAATGTGAGATTTCACAATAAAGCATCCACAGCTTGCGCATAATGAGCCGCCACCGTATTATATGCATCCTGATGATGGGCGTAGGCAGTGAGCTCACAGATGGCATCGGCTTGAGAGTGACGAGGAGGTGGAGGTGGCCTTGGCAGGGCTGGCAGTTGTTGAAAGTGGTCGTCCCTCATAAAATGCTTAACACGATACGCCCTCTTGGCTTCGATAAATGCGGCGTCGAGTGGTCGCTTAGGCTGTAACCACTCTTCATCATTACGAATGACAACTCCGGCGCGTATGCATAGAAAAAAGATGATCATGGGAAAGTAGAGGCCCACTACGACATTTTGGTCGACCGGTGGATCTCGCTATGAAGGACGCGCCCCACATTAATTGGCCATCCCATATCACGCGCGTAAAGGAGGAGAGCGCTCTCAAGATTGACCTCGCTAGAATGTAAAATCGGCATCAGACGCTGAGTCACAAAAGCATACCAAGAAGCCGAAAGCACACGTAAAGAACGCTCCTTGAAATTCACTACGGAAATGGGGTCAATCCACACAGCTCCAGGGTAAGCCAGTTGGTCAAGCAACTCATCCAAATCCGGGTCGATTTTCAGGCTTTGATAGAAAGTGTAGTAGCCCGAACCCTAATTGAGTAATTAAAGGATTAATGCTAATTAAATAAATTGGGGATTGGACGGATCGGAAGCTCCGAAGGGACGATCGGAAGCTCCGATCGGGATCGGAAGCTCCGATGAGGATCGGAGGCACCGATGATATTACGTCATCCATGACGTGTGGCTGGATCGGAAGCTCTGATCAGGACCGGAGGCTCCGATCACCCCTATCCGGAGTCATCAAGTGATATTTTGACACGTGGCAGATCAGGATCTTCGGAAGCTCCGATGGCAGGATCGGACGTTCCGATCCAGGTTCGGACGTTCCGATCGAGGATCGGAGGCTCCGATCGTTGTCTATAAATAGAAGGCCGAGACTTCATTTCTCCTTGCCAATTCCGGATTTCCTCTCTATTTCTAGTCATATTCGAGCTGTTCTAGTCTTCTTAGGCTTGGTCCGGAGGTCGGAGAGGCGTTCGATAGTCGTAGCAGAGTTGTGCCCAAGTTCTGGAGGCATCGACATCAAAGGGCTAACGACGGATGAAGGTATAGCTTTTGCTTCCTATAAATATTTAGGAGTATGCAATAGCTTAGTTAAGGCTTTTAGAGCACTTTGATGATAGTGGTATCATTTCGCTGTGTAGGCGGACTTTAGGCTTGGACTTAGAGCTGGTAGTGCCTACCTGGTATTTGAGGTACGAAAGTACTGTTCGAGATATCCTGACTGAGTATGCATGTATTATGTGACCGCATGATTTATATGCCATGATATTATGCTGCATTCATTTGCATCTTGCTGTATCTCCTTCGAGATGTCTGTTAGTAGGGTTGTACCCTATCCTGTTAGTGGATGGACTTCCATCGATTTGGGTCCGGTGTTTCCACGGTTATCTCGGTATGGGAGCCACCTCCTGAAGCGACGGCACAGCGTGCTACATACCAGGGCCGGTCTGTCTCTGTTATCTGATCCTTGACCTCGAGTCTATAGGGAGTTCACTTTGCATGCATGTATACTCATACTCTCGCACTGAGCGTTTTATGCTCACGTCTCGTACTCTGTATTTTCTGGACACCCTATTCCATGGGGCAGGTTTGCGATTGGACGAGGAGGGTGGATCCAGGAGGGGCTAGTCAGTGGTTGGCCAGCTGGAGCTTCGTCTAGGCTTTATTACTGTTGTTTTGGGTTTATACAGCTATTCGATTTGGTTGTATATTATTGGATAATTACAGATTCCTTTACTTGGGATTGTATAATGTTAATGGTTTCCGCAGTTTTATTCTGATATCTGTTTTATTAAGTTAATTGCATGCCTAAGTTCTGTTTAGTAGGTGATCCGGGTAAGGGTCACTACAGAAAGAATCATCCACCTCCAGAATTTCAAATAAAGCATTCAACTCAGGGGGTAAAAAAGAAATCAGTTTCCCCCTAACAACTGCCTTACTATCTGTCCTCTCCGCCGCATTAGCATAAAATTTGCGAACAATCGGTACTATGGCGGGGGGAGGTTGCTCGCAGAATTTTGTCCAACCCCGCTCTTGAATCATCCCGAAAATTTCACTATCGCCCAATTCTAACTCAAAACCGCATTCAGGAATGGGGGAACGATTTACCTTGGCGGTGATGTAACGATCACGAGCAGCGTCATTGACAAAGAGCCCAGTGAATTCAGCATAAGAGCGATCGACGTCTCGAGAAGATGACTCACCTTGAACGCGGGTTCGTTTAGGTCCCATGGAAAAGTAAGAAGATGATACAGATAGTAAAGATGCAATACGTCGAACACCTGACGTGCGACAAAATCCCGGTAGATCCTTGAAGAAACGTGAGATAAACAGGAAAAGAACGAAGTCCGGTAGAGGTTCCTGAGAGTATGGATGGCCTAAGAAAGGTAATCTCCGATGAGGATAAATTCCGTGAGAGGCTGACTGGCGGCGTGAGAAATTTCTCGAAGAGAGAGGAGGCCGAAAAAGATGATCTGAGATGATCGTGCCCGGAGAGTCGTGGTGTTGCCTCCAAGAAATTCCCTGCGGATTAAGAGAAAGAACAATGAATCAGACGAGAGAAATTGGTAGAAAGGGTTTTGTGGATTTAGGGATTTGGTACAAAAGAGGGGTGAGATGGGATAGAATGGAAGGGGGGAGAAGGGAAATCTGCGTTTAAATTAGTGTAAAAAGCCTGTCGCTCGATCGGCAAGATGTTGCACATCGAGCGACACCAAAAAGCCCAACTCACTGCCCGAACAAAAGCGCTCTCGCTCGATCGGTAAGATGTTGCCGATCGAGCGAGAAAAAAAATCAACTTACTGCCTAAATTTGAAAGAGCGCTCGCTCGATCGGTAAGATGTTGCCGATCGAGCGAGCCAAAAAAAAATTTTGGATTTTTCAAAAATTCGGAAAAACAAGAAAAAACTTGGAAATAAAAGTAAAATTAAGGGAAAAGAAACGAAAAACCACTGGGTTGCCTCCCAGTCAGCGCTAAATTTTCAGTCAGTTTATAGCTCGACTGCACGCCGTGATTTAGTCGACATGTGGCGGAGCATCAAGAGTGATATCATGTCGCTTTCTCTGACATGTTCTTGGACTCCTTCATAATAGTGTTTAAGCCGGTGGCCATTCACCTTGAATGTTTTGGATGTGTCCAAGCTTTGAATTTCGACTGCACCATGAGAAAAGACATTAGTTACAACAAACGGTCCATTCCAACGCGAACATAACTTACCTGGAAACAACCTGTAGTAACCCGTATCCAGAATTAGCGATTAATGAGTATATTAATCATGTAATCATGTTTAGATTAAGTAAAACATGATTAAAGAAATTTCAAAAGGGTTAACGAAGTTCATAAATGGATCCAGGACACTCGAAAATGGCTTGGAAGACCCCAAGACTCGAGTGGGATCAGAACCACCTATCCAGGATCGGAGCTTCCGATCTTGGTGACATCGGAACCAAATCGGAACCACATCGAAAGCAAGGAGATCGGATCTTCCGATCAGCAATCGGAGCTTCAGATCGACTGTCGGTGACAGGTGTGTGGTTGCATGTGGTTGAGATTGACACGTGGCATCGGAGCTTCCGATCGGAGGAACGAAGCTTCCGATCTACATGTTCGGAGCTTCCGATCAGGGAACGGAACTTTCGATCGACGTCTATAAATATAGGGTCCGAGCTCCTCATTTCTTGCCAATTCCGAATTCCTCTCCTTCGCCCTAGTAGCTCTATTTTGGGCTTTGGGTACACTTATTTTAGAGTTGGAGTGGGAAATATACTTTAATATAGTCAGACAGTGTCTGACATAGTAGCGGAGCAGTGCTCGAGGCTGTGGAGCTGCAGCAGGGGTGTACCTCTACTTGCGGAATAGTCGCCATCAGTGGGCTGACGACGGACGCAAGTATAGCTATGGTCTCCTTAAATTATTCAGGAGTATGCAATAGCTTATTTAAGGCTTTTAGAGCTTAAATATTGATGCATGGGTAATTGCATTGTAGAGCTGATATAGGCTTGGAACCTAGAGTGGGACTGCTAGGAACTGCCTGTAGTAAGGTACGCAAGTACAGACTGAGATTTCCAGCGGGTTTTGCATGCTTATATGTTGCATTTTGTATGTTATTTATTATGCAGCATGTGCATATCATATTGTGCCTGTCCATCTTGTGAGATGAGCCATGTAGGGCCGCTCAGCCCTGTCTGGACGGTTGATGTCTAGGGCCCAGTGACTGACGGGTCATGGGTGATAAGCATCTGGGGACACAGTCCACGTCCTGTAGGAATGAGCAGTGTACGCAGGGTTTGCTCCCCGGGTTGTACCACTCATGTCCTAGGCGCCATTACTGAGCAGTTATATACAGTTATCCCAGATATGGATACCCTATCATTTGCATTCATCATATTTGTATGTTTTATCCAGTGCTTTCGTATTGAGCTTAGAGCTCACGTTCAGTCTTTTTTGTGTATCTGGACACCCCATTCGACGGGGCAGGTGTAGGTGTAGGATTGAGCACCAGGAGCTTGGAGTAGCCAACGACCAGTGAAGACAGCAAGATTAGCTGTAGGTTTTGCCTTTAGGGTTTATTTATTCGATTGGGTTGTATAATCGAATTTATTTAACCGGTTGTATTCTGCTGGTCTGTTTTTATTTAAGTCTTCCGCAGCGATTTATTTAATGCATGTTTAATTATGCTCTTAACTCTGATTAGGTAGTGGATCCGGGTAGGGTCACTACACAACCGAAGTCGGGAATGATAGAGCAAAACTTTTTGACCGACTTCGAAGTGTCGTCTAGAGATCATCTTGTCGTGGAAGGCCTTTGTTTTGTCCTTGTAAATCTAGGAGCTGGCATAGGCATCATTGCGTATCTCTTCCAATTCTTGCAACTGCAGCTTTTGATGCTCGCCACTCTCATCCATCTGCATGTTAAAGTTTTTTATAGCCCAATAGGCTCTATCCTCCAATTCCACCGGCAGATGACAAGATTTTCCAAAAATTAGCCGATATGGAGACATTCCAATCGGTGTCTTGAATGCGGTCCTATACGCCCACAAGGCATCATCCAAACGCAAGTTCTAATCCTTTCTAGTAGGATTCACGGTCTTTTCTAAGATAGATTTGATCTCTCTGTTCGAAACCTCAGCTTGACCGTTGGATTGTGGATGATATGCAGTGGAGATCCTGTGCATCAGATGATACTTTTTAAGCAAACTCGCCACAGTTCGGTTGCAGAAGTATGTACCTCTATCACTGATAAGGGCTCTCTGAATTCCAAACCTAGAGAAAAGGTTATGCTTGATAAAATCTGCAAAAAGTTGAGAATCGTCAGTACGGGTGGCCTTTGCTTCCACCCATTTCAAGACATAGTCCACAACAAGTAATATATAGATAAACCCATATGAATTTGGAAAAGGTCCCATGAAGTCGATGCCCCAAACATCAAAGATCTCACAAACTAGAATAAGTTGTTGGGGCATCTCCTTTCGTTGGGAGTTGTTACCTGTCTTTTGGCATTGAGCGCACGACTTACAGAACAGGTATGCATCTCGAAATAAGGAAGGACAGAAAAATCCGTTGTCCAACACCTTCCTTTATGTCCTTTTCGCTCCGAAGTGGCCACCGCATGCATAAGAATGACAAAATGTGAATATAGGGATTACCTCGCTCGCGGGTACACATCGTCGTATGACTTGATCAGCGCAGTGTTTCCACAAGTATGGATCATCCCACACATAATACTTCGCATCGCTCCTCACCTTGTCCTTTTGCGCCCTTGAAAATTCAGAGGGAAACCCATTAGTAGCTAAATAATTCACAATGTTTGCGTACCAGGGTAATTCGGCGCTTGCTGAAAATAATTGCTCATCAGGAAATTCTTCTCGCAAATTCAGCTCCTCATCAACATCCAAAGGGCAGGTGCATTGCAAAAATCCAAAGGGCATCCGTCGATACGCAAAGGTGTCAAACGGGCATGTGAATGTCGTCTTTTCTTGATCCTATGGCGCAATAGCAATATGAAAATAACCAAAATACCCATCAAGAAAACAATAATAAGGATGGCATGCTAAACGTTCAATCATTTGATCAATAAATGGCAAAGGAAAGTGATCCTTTCGGGTTCCCGCATTTAACTTCCTATAATCTATACAAACCCTCCACCTGTTTTGAATGCGGGTGGGAACCAATTCATCATCTTTGTTTTTCACCACAGTTATCCCGGTTTTCTTGGGTACCACTTGTACTGGGCTAACCCACTTACTGCCAGAAATTGGGTAGATGACTCCAACATCAAGTAGCTTCAAAATTTCAGCCTTGACCACCTCCATCATCGGTGGATTCAACTTCCTCTGCGGTTGACTTGAGGGATTTGCTCCATCCTCCATCAAAATTTGGTGCATGCATGTGGACGGGCTAATTCCCTTGATGTCTGCTATAGTCCACCCAATGGCAGTCTTGTGTTCTTGTAGTACCTTGACTAGTTGTTCCTCTTGGTCGGCTTCCAAACTATTGGAGATTATGACTGGTAATATTTCTCCTTCACCAAGAAAAACATACTTAAGATGGGTTGGAAGTGTCTTTAGTTCGACCACTGGTGCCTGCAAAACAGATGGAAAACGCCTAGTGTTAGAGATTGGTAAAGATATGTAAGAGACATTACCTAACTGAGGTAGCTCAGGCGAACTATTCAGAATTTCCTCAATCTCCTTCACTTCCTCGCTGAATCCAATTCCATCATTCTTCTGAATGGGTGCAATAATAGCCACCTCTAGATCATCTTTTCCTGCATGCTCACAATAATCTTGTGCCAAGTAATCCACAATATCAACAGAAAACACACAATCATCACTATCAGGAAATTTCATAGAATCATAAATATTAAATTTCACAACCTCGCCACCAAATTCCATAGTAAGTGTGCCACTGTGAACATCAATTTTATTCATGGACGTTTTCAAGAATGGTATGCCTAACAAAATAGGACTATTATGATCACCGTTTTCCATGTCTAGCACATAAAAATCTGCAGGAAATACTAATTCATTTACTTGCACTAACACATCCTCCACTACTCCCCTAGGGTATGCATTAGACATATCCGCTAACTGAATAACAATTTCAGTTTTGTTCAATGGACCAAGTTTCAAGGATGCATAGATAGAATATGGCATAACATTGATTGATGCTCCTAGATCCAACATGGCCTTCTCAAGTCTAACATTCCCTATAGTGCATGGGATAGAAAACATACCTGGATCCTTGCATTTTGCGGGCAATTTTCGTTGGATCACAGCAAATACGTTCTCTCCAAGTTCCACTTTTTGACAACCCTTCAGTGTCTGCTTCCTCTTTGTTGTGCACAATTCCTTCAAAAACTTTGCGTATCGAGGTACCTGCTTAATGGAATCTAACAACGGAATATTCACCTCACATCTACGAAAAGTTTCATAAAGATCCTTTATCCCTTCATCTTTTCTAGACTCCTTAAGTGCTAAGGGAAAAGGGGCAATAGGCTTATATTAAGAAAGGGGAGGAAACTTACCTCTTGTCGCTTCTTCCATAGATGTTTCTCCATCACTCGCTTTCGGTTCTTCTTGTGGCTTCTCCTTGGTTTAAGCCTCCACTTTTTTTTCCTCGATCTTCAACTCCTTCCCATTCCTTAAAGTGATTGCACTTGCGTTTTCTCGTGGGTTCGGAATTGTCTGAGATGGTAAAGCATTGGAGTGCTGTGCTTCCAGCTTATTGATGGCGGTGGCGAGCTGTCCTATCTGGGTATTCAAGTTTTGAATACTTGTTCTGGTTTCCTATTGAAAAGCTACAGTGTTAGTAGTAAGATCTTTAACGATATTTTCAAGAAACTCACCTGGATTTGGAATTTGAGGACGCTGTTGCTGTTGAGGATACGGCGGCCTATAAGTTTGATTGTGCGGTGGTTCTTGAGTCCCCGATTGATTTGCTTGAGGGTTTCCATCTCTCAGATTCGGATGATCCTTCCAACCAGGATTGTATGTGTTGGAATTATGATCATATTTCCACTGTGGTGGTCCAGGAAATCCTCCAGTAGCATTGACCTATTCAACCAAATCTTCTTGAAGTGTGGGACACATATCAGTAGCGTGTCCCACTGCAGCACAAATTTCACATGCCTTCGCAGTTTGTCCATTCCCTACAGCCATCTGATGCACAAGAGACGTCAATTCAATTAATTGTTGCTCAAGGAAAGAGACATTTACCTCGTTGTTCTTCTTTTGTACATGCTCATTCCTGATGGTGCAAAATTGTTGAGAATTGGCAGCCATATTCTCTATCAGATTCCTCGCTTGTACCTGAGTTTTATCTACAAAAACTCCTCCACTGGCTGCGTCTAGAATACTCCTGTCATGAGGTAACAAACCTTCATAGAAAAATTGTATTAATTGATTTTCACTTATTTGGTGTTGCGGACAGCTAGCACAAAGCTTCTTGAACCGCTCCCAGTATTCATGCAGTGATTCCCCGGAGTATTGCTTGATTCCATAGATTTCTTTCCGGATGTTCGCAGCTCTAGAGGCTGGAAAGTATTTCTCCAGGAAAGTTATTTTCATCTCTGTCCAAGTCATGATAGACCCAGAGGGCAAGTAGTATAGCCAATCCTTAGCAGCACTCTTCAAAGAGAAAGGAAAAGCTCTCAGCTGAATCTGCTCCTCTGTCACTCCATGGGGTTTAATACTCGTGCAGACCACGTGAAATTCCATCAAGTGTTTATTTCGATCCTCACCTGCAAGACCATGAAAGGAAGGTAGTAAGTGAATTAATCCATACTTAAGCTCAAAAGTTGCATTATTTTCTAATGTAGGAAAAGTAATGCATAAAGGTTGTTGATTGGGGTCAGGAGTGCCCAATTGTCTTAAACTCAGGTTAGCATTGGCAGCCATCTCTTCTTTTGGAAAAGCAGCTCGAGCAGCGGCTTCTTGTTGTTGCCTTCAGAGTTCTCTCCTTTTTGCCTATGCAAAGTTCTTTCAATCTCCGGATCGTAGAGAAAGTCTTCTTCAGCAAAATCACCTGAAAGCATGAACTAGAGAGAACTAGAAACAAAGAAAAGAAAAGAGAGTGAGATTAAACAAAATAAAACAAAAAGAAAAAGAACACAAAAAATTAACACCGTACCCCGGCAACGGCGCCAAAATTTGGTAGCGCTTGATCGTGTCACGCCCAAATTACCCGACTCAATCAGATAATCACTAAAAACGTAGTAGTGTGAGTAGGGATCGTTCCTACGAGGAAAGTTAAATTTAATGTGTTCTAAATAAATAAAAAGGGGTTTTGAAGTTTGGACTAACTAATAAGAAATTTAAGCAATTAAATATTCAAATTATCACTATCATGCAAGCTTGAAAATTAAACTGGAGAAATCAATAAGAGACGAGACTTGGTATCAGTCGACTACACCCTTGATATTCATTCATTCAATCATCGATTCCCTAAAAATAATTAATCCTATTAAATATTCTTCATTGAAAATCAAATTCCTGTTTCACCTTAATTTTAGTTAATTAGAAAACAGCATTCTAGATTAACCCTTACCAATAAATTAACCCAGATAACAGCAATCTAGATTTAAATCCACGGTAGCATTCAAACTAGTAAAATTGACGAACCTAGACAACACAAACAACAGCGGTTGTATTTAGCCTAGTCAATAATTGATCCTACAATTTAATAAATTCAACAACAGAAAATATCAAACGTAGTTGCTTTGCAAATTAGATTATTCAAACAATTACGGATTTGAATTCTAATTTAGCTATAGCTTGCAAAACAAAATCCTAAGATGGCCAATCCTAAAATCTCGCAGACAAACATGAAATAAACCAGATCAAAATTTGATACTTAACAAGGATTAAACATTACGAATCGAATCTAATTAATAAAATATATCAAGGTTTCGTCTCCCTCAACCAAGTATTAAAACTTAGCCACAACGATTCATGAAAATTCAAGAATAATTCAAAGAAAAGAAGAAAACTTAGGAGAAAATCGAAGAACAAAACCTAGCCTCCAAGAGAGAGTATCAAAATCTGATTATAAAATCCTCAAAAACGGAATTAAGAGTCTAATTAAGCCTAGAGTCTAAAATAACAAAATTTCCAAAAATATAAAATTCTTCCCGGATCGCGACGCCCGCTCGATCGATAAACATTGGCCAATCGAGCGAGCCAAAAATTCCAAGGCTACTGACTTCAAAACATGCGCGTCGCTCGATCGCTAAACTTCTGCAGATCAAGCGGCCAAAATATCCGAGCCTACTGTCTTCATCATAAAGCACCCGCTCGATCGGTAAATTCCTGCAAATCGAGCGGCCAAAAATTCTTCAAAAATTCCAGCATTTCTATGACTCCAAAGTTCCTTCCAAATCTCCGCAAAAATGCACAACCTAACCACAAAACCGAGAAACCAATCATGCAAACACGAAAAATGCAATATGAACAAAATGCAAAAATAAAACAAGTAAACAAATGCAAAACGACAACAAAATGACACTAGCAAATGCAATAAAAACATAACTATCAAATTGTATGGGAAAAAGTGTAGGACTCCCTTATATTGGGATGAAGTTGGAGAAAGAGTTGTGTTGGGACCAGAGATATTGGCACAAACAGTGAGTCTGATATTTTTTATTAGAGAAAGAATGTTGGCAAGTAAGAGTCGACAGAAAAGCTATGCCAATCAGCGGAGAAGAGACTTGGAATTTGAGATAGGTGACCATGTATTCTTGAAGGTGTCACCTTGGAACGAAATGATGAGGTTTGAGAAGAGAGAAAAATTGAGTCCAAGGTATAGGACCTTTCGAGATCCTAAATAAAGTTGGGCTCGAGCTTATCGAATAGCGTTCCGAACTTGGTAGGAGTACACAACGTTTTTCATATTTCCATGCTGAGGCAGTATGTTTCGAATCCTTCCCATGTGATTCGCCACGAACCAGTACAGTGGGAGCCAAACTTGTCTTACGAGGAGATGCCGGTTCAAATCTTTGAAAGACAAGTTAGGAAGTTGAGGAACCAAGAAATAGGAATGGAGAAAATTATGTGGCGTAACCAGTTGGTAGAAGAAGCCTCATGGGAAATTGAGGATGATATGTGTAGTCTCTATCCAGATTTGTTTGGTAAGTCTAATTTCGAGGACAAAATTCTTTTAAGGAGGGTAGAGTTGTAAGGTCCAAAAGTTTACTAGCTCAATCACGAAAATTTTAAATGAATTATATGGTTTTATCAATTTTAATTATGGAATTTAAATGTTATGTTAAATTTATGTGATTCTATGATATGTCTGATATTTAATGTTTTGCAAGTTAGTTTAATATTTTCAGGTTTGGGATTAATATTGGACTGAAAGAACGAGACTAGCCATCAAATGAAGTCAAAGGAAAAATATTTTATGTTATGTAAGTTTAACGATGTATCACAATTTAAATATTTGAGGGGAGGAAAAACTTTAAAAGTTAGTGTTTGAGACTAACAGGCCGACTTCTAAGCCCATTGGTCACTAACTGATTAGGCTTCAAAAGTTTTTTTTCATTATTTTTTCTCCTAGACGCTACCGCCTTCTCCCCTTTTGCCCCCTTAACATTCAAAAGCTGAGTTCAAAAGCTAGGGAAAGTGTTGGGTTGCTAATTGTCCCTGCTGGTAGAGCGGTCAAACCATGGATCTTGGGATGCTGTGTGGTTTAAAAGATTTGAGTTGCACCATTACAACTAGCTATAGCTTGTGGTAAAGTGGCAAGCGCTTGGTCCTACAATTTTTATCAAAGCCAAGATCATGGGTTCGATTTCTATTGATTGCAAGGAGTGCAATTATTGGGAGGGAGATTGTTGGGGTGCAATAATTGTCCCTGCTGGTATAGCGGCCAAACCATGGCGCTTGGGCTGTTGTGCGGTTTAAAATATTTGAGTTGCACTATTACCACCAATTATAGCTTTTGGTAAAGCGGTAAGCGCTCGGTCCTACAGCAAGATTCTTCACTTTTTGAGGCTAGATCGTTCCCAAGGTGCAGGTTAAATCCAAACTTCAGCAATCAGACAAGTTTTTATGTTTTGAAATCACCATTCAAGGGTATAGGTATTTTTAATATGAAAATTCATGTGTATTTATGTGTATATGTTGTATTATTCATGATTTATGAGAGTTTTTAAGATTCATGATAAAAATTGTGAAGCGTGATTCGTTTTTGACATTTTTGGGTGCAAAAGTTTAATGAAGTTTAGATTTGAGATGTTATTGTAGAATTTTGGTGTGTTTATGGTGTATGTGGAGTTTTGAATCAAACTTTTGAATGATGAGATGTTTTGGATGGATTTATACCAATTTTTTATGCTCTCTCGGGTGTATACTCGTTCTTTTCAAAGTGTGGATGAGTAGTTTCTCGAAAATGTGTCGAAAGGGGTTGAAAGAGGTCGGGATGATCGCTTTTTTGTCCAAGTCGTGCCGCTCCGACCTGCCTGGAAACCCCAGGCGGATTGCCTCATGCTCAGGCACGATTTTCTTGCGCCTACCTGCGCTGGGGTGCTATGCGCTGGGGCGGAAATAATTTTCCGTCCTGGCGGGAAATGTTCTGTACAGAACATTTTTTTTGGCATTTAAAGTCCAAAATTCAATTTTATGATCTTTTAAGCTATTTTAATTGTTTTTAAGATGTTTTATTGGAAAAGGTTTAAAATTCAGATGTTCGGGACAGACGGAACGACTCATGTTGATCGATTAAGCTATGTAATGCATCTATATGTACTTTTCTTCATGGTAGCAATGTTTACTATGAAAGTCATGAAATCTTATAAACTACTATATGCATGAATGAGTTTACATGAGTTTTAGCATGCATGACGTTTAACACAAAAATTTTAAGAGCATGAAATGATGAAGTTATGACATGATGATGTATGAAAATATTTTGATGTTGTATGTGACTTTGTGGTAGCAATACAGGATTTTCACTCCGGGATGAGCTCCGAGGAGCTTTTTCAAATTATGTGGTCACGGGACGAAAATACAGGATTGAACTCCTGGGATGAGCTTCGGGAGGGCCCTTCCAAATGACGTTCTAATGAGATGGAATGTTAAGACTAGCGCCCTAGGAAGAGCTCCGGGAAGGCCTTTCCAAATAATGAAAGTTTAAATGATATTCGATGCCATATGATACACTACAACAAAAATTGCTTTTCGCAGCGCGCAAATTGGCTTTCCGCAGCGCACAATGCATGCTTCACAAATCAAAGCTGTTGATAATAGACATTTATTGGCAGCGCAGAATGTACGCTGCCGATAGTTACATCCGCAGCGCATAATACACGCTGCGATTTGTCATTTCCGCAGCGCAAAATGTACGCTGCAGATAATTACATCCGCAGCGTACATTACGCGCTGCGGAAATGACAAATCGCAGCGTGTATTATGCGTTGCGGATGTAACAGCCACAGCGTTCTATGCAAGCTTCGGAAAGTAAAATATCAACAGCACATATTGCATGCTGCGGAAAGAAGTATTAACAGCTCGCAATGCATGTCGTAAAAAAATTATGGACAGCGTGCAAGCAAACACTTCGAAAACATATCCATAGCTTTCCATAGCCTACAATGTGCGCTGTGATTTATTTTTTACAGCAACAATGAAAAAATAATTGTGCAAGAATATTGATCATTAATATCGTTCTATGATTCAAATGTAACAAAAAATTCAACCTATAAAAATAAAAACTAAGTAAAAATATTCGACCGATAAAAATAAAAAACTAAATAAAAATATTCATATTTCATTCATGAAAACCATAAAAATAAGACTTTTGCACAAATTATGTGCAAACTTAGCACTAATATATATAAAGTTGCTAAAACTAACTTATTTGTCCATCCTACCAACATATATAGAAGTCTTAACATAAAAAACAAGACACAAAATCCCTCATAAATGTATATCAATCACACAAGACAATAAATTTTGATAGCCATGCTACTGTACTTCCTATTGCATCCTCAAGAAAACGCATTTTGTCGTTTGGTCGAATCAAGTCCACCTTCTCCTCAAAAACTCTATCAACCCAAACTTTCCAACAAGATCCACCAAGAGCAACATGATGCACTTTTGCATTTGGATCTGTAGATGCAATTCTACCTTCTGCAACAGTTAATCCTTCAACACACCAATGCAACAGCTTACATTTAGTATTATCACGAATTTCTCCACGACTCGCATTCTTCAAATTTGACTATAAATAAAAAAATAAAAATTTATTAATTTTACCATGCCTAATATTAATATATCGCAACAACTTAGTGGTTTAGATGTTTGTTACCTGAACAGTAGCTAGATGTTTGTTAACATTATCAAAATCACCATTTTTTTTTGCACCAATATTGTTGATATCACTACTGCTACCAAATTCATTCCCAACACCGCTAACAACGCCGCCACTAGCAACCTAATTTTACAAAAAAAATCTTTCAAACAATTTCATCATGATAATCCAAGAATTTAAGTGTGCATACCATATATATTATATATGTTGTTTGATTACTAACCTGTTCTTGATGATTTAGTTGGCCCATGTTTTGTAAAAACATGGACCTCATTTCTTGCATCATTTCTTCTTTCATTCCTTGCCTCATTTCTTGCATCTCATGTTGAAGATTATTCACCATACCTTGAAGTTGTTTGACATTTCCATTTTGTTGTATAGAAGCTCCAACCAAAGATGGTGTAACTCCAAAGCCCATTCCTCGCACCCGACCTCGAGCTTCCTTACCAAACACGATGCTAATTGCATCTTTTGCAATGTTTGACGTGTTTTGAGATTCTAGTGGGCATTGTTCTATTTCTTTCTGCAAATAACAAAGATAATTTATGAGAAAACAAAAAATTCAGGTTTTCCATATTTTATTTTGACATTATGCGAAAAAAGTAATTTTTTTTACCATTTTCTCTCCAGCAGCTTGACTACAAGGTTCTCCATTTTTTATCTTGTGACCTTCAATCCATACTCGAGATCTTGTAATTTTTGTATCTGTTGAACTTTCTTTTTCCTTAAATATAGAAATATATATATATAATCATCATACACAAAATTCAAAATATTTATCATTAATTACATAATAAAATTAAATAATATTTACCATGATGTGAGCCAGACGAGCATAACCTCTTCGGCTCATTGTGTGAATGTGATCTTTTTTTACTCTCATTGCTCTAAATTTGGCACTCTTTCCTGATATTTAACAAACAAAGAAACCAAGACATTAATATAAAGATTAGAAAAACATACAATTAAATTGAAATCTGAAAATTGCATAGTATATGAAGCTAGACAAAGAAATAAGTTCTGAAACAAAAGATAAGACACTGCACAAAGAAGGTAGATGCTTCTCAATGAAAAATGCAAATAATGCAGAAAGTAGTTAAATGGAGGTACATACCAAATTTATTTAAAGTCCATATCAGATAATAATTTCTCCACCAAAACAACAACAAACACAAGAAAATATTTTCCAGCAGCTCAAATTCAGTCATAACTCATCATATGACCTTTCTCATGAGACGCTGCAGCAGCATCACCATGATCTTCCGCAACAGTTTCTGCACTCTCCTTCACAACCTCATTATTGTCATCCCGAAATCCAGAAGTACTCACCTCCTGATTTGGCAGCTCACTATCCCACAACGCAGAGGTTTCTTCTTTATTATCCAACCCATGTTCCCCAAATACACCATCGACCCACTGACCATTCCATAAACCATCATAAGTTTTCCTCCTTAGACAGATATTAGGCATAAATACATCCCTTGCAAGGACAGAGTCATTTGCCAAATTATCAACAACAAGATTAATAGCAAGAACAGACTCCTTGACAATATCCTCAACATCAAGATCAGCCAAAAAAGGATCAAAACTGTTAGAACACAACTATCCCTTCTCAGGGCTTCGCATCACCATCACACCCTCATCCACCTTTTCTTTTCCCTTCCTTGTCCCAATTTTAACCCATTCCAGACGAGGAAAATCCTGCTTTTTAGGAATTTTTGAGGTAGCACCTTGAGCACGTGTATTACTTATAACAGTTCGTAAATATTTCGGCAAAGTTTTTGGTGTAGGCTTCGGATTCTTACCATTCTCATAGCAAGAATCAGCATCATGCCAAACATGACAGCACTCTTGACAGTATTTTGGAAGAGTTTCATATATAACACGTTGCTCTACAACATTTTGGCCTATTCCAATAAATATTTTGTGATGAAGAGATTCCAGTAAATCAACCTCAATGCATACCCTAGCCAAAGTGAGGCGTTTGGCCTTCGAAGTCATAACTCACAATACAGAGATCTGCCCCTGTTCCAGCAGCTTTAGGTAATATTTTCCAGCAGCTACTTCATATCATTTAACAAAAGTCCATTTACAAAGAAAGAGAATTCTATCACAAATGTAGTAAATTATTATCACACATCAAATCCTATATAAAAAAATGCACAAAACTGAATATGCATGATTCAATAAAAAAAATGATGAGCAACAAGGATAATTAAAGAGCTTCTGATCACAAATACCAGCATGCCCATCATCATCACCATATAAGACTTATTCTCAAATATTTGGGTTGAATACATCAAATGTGTAGAAGACCATCAAGTTGTAGTTTATACATCAGAAATTCTAGCAGTAGCAAGAATCCAAAAAAAAAAAACAAGAAAATTCTTCTAGTTCTTTTTATAAAAAATAAATGCTTACTTGAAAGGTAGGTTACAGTGTCTTCTTTATAAATATTTCCCATTGATTTTGGTCCATATATTCAGGCTTCAAAATACTGAGATCTCTTGAAGCCCCTCGACCTGCATCAACCTCTCGTACAAGTATTTGAAGCTTAGACTTTCTATCACGCAACAATTTGGCTAACTTTTGAAATACTACTTTTTTTTCCCAATCCTCAACTTTAAAATGCATCTGTACATAAAAAAAAAGTAAAGAAAATATGTCTAGATTTTCTTATAGAATTAAAAGTGAAAAATTCATTTATTGAAGATATTACCTGAAGACAACTCCACATCTTTTCCTTCACTTCTTCTTCTATATTATTCCATCCATCTAATGTGTAAGGCACAAATTCTTTTATCATGCAACCTAGAAAAGAAGCGTACTTAACTGAATTATCTCCAACCGGTTCTCCGAACTCATTACGCTCTAGCTCTTTGCATTTCTGTTGGCCAATACCCACTTTCAACTTTGATGGACCTCGTCCCTTTTTCTTTATTGTTTCCTCAACTGGTTCTTTACCATTTAAATCATGTGATAAATTAGGCGGAGTGTCCGAGTTCCTTTTTGATAAACTATCAGCTATATTTTCCTGTAAAATAGCAAAAGAAGATGTTGAAATATGCAAGTTTAATTTATTAAAATAAACAAAGATTTAAAATAAAATACAATGTCACCTGAATTTGATCTACAGATGCTTTGTTGCGTTTTTTCCCAATTTTGCTCATCTTTTGAATGCTATGTAAAGACCTGATCAAACATGTAATATGACAAGAAACATCGCTGAAAATAAAACATGCAAAAAAATATATTGCAAAAAACAAACTTGAGAAGAACATTTATCAATCCAAATAATTAAATAAAATTTCTAAAACTAAAAATCCCAATCATGTCTCAGTCACATCAATTCCCTCACACTCATTCCTTGAGTAAGGTTCTTTCTCAGTAATGTTAATCTCAAGTTGAGACACATCAAGAGGTGTTGATGACGTATATGCATCCTCTTCCAACACATCCATAATAGTACCTCGAGGCGGTGCTTTTAACAACACATACCAATTTGATTCATCATTGTCCCTAGAATAGAATACTTGCTTTGCTTGTGATGCTAGAATGAAAGGATCACTTTCAAAAGTTCTTATTCCTTGGTGTAAGTTGACCAATGTAAAACCATCCTCCATTTTTATACCAGTGCTGGGATTGGCCCAATCACACCTAAAAACAGGCACTTGAAAAGAATAGTAGTCCAGTAAAATAATATCTCTTATAACCCCATAGTAGGATAGTCTTCCTACTGTGTGCGAAGAATCATTACCACCAGATTGACAAATAGTGTCGGCTACAATTGAAACACCACTGTCTTGTGTCGACCTTTCAATATCAATTGTGTGGAACCGATGTCCATTTATAATATAACCTGTATAAGATGTAACATGCTTTCTTGGACCATTGGCTAGCCATTGAATTCGGCCTGAGGAGTTACCACAAACATGTTTTGATAACCAGTGAGCAAATGTTTCCATATACTGCTTCTGTAACAAAGTTTCATTGTTTACAAGACGATGATCTGTTTGTTTAAGCTCCTCAATGTGCATCCTATTTAATTTAAATATTTTAAAAAGAGATGTTAGAATATACAAATTATGTAATATATCAAGTGTAATAGAGTATGAAATTAACTATACTCACTGTAAGTAAGATTCAACTTCTGCAGTATTAAACAACACATATCGATGTGCAACTTGCAACACATTTTCTTCTAAAATCTTTTCTTTTCCCTGAGAAATTGGGCGACCTTCGACTAATCCATTTTCCAAATCCTCATTCCGATTATAACGGACACCAATACTAGCAGCTTTTTTTTATATAAGCACTACAAAATCGCATTCGTTCATCTGCGAGGTAACACTCAGCTATGCAACCCTCTGGCCTTGCTCGGTTCTTCACATACCCTTTAAGTGTTTTCATAAATCTAAATCACAAAAAAATTACCATTAAACAAGTACTGATAGAAAAATCTAATTTGTTTCATAATATAAAGTTTGTCAAAAAGATAAATTAATATTTATTTTTATTACCTTTCAAATGGATACATCCAACGGAAGTGAACTGGCCCACACAAGCGAGCCTCTCTTGCTAAATGAATTGTCAAATGAACCGATATGGTAAAGAAAGCTGGTGGAAAGTACCTTTCCAACATGCATAGAGTTTCAGCAATACTCTCCTCGAGTTGCTCTAAAAGGTTCCTGTCTAACACTCTTTGACATAATTCATTGTAAAATGCACTCAGCATAAGTAGAGCATTACGTGGACCTTTTGGTAAAAGATTTCTTAATGCTACAGATAGCAATTGTTGCATTAGAACATGACAATCATGAGATTTCAGCCCAATAAGCTTATGGTCTGCTAAAGAAACACAATTACCAATATTTGAACTGTATCCATCTGGTAACTTTATTTTCTTCAGCCTCGAGCAAAATACATCCATCTCTTTTTTTGACAATGTGTACGGTGCAGCAGGCAAGTGATATGTATTTTCTCCTTTTTCTTGAGGATGTAATTCTTTTCTAATTTGTAAGTCCATCAAGTCTTTGCGAGCATTAATACCATCTTTTGATTTATTCTTCACGTTTAACAATGTTCCTATGATATTCTCGCAGACGTTCTTTTCAACATGCATGACATCTAAGTTATGACGTAGCATCAGCCCCTGCAAGTAACCATAAACACATTTCATCCTCTTAGTTCAAGATTAAGAACAATTCATGAAAAGAAATAACATATTTATAAATGTAATATAATGAAGATGGTGCAAAATAACTTACGCTTCAATATGGCAAATCGAAAAAGATTGATTTTTTCTTCCACATTTGAACTGGTTTCTGTACCTTCTCTGAGCTATCTAGCTTCTTCCTTTTCCTTGTATCATTAATTGTCTTTCTTTTCTGCTTTTTCCCCCAATCATTTTCAATGTCTTTTACTGCCGTCAGAATTTCCAACCCATTCAAAAGTTCAGGTTTTCCTTTACTCTCTTTTTTTCCGTTAAACCACTTTTTTTTCTGACGAAATGGATGACCATGAGCAAGATATCTCCTATGACCCATATATGCAAACTTTTTACTGTACTTAAGCCACATAGAGCATACATCTTCACCACATATTGGGCAAGCAAATCTGCCTTTTGTGGTACATCCTGATAGATTTCCATAAGCTGGAAAATCATTGATTGTCCACATCAAAATAGCCTTCAAGTTGAACATTGACTTGCTAAATGCATCATATGCCTCCACACCCGTGTCCCACAACTTCTTCAAATCTTCCACAAGGGGCTCTAGGTATACATCTATATCATTTCCTGGTTGCTTTGGGCCAGGAATCAGTAATGTCAACATAAGATTTTCCTTCGCCATGCACGCCAATGGAGGAAGGTTGTAATTTACCAAAATAACCGGCCAACAACTATATCTAGAACTAAGGTCACCAAAAGGATTGAATCCATCTGTCGCAAGACCAAGCCGGAGATTTCTAGGATCCGATGCAAAATCTGGCCACTTATGATTTATTGTATCCCAAGCTACTGAATCAACTGGATGTCGCATCATATGATCTTGACTTTTGTGGTCAGCGTGCCAAATCAAGTCTTCAGCCATTTCTTTTAATTTAAACATCCTTTTCAATCTTGGTATCACTGGAAAATATCGTAGCACTTTTTCAGGAACTCCTTTATGAATTTTGGCGGTGACTTTGTCCGCCTTCCATCTAGAGGAACCACACTTTGGACATGAGTCCAAATCTTTAAGCTCATTTCTGAATAAACAACAATCGTTTGGACAAGCATGAATTTTCTCATATCCTAGAACAAATGGTTTTAAAAACTTTCTTGTTGAGTAAACAGAGTCTGGAAGCGTGTGTTTCTCTGGAAGCATGTCACCTAAGATCTAAAGGAGCTCATTGAAACTCTGGTCAGTATGGCCATTAGTAGACTTGTAATTGTATAGTGAGACAATTGCTGACAACTTTGTATAAGTTGTACAACCAGGGAAAAGAGGAGTTTCTGCATCTTCTAATAAATCATGAAACTCATAATCTCCTGCCTCAGCCATAGTGTGTCCAACATCTTCATTCGGCACGAAGGAATCTCTGAATAAGTTATATGCATCTCTAGTTTTATCTTCTTCTACTTGAACTCCATTTGAACTACCTTCACCTTGAAGTTGTGAGTTATATATTTCACCATGAAAGACCCATGTAGTGTAAGAAGGATCGATCCCCTTAATGATTAAATGATCATACACTTGGTCAAATTTCAAATACTTCTTATTTTTACATTTCTTGCAAGGACATAAGATAACTTCACGTGTTTTGGCATAGATCCTAGCTTGTGCAATAAATTTTTTAACTCCTTCTTCATACTCTGGTACAAGCCTTGAAGGTAGATTCATCCATTCCTTATCCATTTCGTAATGACCCAAACCCGGAGATGATGACTAAATATGGACAACTAAATAATAAATAATCAAATAAAGATTTGAAAACAATTCAAATTACCTAATTCTCACTGTGTAAAGTTTTGAATCAATACACTAAAATATTATTATTTATAAAAAATTTGAAAGATTTCACTATATTATATGGTTAAGAAATTTGACTATTGAGTGGTTCGGTTCAAAGTTTTACTTGTTAAAAAAGTGTAGGAAGTAAAAAAATTAAAGGCAACAATTTTTTAGGAAAATAGTTTCATAACTCTAAAAGTTTTTCATAAAATAATCCATTTGAGTCTCATGAGCAACATAGAATGCAGAGTGTTTACCAATGAATTCGACTTAAATATAAGCAATTATATTATTTAAATCTCTCCATAAATTTTCACTTAAAAATTATTTGAACAATATCAAATAACTACACAAAAAGCAAGCAAAAAGTATAGTAAAAAAAATAGGGGAAGAAACACTTAAGTGACACAATGATTTATCTCTCTATATATAAAAAAAACAGAACACACGACTACTGAATGAATAATGACCAGATTTAGCAAGAGCCTTAGATTTACAAAGCAGGACTGAACATCGCATTTGCAACTAAATGTTTAAGGCAAAAAAAATCAGGAAATAACACGACACTATAAAATTAAAACTGAATATACTAAATCATGCATTTACTCACGAAAAAAGCTAGCATGTATTCGCACAAGTGACATGTACACTCAGAACTATGCAATAGCACTTATTTATCACCAAGGAACATTTCGAATAGAAGGTCCTCAGCTGATATGTTGTAAAATCCCTAGGAATCCTCAAGCCCCTGCACCCAATAAATTATCAAATTAATATATATATATATATATATATATTAATGTATAAATAATATTCCTCATCTGTATATAATATAATGTCATACTTTTGAAAAAGATCGGGTCAATGTTGTGAGCTTTGACTTCTGACCTTAGCTGGTTGAACAAGGAAAAGAATTGCAAATTAAATTTTTTTTCCTTCAACATCTTAATTAATTACGAAAGTTTTGAGTTTTTAATCATGGTTACTTCATCATAGAACTTTCCATAAGAAGAAACACACTCTGATGTTTATCCAATCATCTATATGTAAGCTAATGAATCTTGCAATTAAAGTCACACTAAAAGCAGAAGCTAGCAGAGAAAGTCAGAAATTTTGATTATTTTACCATCCATTATACAAACCAATACCGGACATCTTTTTCAAATTTCCAATTACAGTAAACATTTACTCAACTAGAAAAAAAAATCTAGATTGGATACATATGAAGTATTCAGCAAGGAGACACATGCGATTAATCATATCTAAGTGTTAAAAGGATAACAAAAGCTGCTGCACAGATTTGATCTACCCCAAAGTATAGATTTCTGTTTCATGGTAAGTTCACAACAAATGAATATTCATAATCGCCCTCATACTCTGGGATGGAAAATTAAAAACCACAGGTTTATAAAGACGAATTTTTCCAAATAGATAAAACTGAAGTTTGCATTTGTAACACTATGTAATAGATTAAAAAACTCCCTAGGATTATGGCAAAGCGCAATTGAATGCTGCAATGGTAAACTAACAATTTTTTGAAACTGTTTAGACCAAAACTTCTTTAGATAGCTAATACAAAATATCTTTGGCATACATCATGTCATGCCCAATATCAATGTTTTAAAGATAAACTTCTTCATATGTAGAGTTAGACATAACTAAACCATTTTCTGTTTTTGGAGGGCCAACAAGACAGAAATGCTGCTTCTGTCAGCAATGCAACAACAGTCACATTGTGCAGGATAGATGACCATCATATGGCTTTTCATAAGATTCTAAATCATACTTCATGTACAGAAAGCTGAAGTTTGTGTCGAGTAACACGTCATTCTCAAAGCTGGACACAACACTTCTAGCTTTGAATCATTTAAAAAATTGTGTGAATCTCGTAGTAATTAATGAATTAAGTACTTTTTCTAGTTTGAGTTAAACAATTAGAAACAGATTAATTGGCATGCACCATAAACTTACAAGTCTCACACGGTCAAATTAAAACCAAAAAATTGAATATAACATAAAAATAATATTCTTATACCAGTATCTCATCGATCCATGAACACTACGCATGAACAACATATATCACTATGAACCAGTGAAATCTATCACATATCCGACTATCACAAACTGAAATTTACACCAAAACTTGAACACTAGTGATAAAACTCATTGACGGTTATCGAAAGAGACCACAACATACTACAACCAATCAACAGGAACTCACACCCGATTTGACAACCGATTTGCAGAAAAAGAGAAAAAAAAAACTCACAAACGATTGAAAGGGGCAAAGGCAAAACTCACAGTGACAGAGGAGCGATCACTTACGGCTGCAAATTTGGGCATTCAGCGGATTCTTGGACTTGGGGTTCTTCTTCTATCGCGACTTCAGATTTAGGCAAAGACTGATTGAGGCGCAAGAGAATTTCGATTCTGGGACAGATCGAGTGAGGCGCAAAGTGGTGATATTGTTTAGAGGGAAAGAAAATAATTAGAAGAGGGAATCCGAAAAAATAAGGCGCCGAGTTGTGAATAGAGTGAATGAAATTTGGGTAGGTTTTAATAGCTTGCTTTTCACGCTGTAGACAATAATCTAAATCTAACGAGATTTGGGTAGATTTTTAAAAGCTTGTTTTTTTACGCTGCAGAAAATAATCTAAATCTATTGGCAGCATGCAATTAATGTAAGCTACTCTATATATTAACTTAAAATTATTGGCAGCGTGTAATTAATATAAGCTGCCGTATGTATACAATTTAATAACATCAACAGCACACTTTTATAAGTATGCTACAAATAATAATATTAACAGCGTGTTTTTATTCTGCGCTGTTAATGCAACGCTGCGAAAAGTCAAATTTCTTGTAGTTATAGTTGTACAATGAATCCGTGATCATGGGAAACCAACGACGTGCTCATAACGATGGTTGCCACAAATGCATATATCTCATCACCCTTAAATGACAAGCTTTTATGGCACATTCATGTTATGCCACTGCATTAAGTTTCAAGTTTTATATACGAGTTTTTTATGCATATTTTTGTTAAGTCTTTAGACTTACTATACTTGAATAATGCAGATATTGATGCTCTAGATGATTATATTGACGAGTATGGAGTCGAACTTGAAGAAGAGCAAACGGTCAGTCGAACAGAATATCATGGGCACGTTGTCGAGAGAAATATTTTACTGTGCATGTTTTATGTTATTTGGAAGGAAAAAAAGTTTCACTTATTTTAAATGTTGGTTTTGGTTGACAATGATTTCGAAAATTATATAAATAAATCATTGGTGCACATTTTTTTCTCTTTTAATAAATATTTTATTTCTTCAAATTTTCCTAGAAGTTTAAAGTATGTATGTTAGTGGCGTTTTTTAGTTTTGGGACTCTACACTCCGCCTCCGACATCAATTGTCAATGAAATTGATCCTGAACGTGCATGGAATTTATCCAGAACCATTATTCTATCATTATAATGAAATAAATAAATTTCAGAATGATAAAGTAAAAGACAAAAAAATCATAGAGAAAATTGGAATAACAACACTTTAATATTCTTATTGATAGGAGAAAAGCTACCTTGGTACAACCGGGACTTGCAATCACAACACATTGAACATGCTAAAATCAACATGTTTAAGGAATGCCTAAATCAAGAAAACAAAATCATTGATCCTATTTAGTAATGTTTTTTGAAATAGACACAAAATGAATACAAAAAAAGAAAGCACTCAAATTTACCACTAAAAAATTGTCGAAAAACTTGTTCAGTGCCTATCAAAACAAACATCCATCTCTCAATAACGATTAAAGTGCTATAATCCCAGGAAAGAAGCTAGCAGATTTAATCAAAAAACTTTTTTTGGGAAACATCTAAGTGTCATACTTTGTCATAACTTGCAATGTCTGAAACGGAATTCACATTCTGGGCTGATGCCTACGCTTACCCAACAGTCCAGAAACTGGAACCATCAAGATGCCAAGTCTGAATAGAAGATTTCATTGTTCTGAAACACTATTTCCACAAAATCGTGCAGAGTAATTAAAGTTTAGAACATAGGTTCCCACAACTGCAGGACTAGCGGGAGGGCTGTCTTTGGTTGAATTTGAGGTGAAAACACCAATGATATATATTGTAGTAATCGGCGAGCTTCAATGGGGTTTCTGGGTTTGGTGATCATACCAGATGGCTGGCTTGTTTCATCGACCAGTGAAATTGGCAAATCGAAGCAACAAGTAATGTCCTAGAAGCTGCAGTTCTGGAGCCTTGAAGATGAAGTATTGCAGTCGCAGTGAGTATCGGGCTCACAAAATGGGTGGAGGCGACAATGAAATAATCTGTGGGATCGATGGCGCCATTTATCGTCACCCAGAATGTGCTTGATTGTCCCACATGAATGTCGAGTGAGTCGTACATTTCTAGAAGAGTGTGTGATCCTTCAACAATTTTAATTAGTTGTAATATCCTTTATTAAAAAATATAGCATCTATTGTTGGAAAACTGGCGAGTTCCCAGACCAATTACGATTGATACCCGGTGCAGCGGAAGTTTAAAATTTTTTTTTTTTCATGGAACGTTTCCATGGTATGGGTATCAACCGTTCATCGATTGAATTACGTGTGTGTAAAATTTAAATAACAATTAAATAAATTTTACCTCAAATCTCGCAACGAGATTAATGGACACCAACAGAACAATTCTGCTCTTGTTGTCTCTCCCTGGAACCGATGAACGCCTTCAATCAGGTCCACGAACAGAGGTTTAATCCCTCTGATAGATTGCACTAGAAAATCTATCAGAAGTTTTCTGCGAAGAGAATACACGAATTTGATTCGTTATTCCTTACTGCGATTCAAAATCACAGACCGGAATTTCTCTGTGACAGAGCAAGGGGGGCGGCCGAAAACGTTTTTGAGAGGGGCTAGGGTTTCGAAAATCCTGTCTCAAAAATTATGACCTATTGTGTGTAATTTCTGTACTGAAACAACTTATTTATAATGCAGGCCACTAACACCTTAGGGCCCATTAGTCATAAGCTGGGGCCCGACAAGCAAAGCCCACTCGTTCAGAAATTAATATAAAATTCATCGTGACTCCGATTGATGAAACGATTTCACCAATGTGCACAGAAACCATTTCTGCACGTTTTAAAGTCAAAATAAATTTTCCTGAATCCGAATTCAGTGGTTTCCAAAAATGTCCATCCCTATGTCATTTTAGGAAATCCTACTCCCTTTCTCTTATTTAAGAAGTCCAACTCCTTAGTTCATTAAATTTAACTCTTTAAATTTAACTATCTCAACGGGGATTAAAACTCCATTACACTGTGTGACCCTCAATGGTTCAGGGATACAGCTAGCCGTGGGCTCACAACTCCTTGTGACTCGGAACAACACTTTCCGACTTGCCCAACGAATCATGGTAAAGCGCCTAGCAACATCGCCCCATGATTCCCTAGGTATCACTGATAGTGCCTACAAGAACCAGTAGATTTTGGTTAGCGTACAGTACGGTCCCTTTATCCAAATATCCCGATCGAATCAACAACCATTGGTATATCGAGAGTCGCTCAAGATTCGATAACTATGCAATGCATCTTGAAGATCAAATTAGTGACATCGCATGTGCTACTAAGAAACCATTTCTTAAATCACATCAAGTACTCTGGCCAGAGATTTGTCACACTAATATCTCCTCAGATCGCATAGGATATCCACACTCGCAAGTATGTGGTGAATCCTTGACAACAATGCATTGACTCCTATATGTGTCGTAACTGTACCCAATCTCGACACCTGATGACCCCCTCAGAGTCGGTAAACGAGTCAAAGCACAGTACTAGCATATAGAGTCTCCATGATGTTTCAAGTCGTAAGGACTAATGGTGAAACGACCCTAACTCTATAATAAATAAATATGCGGAAATTTTTTTTTTTTTTTTTATACTTACTAAATAAAATATGTACATATATGCCCATACATATATGCACAGAATAAAAATATTTAAAATGAATAAACAATTAAATACTTAAATAAAAATGCATTCTTAAAAATATAATAAATATCTGAGTCAAACATTAATTAAAAATATACTGCATAAGTAAATAAAAGTTTGCATGCACTGAAAATAATAAAAATATGTATCATGCTGTCAACACAAAAACATGCATAGCGACTCAGAATATTTCACGGTCACGGGGCCACTGCATGCATGCTCATACGTCCTCGCCTCCGGTGGGTACAATGTCATCCTCAACGTACTCACCTGCACCATACCAGTGTAGTGAGCCTAGAGGCCCAACATGATAACATAACAAGGGTTTAAAAATAATTTAAACCAAATAATACTAATACATACATATACATGAATGAGCATGCTTAAAAATTACATAACATACTTAACTTAAATAAACATACATAACATAATACATAACATATTTGAGCAATTCATTTTCTAACATCGCATGGTTGTATCCGTAGTGTAACCTTAAATCATACATTAAATACTGATCAGCGTGGAAACCTACGTACGTGGCCGGTGACGAATCACCTCTTAAATTGGCAGTAAACTGCCCTTCAATCATATGGGGACGAATCCCCCTTAAATTGTCACACTACTTCAACTTCCAACATAAAATATTTTTATTGCTCAATTTAAACATTAAATCATGCATAAAATATTATTTCATGAATGCATGTACTTGAATAAAATGTGTGTCCATCATATATATTTAATTTAATTTCTTACTAACATATAAATATTAAAATAACTTAAATGCATATAAATAATTAAATATATATTCAGGACACATGAAAATTTTCTCATGGATGGTCCTGGACTGCTGGCCCTACACACAAGCCCATTAACTTAAATCTGGCCCATTAACATACTTAAGCCCATTATTTCAAACCTTAAGCCCAAATAATTATTCTAAGCTCAATTAAATTAATAAAGCCCATTAAAATACACTAAGCCCAATAACAACTTAAACTGGCCCAATGGGCCCAAAAACCCAAAGACTGGCCCAATAACTTTTATGGGCTCAAAAGCCCATAAAATTAATGGACTAACTTAATTAAAATTTTAAAAGTCCAAATAAAATTATTTGGGAGTCCAAATAATTTTATTTCAATTTATTTGACTCAAAAACGCATAATTTTGTAAAATACATTAAAAATAAAATACTCGAGCCCGGCCCACCAAACTCGGACCCGAACTCACTGACCCGACCCACTACCTAACCGACCCGACCCAAGTCCCATAACCCGACCCGGATCGCTGCAGAACCCAAATTCCCGAACCCCTCTCCCTTAAGCCTCTCGGCCGTGAGCAGCAGGCCCTCTTGGCCTGCTGCCGGCCGGCTCCGGCCGCCCCTGGCCGGAGCGCCGCCGCCCGGACGTAGCCCACGTCCGGGCGGAGCTAACCCATGCCTAGCCCCAGCCCCATGCACGACTGAACAGTGAACCCGAAGCCTCTGAACCCCTAACCCTAGCTGTGCTCGGCCGAAGTCTATGATGAACAAGGCGACCTCCTGGGTTCGTTTGGCTCGAACCACTCGAGCCAACCGAACCCAGACCACCCACTCGCACCCCAGGGAAGCCAGCCGTCAGTCTAACCAAACCATGGAGAGGAAAAACGTGAGATATGCATCAAAATCGAATCACAAGGCACTACATCAATAAAGAAACCATTTTTTTCTGAAAATTTCTTAAACCAATTCGGATGCCTACCTTATCAGTCGGATATACATACTGATATAGAGAAAAATTTAAGAAAGGAACATGCCTTTCACCGTAGGACGAAGAGAAACGAGCGTGAGACGACTTCCGGGATGACGGGACGACGAGCAACTTGAAGCTTCGAAGAAAAATGGCTATGGAGTCACCTTGGAGCTTGCCAGGTCGAAGATGGTGAGGTTTTTCTGTGGGGGAGGCGGCTGAAGAGTGGAATGATCGGCTAAGGGGGAGGGTTTGGGTAGAAATTTAGGTTTTAATAATTAAGGAAATAGGTTTTAGGTTAATTAATAATACTAGGAAAGTATAATATAAATTTAAACATTCTAAATAAAAGTTCAAATCAGAAAATTAGATTAACATTTATAAAATCCCGAAATTAAAATTTAGGGGAGTTTTAAAGATAATTAAAAATCATAATTTTGGCTAATTTTGGATAAAAATGACCCCTAAAATTAAATAAAATTAAATACTTAAAATTTTGAGATATTAAAACTCAAAATAATATTTTAAGGCTCTAAAAAGGCTCATAAAATAATTTGGGTGAAAAGTTGTTATCTCGTCCGTCCACGGTCCCGTCTACGCGATTAATTAATAAAAATACTAAAAATCATAAAAATCACTAATTATGGGTTAAATGCTTAAAAATAAATTAAATCATGCATAAATAATTCACATAATTATTTAACCCATAAATCATAAATTTAAATAATTAAATATCCTAATTATGCAGGCAGATTTACGTATTTAAAAATACCGGGTGTTACAATTCTCCCCCCCTTAAATTGAATTTCGTCCTCGAAATTAAAGTACTTACCCGAACAACTCCGGGTAGCGAGTCCTCATGTCTGCCTCGGTCTCCCAAGTAGCTTCCTCCTCTGAGTGATTCAGCCACTGGACTCTGACCATCGGTATGACCCGCGTCCTAAGTCTCCGCTCCTCTCTAGCCAAAATCCGCACTGGTCTCTCCTCGTAAACAAGATCTGGCGGCAACTGTAAGGGCTCAAAATCCAACACATGCGACGGATTGGAGACATATCTCCGAAGCATGGATACATGGAAAACGTTGTGCACTGCCGCTAGCCCTGGAGGTAGAGCTAAACGATAGGCCAACGTGCCAACTCGCTCCAAGATCTCGAATGGCCCTATATATCTCGGATTCAGCTTGCCTCTCCGCCCAAAACGCGCTATTCCTTTCATAGGTGACACCTTCAAGAATACGTGATCACCTACAGCGAACTCCAAATCGCGTCGTCTGGCATCTGCATAACTCTTCTGCCGACTCTGCGCAGTCCTCATCCTCTCTCGAATCTGCGTCACGATGTCAGCTGTCTGCTGCACAATCTCTGGACCCAACAAAATCCTCTCACCAACCTCATCCCAATGCACCGGAGATCTGCATCTCCTCCCATAAAGTGCTGCATAAGGAGCCATACCTATAGACGACTGAAAACTGTTGTTATAGGTAAACTCCACTAATGGCAGTCTAGTCTCCCAAGATCCTCGAAAATCGATGACACAAGCTCTCAGAAGATCCTCGAGAACCTGGATCACTCTCTCGGACTGCCCATCTGTCTGGGGATGAAATGCTGTACTGAACAAAAGTCTAGTCCCCATAGCCGTGTGCAGACTCTTCCAAAATGCAGATGTGAATCTCGGATCTCTGTCTGACACAATAGACACTGGTATGCCATGCAGTCTAACAATCTCTCTAATGTAAAGCTCTGCATACTGCGTCAAAGTATAGTTAGTCCTCACCGGCAAGAAATGTGCTGACTTGGTGAGTCTATCCACAATCACCCAAATCGCTGTGCAACCTCTGGCACTCCTCGGTAAGCCAACCACAAAGTCCATCGTAATATTCTCCCATTTCCATTCCGGAATAGGAAGAGGTCTAAGAAGTCCCGCTGGACGCTGATGCTCTGCTTTGACTTGCTGACAAGTCAAGCACTCTGACACCACTCTCCCGATGTCACTCTTCATCCCGGGCCACCAATACAATAACTGTAAGTCTCGGTACATCTTCGTACTTCCGGGGTGAATGGAGTACGGAGATGCATGAGCCTCTGCTAGAATCTCGGCTCGCAACTGATCGACGTTCGGTACCCACATCCTACCACGGTACTGAACGATGCCATCCTCCACTGTATACAAGAGATTACCTCTAGCCTCATCTCTCTGTCTCCATCGCTGTAACTCCTCATCAGTGGACTGTCCCTCTCTAATCCGATTTCTCAAAACTGGCTGCACCGTCAACACTGACAAGCTCGGTGCATGGCCACTCGGATAGCACTCCAAACCAAATCTCTGAATCTCGGTCTGTAGTGGTAACTGCACAGTCAAACATGTTACCACTGATGACTTCCGACTCAAAGCATCTGCCACTACATTAGCCTTACCCGGATGGTAGCTAATGTCACAGTCGTAGTCCTTAACAAGCTCAAGCCATCTGCGCTGCCTCATGTTCAACTCCTTCTGGGTGAAGAAGTACTTGAGGCTCTTGTGGTCGGTGAAAATCTTGCACTTCTCGCCGTAAAGATAGTGCCTCCAGATTTTCAAAGCGAAAACCACTGCTGCTAACTCCAAGTCATGCGTCGGGTAATTCTGCTCGTGAATCTTTAGCTGCCTCGACGCATACGCAATAACCTTACCACACTGCATAAGCACTGCGCCTAAACCCAGTTTAGACGCGTCGGTGTACACCACTAACTCCTCGTGTGGTACTGTCATCGCTAACACTAGTGCTGTAGTGAGTGCTTCCTTCAGCTGATCGAAGCTCCTCTGACAGTCTGAACTCCATATAAACTTCGCATTCTTCTTGGTCAAGGAAGTCAAGGGTACTGCAATAGAGGAAAAACCCTTGATGAACTTCCTGTAGTATCCGGCCAAACCCAAGAAACTGCGAATCTCTGAAGCATTCTTCGGAATACTCCAATTCTGCACTGCCTCCACCTTAGACTGATCGACTGCAACTCCATCTCTCGAAATAATGTGGCCAAGAAATGCCACCTGCTCAAGCCAAAACTCGCACTTGCTGAACTTGGCATACAACCGATGCTCCCTCAAAGTCTGCAATGCGGTCTGAAGGTGCTGTCTATGCTCCTCGATGCTCCTAGAATAGATCAAAATATCATCAATAAAGACTATGATGAACTGATCCAGATATGGCTGAAAGACTCGGTTCATGAGATCCATGAAAACCGCTGGAGCATTGGTCAACCCAAATGGCATCACCAAGAACTCGTAATGCCCATATCGTGTCCGGAAAGCAGTCTTGGACACATCTGCATCCCTAACACGCAACTGATGGTAACCAGATCGCAGATCGATCTTGGAGAACACTGAAGCTCCCTGCAACTGGTCAAACAAGTCCTCTATCCTCGGCAGTGGATACTTGTTCTTCACTGTGACTCTGTTAAGCTCTCGGTAATCGATGCACAGTCTCATACTGCCATCCTTCTTCTTCACAAACAACACCGGAGCTCCCCAAGGAGAAAAGCTAGGTCGAACGAAGCCTTTCTCTAACAACTCCTGTATCTGCTCCTTCAACTCTTTCATCTCGGTAGGAGCAAGCCTGTACGGTGCCTTAGAGATAGGCACGGTGTCTGGCACTAAGTCAATACTGAACTCCACCTCTCTCACTGGTGGAATTCCTGCCACATCCTCCGGAAAGACATCCGGAAAGTCACGAACCACCTCTAACTCTGATAATGATCTGCTAGATGGCTCTGAAGTCGTGACAATACTCGCTAGAAACCCCTGGCAACCCCGTCTCAACAACTTCCTCGCCTGAATATAGGATATCACCTGAGGAATATCACTGCTCTGAGATGCATAAAAAGTGAACGGGTCGCCCCCTGTAGGTCTCACTGACACTGATCTCCGACGAAAATCAATCGAAGCTCCATTGACTGTCAACCAGTCCATACCCAAAATAAGATCAAAACCACTCAAAGGCAAGACTACTACATCTGCTCGAATGGAGTGTCCCTGCAGCTCTAACTTCAGTCCTCGAATAACCTTCGAGGTAGACATAATCTGCCCTGACGGCATAGTAACATCATACCCGCTGTCACTACTCTCAGGTGTGATGCCTACCCGTCTGATAAACTCCAGGGAGATAAACGAATGCGTAGCCCCTGAATCTAGCAACGCAAACGTGGAGTTGCCCCCAACTAGAATTCTCCCTGCACGCAGAAAATTCCCAACAGTTTCATACCACTTCTAATTTTTTCCCAAACGAGTCACTACAAGTTCTTAATTCTAATCACAAGTAAAACATGCTTCCTATTCTAACATGCAGTTAAATGACCCAAATAACAAGAATTTCAAATTAAATACTAAATCTTTAACCAAAGGAGAATTTATGAAAATACTAGGGATAGGATGTACCGGTGATCAAGGAGGTGTCAGGATCGACCTCCTCAGCCTGCATCACGAACACCCTACCAGCGGTGTTCTTCTTCCTGGGGCAGTTAGCAATCTGATGCCCCGGCTCTCTGCAGTGGAAGCAAACTCCTGCTCCCAATAGGCAAGGTCCCGAATGCATCTTCTGGCACTTCGGGCAAGTGGGATGAGCTATGGCATTAGGGGCCCCGCCCCTCTGCTGCTGCTGCGGCCTCTGCTGCTGTGGCCTCTGCTGCTGATTCGGGCCCTTAGCCGGCCCTGTATACTGCTTCTTCGCAGGTGGCTGCGAAGATGGTCGCTGATACCCTGTCTGCACAAACTGCCTCTTACCCTGCTGCTCTCTCTGGATCGCTCTCCGACCCTCCTCAGAACGCAAAGCCCTGCTGACTGCAGACTCATATGTAAACACGTCTGCCATGCGCACGTCATGCCTGATCTCAGCCTTCAGGCCCTCAACAAACTGTCGCAGCTTCTCCTGCGGACTATCAGCAATCATGGGCACAAAACGACAGCCCCTCTCAAACTGGCTTATGTACTCCACCACAGATCTGTCCCCCTGACGGAGACTCATGAACTCTCGGATCATGCGACTGCGCACGTCCTCAGTGAAATATTTGGCGTAGAAGATACGCCTGAACTCAGCCCATGTCAGAGTAGGTAGATGGACTCCTCGTACTGCACCTTCCCACCATGAGGCTGCATCGCCTCGCATCATGTAAGTAGCACAGCTCACCCTGTCGGCGTCTGTGATCCCCATATAGTCAAAGATGGACTCCAAAGATCGAATCCATCCCTCAGCCACCAACGGATCGGTGGTCCCCAGAAACTCCTTAGGCCCCTTCTTCTGGAACCTCTCGGCGACGTCCTCCTCGTGGGACAACCTGGGACGGGCTGCCTGCTGCTCCAGCAAGGCAGTAATACCCGCCATCATCGTGGCACTGGCCTGCTCCAGTGCTGTCATGGGGTGCTGCTGAGGTGGCGGTGGAGGTGGAGGTGGAGGTCCCCCACGTCGGTTCACTGGTCTGGGAGGCATTCTGCACCACCACATATTTATTTACGTAAATCGCCTTGCATAACTAAGTGTTTAAAAATTAAGGCTAACTTAAATTCTAGAAATTAAATCATGCTATAAACATTTAAAACTTACAGACCGGTAGCGTGGATTTCTGAGCTCGCATAGCAGTGAGGACCCCTCCGAGGACCGTGCTTTGATACCAACTGAAACGACCCTAACTCTATAATAAATAAATATGCGGAAATTTTTTTTTTTTTTTTTATACTTACTAAATAAAATATGTACATATATGCCCATACATATATGCACAGAATAAAAATATTTAAAATGAATAAACAATTAAATACTTAAATAAAAATGCATTCTTAAAAATATAATAAATATCTGAGTCAAACATTAATTAAAAATATACTGCATAAGTAAATAAAAGTTTGCATGCACTGAAAATAATAAAAATATGTATCATGCTGTCAACACAAAAACATGCATAGCGACTCAGAATATTTCACGGTCACGGGGCCACTGCATGCATGCTCATACGTCCTCGCCTCCGGTGGGTACAATGTCATCCTCAACGTACTCACCTGCACCATACCAGTGTAGTGAGCCTAGAGGCCCAACATGATAACATAACAAGGGTTTAAAAATAATTTAAACCAAATAATACTAATACATACATATACATGAATGAGCATGCTTAAAAATTACATAACATACTTAACTTAAATAAACATACATAACATAATACATAACATATTTGAGCAATTCATTTTCTAACATCGCATGGTTGTATCCGTAGTGTAACCTTAAATCATACATTAAATACTGATCAGCGTGGAAACCTACGTACGTGGCCGGTGACGAATCACCTCTTAAATTGGCAGTAAACTGCCCTTCAATCATATGGGGACGAATCCCCCTTAAATTGTCACACTACTTCAACTTCCAACATAAAATATTTTTATTGCTCAATTTAAACATTAAATCATGCATAAAATATTATTTCATGAATGCATGTACTTGAATAAAATGTGTGTCCATCATATATATTTAATTTAATTTCTTACTAACATATAAATATTAAAATAACTTAAATGCATATAAATAATTAAATATATATTCAGGACACATGAAAATTTTCTCATGGATGGTCCTGGACTGCTGGCCCTACACACAAGCCCATTAACTTAAATCTGGCCCATTAACATACTTAAGCCCATTATTTCAAACCTTAAGCCCAAATAATTATTCTAAGCTCAATTAAATTAATAAAGCCCATTAAAATACACTAAGCCCAATAACAACTTAAACTGGCCCAATGGGCCCAAAAACCCAAAGACTGGCCCAATAACTTTTATGGGCTCAAAAGCCCATAAAATTAATGGACTAACTTAATTAAAATTTTAAAAGTCCAAATAAAATTATTTGGGAGTCCAAATAATTTTATTTCAATTTATTTGACTCAAAAACGCATAATTTTGTAAAATACATTAAAAATAAAATACTCGAGCCCGGCCCACCAAACTCGGACCCGAACTCACTGACCCGACCCACTACCTAACCGACCCGACCCAAGTCCCATAACCCGACCCGGATCGCTGCAGAACCCAAATTCCGAACCCCTCTCCCTTAAGCCTCTCGGCCGTGAGCAGCAGGCCCTCTTGGCCTGCTGCCGGCCGGCTCCGGCCGCCCCTGGCCGGAGCGCCGCCGCCCGGACGTAGCCCACGTCCGGGCGGAGCTAACCCATGCCTAGCCCCAGCCCCATGCACGACTGAACAGTGAACCCGAAGCCTCTGAACCCCTAACCCTAGCTGTGCTCGGCCGAAGTCTATGATGAACAAGGCGACCTCCTGGGTTCGTTTGGCTCGAACCACTCGAGCCAACCGAACCCAGACCACCCACTCGCACCCCAGGGAAGCCAGCCGTCAGTCTAACCAAACCATGGAGAGGAAAAACGTGAGATATGCATCAAAATCGAATCACAAGGCACTACATCAATAAAGAAACCATTTTTTTCTGAAAATTTCTTAAACCAATTCGGATGCCTACCTTATCAGTCGGATATACATACTGATATAGAGAAAAATTTAAGAAAGGAACATGCCTTTCACCGTAGGACGAAGAGAAACGAGCGTGAGACGACTTCCGGGATGACGGGACGACGAGCAACTTGAAGCTTCGAAGAAAAATGGCTATGGAGTCACCTTGGAGCTTGCCAGGTCGAAGATGGTGAGGTTTTTCTGTGGGGGAGGCGGCTGAAGAGTGGAATGATCGGCTAAGGGGGAGGGTTTGGGTAGAAATTTAGGTTTTAATAATTAAGGAAATAGGTTTTAGGTTAATTAATAATACTAGGAAAGTATAATATAAATTTAAACATTCTAAATAAAAGTTCAAATCAGAAAATTAGATTAACATTTATAAAATCCCGAAATTAAAATTTAGGGGAGTTTTAAAGATAATTAAAAATCATAATTTTGGCTAATTTTGGATAAAAATGACCCCTAAAATTAAATAAAATTAAATACTTAAAATTTTGAGATATTAAAACTCAAAATAATATTTTAAGGCTCTAAAAAGGCTCATAAAATAATTTGGGTGAAAAGTTGTTATCTCGTCCGTCCACGGTCCCGTCTACGCGATTAATTAATAAAAATACTAAAAATCATAAAAATCACTAATTATGGGTTAAATGCTTAAAAATAAATTAAATCATGCATAAATAATTCACATAATTATTTAACCCATAAATCATAAATTTAAATAATTAAATATCCTAATTATGCAGGCAGATTTACGTATTTAAAAATACCGGGTGTTACAAATGGTGTACAACCAAAACCGCGGACTTAATCCACTCGATAAGTGATAACCACTTGGAAAGTCCGGATAGGGTAGTTCGATTATTCATCCTATGAATATCCATTTGCATGCTTCGAACATCTCCATGTTCCCTACCAATGAAATGTGGTACTCCGCATCGCAAATGCTAGTCTCAAACTCGAGCGATCCTTATCCTTATTATCGGACGGCTCAATCGACTAGGAACGGTTTTAGAACATACAGTGACTATAAGATGTATTTCATGATAGACATCTCCATGTTCTACCACATCTTACATACACTATAGTATATTCAAGGTCTTTATCAAAACAACAATAGTATATCATAATATAACAATATGAAGTAATATAAAGTCATTGCCATAAAAGTGTAAATAATATTAAACAAAAGATTGTTTATACAAAGAGTCATCAAAGCCCATAGCCACACAGTTGGCTCACTGGGCACCCACTCTTACATCTATAATCAAAAATTAAACATATATCAATCATACAATTCGAATTAATAAAAAATCCCCAAATGCAAAACCCTAATTTTCGAAAACCATTGTCGTAGACCATAAAAACCCACTCATAGACAACGGTTTTAAAACATATATAAAACAGCGGTTTTTTAAAAATCATTGTTTTTTTTCCATTAAAATATGATCAACAACAACAGTTTTAGTAAAAATCGTTGTTAAAGGTCAAAATACAACAATTTTTTTGAAAAACCATAGTCTTTTAGGTGTTGTTAACTTGTTGAAACATGAATTTGTTGTAGTGCTGGTAAACTGAAATCGAGGTAAACTGAACCGAGGTGAACTAAGTTGAACAATTGACCAAGATCAATCCAGTAGCTAAACTATTTTAGAAATCGTAACTAATGCATTAACTCAGAATTATGGCAAATAATGGCAATTAAGGGGGAGCCAAACAGTTAAAATCTTCTCTATAAATAGCACTCATATTTCTAAGGTCTGCTACACGAATTCTGAGCAAAACATCTAAAGAGTGAGTGAGGAAATTCAGTTTAGCAGAAGCAGCCAGTTGAGCATACCAGTTTAGTAGCCAATTACGTTGAGCAAGACAACCAAAATTTGTTTATCAAATCTACAGTAAGTGGGCGTTTTGTTTTAAAGTAATGAAATTTTGTTTTGTTTTGATTCCAGCATGTAAATATACGATTTGATTCATGAACATGCACTCTGTGATTTTCTTGTGTACCAAAACTTATGAACTAGTGGTAGGAATATATATTATGCTACTATGAATCTTTGAATCTCTGGTCTCACTCCATAGAGGAATATCATATAAGGGACTGATATCAGTTAGCCACAAACATTGCAATCAACTTGGTACACTACCTAAAGTTTACGTTTTTTTAATTTCTGGAAGAATAAGTCTTTGTCTCGATACTCTGTTATATTTAGGGGTGGGTTTTCGGTATACCATATAAAAATATTACTATGAAAAAAATTCATACTGATACCGATATCAAAATTCCGAAATTTTGGTATGGAAAAAATTCATACTAACACCGTATAGATATCGAAAAAAAATTCGATATACCAAAATAATGTATATATATCGAAATAATTTTGGTACGGTATTCCAAAAAGTCGGTATTTTGGTTCGGTAACCTAGCCCTAGTTATATTCTGTATATGTATGTATAAGAAATCATATTAAAATTATGTTAAACGAATGCTGAGAATTTTTTCCATTTATTGAATGACACCCATATCACTCACCCACCCGAATCACCCATCTCAGATAAGAACGAAGAAGAACACGGGGATGATGAGAAAAACCAGTTCTGGGGTTGATGAAGAAGACCACAAACTGTTGATACTTAGTTTATGTTTACTTTTGTTTCCATTTAGTTGTATTAAGTCGTTGCGTATTTATTTAGTCGTTTTTAGTTAAGAATAGTAAATACAATTTAAATCTCGATTTTATGAAATACTATGTAATTTCAGTTTCATTAATGAGTAAACTGGTTATTCCGAAAGTCTGTACTCTGAGGCTTATTGTTTAATGTGAAAATGTTAAATAACGCCGATGTCAACTAGGCTCAGTTTCGGGACGTGACAGTTGTAACTCATCAAACGGGGGCTGACAGAACACATGAATAATAAGATACACACACATACACACACAAATATATATATATATATATATACGAAATTTTCGAAAGGTAATGTCACATGACATGTTGCAACAAAGATCAAAACATGACATGTTCAAAATTCGAAACAAAGCTTCAAAACATATCAATACAAGGCATAATTCATTGATAGCACTGAAATTCATCTTTTTATTCATGGTTTACTGTAATTCTCTGATATGTAATCTCTCTGATGGGTGAGGTCATAGAACATTTATCATAACCCACTGCATGATCAGGACCTTAAATTATCATATTTCAAAAATTTCTTTCCCCACTCCTAAATGTAATCCTAACGATGTTTTTCAAACTCATGGCGTGATATCAAATCATAATCATAATAGAACAAGTATAAGAAAAGAAACGAAGCATAACAAAACATATAGAGATTCAATCAAATTTTAAATTATAATCAAATTCGTTTTAAAACAATACATAAGCCCATTTACTATATTCCGGACATTATCAAAACTTTCTAGTAGCGTCGAATTCGCAAGGGGTTGAAATCGTTCTTCCATTTAGGTGAATTTCCTCATGTGAGTATGGCCAAAGCCCAATTAATCTAACCCATATATAACGAGCTCATATGGATAATAAAAATGTGTGTCTTGCCTTAGTTTCATTGGCAGGATTGAAATGCTGCTGCTGGGGTAGAACAAATAGTGAGAAGCTACGTGTTCTACTGAAAGACTTAAAAGACGTCTACCGGTCCAGTAGTGAGTTCAGCAGTGTTAGCCGCTGAACTCTCCTTTTTCTCTGAGTGTCCAGAAGTCAACCAACAAGATATGGTTGTGCAAAAAAGGTCATTTGGGAGATTTGACTAACATCATCTGAATCTAATGGAGTATGATAATGATTATAAAAGCAGTAGATGACACAAAGATTGTTTTAGGATTTTTGGAGACTCAACTTCTCCTACGTCACCTCTTCTTCTGCTTCTTCTAAAAGGTACCACTAGAATACTTTGAGTACTACAACCATTGCAACACCCCACCTCAGCTAAGACTTATTCTACTGCCTACATCTGAGACTCATAGTATCTATGAATCAGCTCTCTACTATGTGGGAACCTCGGGTTGTTAATCTTTTCTTAGGGAAAATTATTCATAACACATCATTGACTCAAACTTGAAACAAATTATAAATTTTTTTCTTTTTTTTAAATACGACTCTGTGCACAGGTTCGTGCATGGATTCATGCATTAACCTGTAGGCACATTTCTAGGCTTCCAAGTACACGGACCCTGTGCCACCTCCGTGTCCGGGTCCGTGCTAATCAATACACTAAAATCCCAAGTTTCTATTTTCTACAAGGACCCTATGCACCCTCTGTGCCCAGGTCCGTGCACAGAATTTAAAATTCTCCAAGTTTCTGCCTCCATCCGAAAGCACACGGACCCTGGCATGGATGTATGCACGGGGTCCGTGCCTTGATTTTCTTCCAAACATTACAAAAACCGAGAGTACACGGACCCATGCACGGAGGCATGTACAGGGTCTATGCCCTGTTATAAAAATCAACATTATGAACATTCAAATCTGAGAAAAAATGGCAAATGCAATATCTCAATCTATATCAAGCAGCTAGATAATATACATGCATTTGCATACATCTAAACTTCAATCTAAATATCTGAAATACATGAAATCTCAAGTATAAGCCAATACTCGACAACAATATATACAAAGGATCTTGTTTTTCTAACATGTTTGTAAACTTCATAAAATACATCATTACTGCTATAACCCGAGTCACCACATGCAAATATTCATCTCGATCTCTCTTGGTCGTCTTTGACTCGATTCTTCCCCACTTATTGTCATGCACACATACAAAACACAGCAATAGCCGGATAACTCCGGTGAAAATATAATTCCCAGTATAAATAACATAACATGAAATATCATAATCATGAATGCAATGCATGTTTCAAGGATAGGATATCAAATTTGATATCAATAAAATCTCGGTTCTTGGGATCCTGGGGAATAAAATCTCAATCAAACCACCGACACTCCCACTCGAGGTGGCGTCAAGTATCTTAACTCCCATGACTTTGGTACAACTATAATGAGTCATCTAGCTCTGGAAGTAAATCTATCTTCCATGCCACTCAATTACAGCTCTCCAAACGTCATTCGCAATGTAGTTCATTCGACCCTTTATGCTTTTCAGGTTAGGGTTCAAGATGAATGAAATATAATCTTGATGCATTAAATCATACAAATCTGTAAAATGCATTAAATCATACAAATCTGTAAAACATCTTGAACATGTAATCACATAATCAATCAAAGCATCAAGTGATAACTAAATCACAAAAGGCACATAAACATTCAAGAGCAAATAAGTATGTGATTTCAAAAGGGAATACTGATAAGTGTGTTGTGTATGCATTATTTTGTGTCACTTTTATGTAGATTTTGCATGCATTTTACTTTATTTTGTGTGTTTTATTGGTATTTTATTGTATGTGGATGTGTTCTACTCTCCTGGTTGAATTTTGTAGGATAATGGAGTTTTTAGGTACAACTGTGCTGAAGACTCGCGCGCGCGCGAGAGCAGAGCAAAATTCTAGAAGCATCAAAGTCAAGGTGTGTGGGCGGATTCCTTCCTCGCGCGCGCGCGAGAGTTTACGAAGCCACTGTTTATTTACATTGCGGGTGCGCGAGAACCATCTCAGGCAAGCGCGCGTGGTCGAGAGCGTGTGTGCTCGAGAATTTTAGGTTGAGGAGGATTATAATTGGCGCGGACCCTATAAATAGAAGTTTTATGATCTTTTTGAAGACTTTTGGTCTTTTTGATTACGCACGAAGGCTGAAGGCGGCTGCTTGAACAATTCTCCAGTTTTTCCTCTTTTCTCATATTTTTTAGTTTATGATTTTAGACTTGATTTGATTAATTATGTTTATTAGTGAGTTGTAGTTTTTCTTCGATCAAGGTCACATGATTGGGCCAGACAATTTATGTAGAAAACTTGATTTGTTTATTTGAGATTTTCAGACTTGATTTGATTTTACTCGTTATCAAATTTATATTTATCTTGTGAATTTCCTGGCCAGTTATTTGCTTGCATGTTAATTGATTCCAATTCGACAGAGGAGGTTTTAATTTTGATCACTTCGATATTCAACATGTTGTAAAACCAACTAGAAATAGAATTTGATTTCAATGTGCGGTTTAGTTGTTTACTGAATTCTCACAGTAATTCATGCATTCAAATTTGATTAGAATTACGAAAGATTAATCCGTCAATATTTGAATAGGTTTGATTGTTCTAGAAATAGTCCTTTGAACAAATTAGGAGGATTTCTGTGAATTAAGATTAATTCTGATGTCTTAAATCGACTTCTTGTTACATGAATTGTCTGGTACCTATGTGAGTCCTTGAACGAGCTTTTTCCAAATTTGAATTAAATCCAAATTTTCTTGCTGCGTTTTAGTTAATTTAATTTTATTTGCAATTTTAATTATTAGTTTAAAATCTGAATCACTTTTATTCATTAGTCTAGATTAAGTAGGAATAAATATATTTTGGTATTCATATTTATACAGTCCCTGTGGGTTCGACATCTGGACCTTTGTCCACTATATTATAACTTGACATGGTACGCTTGCCAGTTGATTTTTATCATACCGATTTTAGCTGTCAAGTTTTTGGCGCCATTTTCGGGGACTGTTTGATATCAGAATTTTTATTTCGCTTGAGATTAGACATTATTTATTTTCTTAAATTCTGACTATAATTTCTTTGTGATTTTCAGGTACCTTCTGTTGTGCATGCATAGCATTCGATCTCGGGAATTATTACCACTTGATTTAGAGATCGAACGCATGCTTAACAGGATTGGAAAAGCCAAGAATTATATCAATCTGGAATTAGAGTCAGAATCTGAATCAGCGGTAGAGATGGCGGACAACCGTACAGTTTGGGATCTGATTAGGCCGCCAGTTGAAGGTTATGGAACTAGCATAGTTCGCCCCGCTGTTGAGGCGAACAATTTTGAGCTGAAACCCTCTACTATTCAGCTGATCCAACTGCAAGCAAGAATTGGAGGTACATCTGTGGAGGACCCCTACGCTCATCTGGAGCATTTTCTGTCGATCTGCGACACGTTCAAAGTGAATGGGGTAACATCTGATGCAGTGCGACTGCGGTTATTCCCATTCTCTCTACAAGGCAAAGTTGTTGAGTGGCTAGATGATTTGCCTACTGGTTCAATTACTACATGGGATCAACTTGTTCAGACTTTTCTGAACAAGTATTTTCCTCCCACGAAGATAGCAAAACTATTTTCTGACATCATCTCATTTAGGAAGAAGGAAGCTGAATCTCTACGTGCGGCTTGGACCCGATTCAAAAAGATGTTTAAGATGTGTCCTCAACATAATCTTACTCAGAGCCATCAGACTCAAACCTTCTACAATGGGGCGGATCAATCTGTTCGATCCATGTTGGATGTTGTTGCTAACGGAAGCCTATTCAGGAAGACACCGGTAGAGGCATGGGAAATCATTGGAAATATGGCTGAAAGAAACATTGGATGGCCAGATGCTAAGAAGGAGAAAAAGGCTGGAGTACTAGAAGTCGATGCACTGACAGCACTGAATGCCAAAATCGATGCTCTTACTCATCAGATGGCAGTTATGCAGACAGCTTCAGCAAATCAAGTGCAAGCTCAACAGCCCGAGGAACATCAAGTATTTGAGGTTGATGCGGCGAATTTCATGGGAAATCAAGGGAGACAGCCATACAATCCGTACAGCAATACTTACAATCTTGGCTGGAAGAATCATCCAAACTTCTCATGGAAAGCTGCAGATCCCACGGCCAACACATCAAAGCCAGTCGAGAAGAAGCCATCTTTTTAATAAATCATGATGAAATATGTAGCGGGTACTGAGACTCGTCTTCAGAATCAGGAGGCAATGTTGCAGAAGTTGGAAAATCAGATGGCTCAAATAGCAACCCAACTGTCTACTCGTCCTACTGGAGCTTTACCGAGTGACACTGAAACAAACCCCAAGAGCGTGAATGCTATCATGGTCATGACTCGAGCACAATATGAAAAATCTAAGCAGATGGAAGAAAAGAAAAATATGGAGGGGACGAAAATTTCAGAAGTCAAGGAGGATGTACGCGCAGAAAATTTCTCCACGGCAGGTAAGAAAGGTAAGACTTCAAAATTTGAAGTTAATAATTATGTTGATATTTCTACTTTACCTTACCCTCAAAGAGCTCAGCAACTGTTATTTGATTTTCAATTTAAAAAGTTTCTTGAAATTTTCAAGAAACTACATATTAACATACCTTTTGCAGACGCTTTAGCTCAGATGCCGAACTATGCAAAATTTCTAAAGGACTTGCTGAAAAATAAAAAGAAGTTGAATGATGTGACGAAGGTCACAATGAATGAGAAGTGTTCGACTGTGCTTCAGAAGGAACTCTCACAAAAATTTCACGATCCAGGGAGTTTCTCCATACCTTGTCATATTGGAAAATTCTCAGTCGATAATTTTTTGTGTGACTTAGGATCGAGTATAAATTTGATGTCTCATGCACTTGCTAAGAAATTGGGTATATGCAACATTGAACCGACAAATATTTCTCTTAAATTTGCTGATGGATCTAGTAAATACCCAAGGGGGATAGTTGAGAATGTTCTAGTAAAGATTGATAAGTTTATTTATCCTATTGATTTTGTTATTCTTGACATGAATGCAGATTGTGAGGTGCCTCTGATTTTAGGGCGTCCATTTTTATCCATGAGTAGGGCGTTAGTAGATGTTGAAAAGGGAGAGTTAATGTTGAGGTTGAATGATGAGAACATTATTTTTCATATGTTTAAATCGGATACCGATAGCTCAATTTTAAAATCTTGCTCGGCGGTCAATTTTATTGATGTGATCCTCGATATTGGGGAGTGTCAGCAGGTTCAGCTCTCCGAAGGAATTTTTCCCTTGAAGAATATATATAGGGGTGAAGCATACCATGGCAGGAGTGATCTGAGTTTTTCCAAGTGGGTGGATGAACCACCTTGAATGTTGCCAGTCAATAAAGGAGCAGTCGGGCTATAGACTATAAATTTAGCGCTGGCTGGGAGGCAACCCAGTATTTATTTTTATAGTTTATTTTTTTATATTTTTATTTTGGTTTAGTTTTTTATTTTTTATTTTTTGTTTTTTGTTTTAATGTTAATTGTTCTTTTGCAGAGCCAGAAAGCCCCTGTTATATTGAACCGCGCGCGCGAGCCTTTTTTCTCGCGCGTGAGCAGTTCAGAAGTCCAGAAGGCCATAGAATTGGCCGCGCGTGTGCGAGACTCCTTCTCACGCGTGCACAGCATAACTATCCAAAAGCCGCAGAATACCGTCTCGCGCGCGCGCGAGTTAGTTAGACTGAAAAAAAAACGGGACTCCTCAAATTTTTCCCCATTCTCCTCTTCATCTTCTCTCTTCTCTCCCATAAACCCTAAATCCCCAATTCCCTACTCTCCAAATTCTCACTAAATTCCTGTCAAATTTGCCCATATTTTGCAGATATTTGGAGTTTCTAGCCAATATTCAAGTAGGTGTCCGCTAATTTCTGTCAAACCATCGAGAATCCTCCTATTTCGCGCTCCTCACCACCACACCGCTGCTCATCGCCTCTGATTTTGGCCGACCACCACCATGCCATTCAAAAGAGTTCGTTCGTCCGGCCCTGCCGTCGCTAGCTCATCTTCATCCGCCGCACACTCCAATCGATTCGTCTCTCGGGAAGCCCAAGAGAGGTATGAACATGCTAGACTCAATCGTAATCCAATCGCTGAGCATGGATTATCTCTGGATTGTCATGAATTTGTTGCCTTGAGGATTAATAAGAGTAAATGGAATATATTTTGCAAAGTTCCCGAACCCGCCATTGTCCTGGTGGTTAGGGAATTTTATGCTAATGCCCCAGCCCGAGATGATTCTAAAGCCTTTGTCAGAGGGAAACTTGTTCCATTTGATGCTGAGACATTGAATAGGTTGTTAGATAAACCTGCTGCTGATGATAGTCAGTTTAGGAATTTTAAGGTGAATCCAGATTATAATCTAATTCTGCGAGAGATGTGTTATGCAGGTGCACAGTGGAACGATCCTCTCTGGTTCACTCATTTTCCGGAGCGATTTCTGAAGCTTGAGCTGGTTTTATGGTATGCTTTCATAGCCCGGTGGCTTTTGCCAGTGCTACACACTGTTGAAGTGCAGGCGGATCGGGCTATTCTTGTGTATGCGATTATGAAGCGATGGCCGATTGATGTGGTTACTCTCATCCACGATTCCATTGTCTACTCGATGCAAACTCCGTCGGTGGGCCTCTACTTTCCTCACACCATCACCTCCCTTGGTCGTTATGCGGGTGTGCCGATCAGTCCAGATGAGGAATGGCTGCCACCTTTTAAGACAGTGGATGAGAAGCTCTCCACCTCCAAGCAAGCGAAGCACAATTTAGAGTTTTATAGCGGCAACCCTCATGTTGGGAGTTCTTCTAGCATTCATCTGCCGCCAGCACCTCCTCGCAGTACCGCCCAGGACATGGCCATTGAGAGCACTGCCTTCAACCATTATGTCATGGACTATTTTCAAGCCACTTCCACTCATCTCCATAATGTGGAAGATATGATGCAAAGCATGGCGAGTCAGTTGGGGCTGGATACATCTGGCTTCCATGTGGCACCTTATTATCCGCCACCATTCCCGTTCCAGTCTGACATGCCGGCACAATTTGCTCCAGTTGCACCTCAGGATACCTCCATCCCAGACGAAGAAGAAGATTAGTCACCAGGGGAGTTCATTTTGTTTTGTATTTTGTTTCGTATTTTGTTTGTTGCATTTGCTTGTGTTTTCTTTTGTCGTTTATTTACTCTGAAGCATTGAGGGCAATGATTTAGATAATTATGGGGGGTGTTTAGTTATCATGTTTTGTTTTCATTATGTTTGCATTCAATTTTTTTCGTTAGTTGCATATAGTTCGAATTCATAGCATGTCATTGTGTTGCTTATGTGTTGAGTCAAGAAAGAATTGGATAGCATGGCCAATGATGAGATTTTCTTTGCTTTGTTTTGAAATTGTAGTCCATGACCGTCTGCCTTTTTGACCAATTTTAACTGGTGAAACCAATTAGATGAATGATCTCTGATATACTCTGTGATTTGTGCTAGAATCTAAGTTTAAAAAAAACAAACATAGAGATGATTGAGGCGTTGTTTGGATTTTTGGGCCTAATTTTCTTTGAATTAATTATCTCTAGTTGCCCTTTTTGAGCCTACACTTATATGAGTACATGAGGTACATATTCTGAAATTTGTTGATAATCATCATTCACTGTTGATGATTGTTTGTTTCTGCACTGATTGAATTTGTATGATTTTATTGTGAATTGAAACTTGTCAAGAACTAGTTCAAACACTCTTCGAGACGCAATACGGGAATAACTGTGATTAGGAATGATTTAGGCAATTTTTATGTGAATAGTTTGAGCCTTTCAAGCTACCCATTGATACATTCTATCCCTAGTACCTTGTTTGAGCTTTAATGAAATCGAATGACATGCGTGATAATGTGTGGTAAACCACCATTCGGCATCTTTTCCAGATCCTGCACTCACTACCTAATAATAGCTTAAACACCAAGTCTCACCTTAAAAGGAGTAAGTTGAATGTATGAATTGTATATCCTCCTGAATTTGAATTTGAAGAGTGGAATGGTGTGAAAAAAGAAGAAAAAAAAAAGAGAAAAGGTACTGGTGAAAAAGAAAAATAAAATTGATAGAATGAGTTGAAAAGGAAAATCTGAAAAACAAAGTGAATCAATGGTTTGATGAGGTGATTTGGAATGAAACAAGAAGAAGGAGGTGAATAATAATGGTTAGTCGTAATTTACTCCTTTCCTTGAACTGTTATCCTTCATTTGTAGCCATAAGCCAGGCCTAACATTACAAGCTTATTAAGTCTTCTTGACAGAGTCACAGTTGCCCAATATACTAGTGGAGAAGAGTTGTGAGAATTTAGCATATGGACTGTTGATAAACACTGTTGATGAGTATGAATTTTTAATCAAAACACGCACGCACTATTTCTCTTTGTATTAAACTGATTGTGAGTGTTTTGATACCATCTATTTGATCATGTGTTACTTTGAAAAGTCCTCATGATCTATGAATGTGTGGATTGAACTTGGATTAAAGTAATTATAAACATGAGTTGAAAAGATTGTAAGTTTATGTGGTGAACTAGTTTATTTTTAAACTTTCAAGTGTTAGTAGGTTTGATGTCATTGGATTTGAATTTTTTTAAAAAATTATTGCTGAGGCCATTGCTCCATAGTATTTCTTGATTCTTGTTTGTGTGTTTGTTTAGTCTTGCTCGAGGGCGAGCAAGATTCAAGTATGAGGGTGTTGATAAGTGTGTTGTGTATGTATTATTTTGTGTCATTTTTATGATTATTTCGCATGAATTTTACTTTATTTCGTGTTTTTTATTCGTATTTTATTGTATGTGCATGTGTTCTACTCTTCTGGTTGAATTTTGTAGGATAATGGAGTTTTTAGGTACCAACTGTGCTGAAGACATGCTCGCGCGCGAGACTCTCTCTTGCTCGAGCGCAGAGAAAAATTCCAGAAGCATCAAAGTCGAGGCGCGCGCGGGCGAGATTCCTTCTCGCGCGCGCGCAGAAGGAAGTTCCAGAGACTTGAAGAAGGGGCGCGCACGCGCGAAAGTTTACGAAGCCACTGTTTATTTACATTGCGCGCACAAGAGAACCATCCCAGGCGCGCGCGTGTGGTCGGGAGCGTGTGTGCTCGAGAATTTTAGGTTGAAGAGGATTCTAATTGGTGCGGACCCTATAAATAGAAGTTTTATGATCTTTTTGAAGACTTTTTGATCTTTTTGATTACGCACGAAGGCTAAAGGTGGCTGCTTGAACAATTCTCCAGTTTTTCCTCTTTTCTCGTATTTTTTAGTTTATGATTTTAGACTTGGATTGATTAATTATGTTTATTAGTGAGTAGTAGTTTTTCTTAGATCAAGGTCACATGATTGGGCCAGACAATTTATGTAGAAAACTTGATTTGTTTATTTGAGATTTTCAGACTTGATTTGATTTTATTGGTTATCGAATTTATATTTGTCTTGTGAATTTCCTAGCCAGTTATTTGCATACATGTTAATTGATTCCAATACGACAGAGGAGGTTTCAATTTTGATCACTTCAATATTCAACATGTTGTAAAACCAACTAGAAAAAGAATTTGGTTTCAATGTGCGGTTTAGGTGTTTACTGAATTCTCACAGTAATTCATGCATTCAAATTTGATTAGAATTACGAAAGATTAATCCGTCAATATTTGAATAGGTTTGATTGTTCTAGAAATAGTCCTTTGAACAAATTAGGAGAATTCATGTGAATTAAGATTAAGTCTGATGTCTTAAATCGACTGCTTGCTACATGAATTGTCTCGTACCTATGTAATTTCTTGATCGAGCTTTTCCCAAATTTGAATTAAATCCAAATTTTCTTGTTGCGTTTTAGTTAATTTTATTTTATTTTCAATTTTAATTATTAGTTTAAAATCTGGATCACTTTTATTCATTAGTCTAGATTAAGTAGGAATAAATATATTTTGGTATTCATATTTATACAGTCCATGTGGGTTCGACATTTGGACCTTTTTCCACTATATTATAACTTGACCTGGTACGCTTGCCAGTTGATTTTTATCATACCGATTTTAGCGGTCAAATACTCGAGAATCATATCGATCTCAAGTGTTCTATCCAATTTGGATTTGTTATCAATTTATACCTCTCTTCTTGTTCTACACCTCTTTAATTCTTGTAGCTGTGAACAACAAGAAACACGTAAACTTCTGCACTTCATTCCAAAATCTGTTCATTCCAATCTTGCTCGTTCGAGGTATTCTTGATTTAACTTTGATCCAATCTTCAACTGTTCGAACTCATCAATTCGACTTTGTAATATTCAACTTCAATTCGAAATGAATATTTCAAGCAAGTTTAATATCAACTTCCAGCTTTTACTCATTGTCTATCTAATTCAAAGCTTAATCAATTCGAAATCTCGAACCGGCGGCATAACGGTTCCGAACCGGTAATTCTAAAAGAATTCACATTATCATTTCTATGTATATCAACTAAAATCAATCTCTTTCCAACCTCAATCACACGTACAAGATAGCCCCAAAAATTCAAATTATCATAAAATCTTCGAAAAATCATAAACATGTTCAAAAGACGATCTTTTTTCGATCCGTCTTAGATATGCTATCGTCGTTGATAAGTTCATTTTGTATGCATTAGTTTGTGATATTTTTATATATATTTTTGTGTGCATTCATTTTATTTTTATGTGTTTTTATGTTTTTTAGTTCATGTGTGTGTATTTCACTCCTTGGGTTAATTTTGTAGGAAAATATATTTTTGAAGAGTGAATTACGGACCAGCTTTGTTCAAAAACTCAAATTTAATTTTAGAAAAGCTCCAAATCCAATATATACCGGTCAGATTAAAGTTCAAGATGTTTTGAAGCTGCTGTCCAAATTTTAGGTCAATCCAAAGGCTAGATCTTAAGATATGAATTTTTCACAAACGTCGCTCTGAGCAGGTTGAAGGTTGCGCTGATGGTGAGAGTTGTTGCGCGTTTGCACAACAATAGGCGCAAACAAACATGGAGAAGGCTCAATCGCGCATCAAGGATTGTGTTTGGCGCTAAAGAGATGAGTTCAGCGCTTGACAAGGCGCAATCGCGCAAAGATGGAAGAAAGGATGCGCAGATGCGCATGAGAATAGCGCAATCGCGCTGCTTCATCAAATTTAGAACGCGCGCGGGCGAGGGGAATGGCTCGCTCGAGCGCGGTATAGAATTCCAGAGAATTGGGGCGTGCGCGTGAGAATTATTTGAGGCCTCTGATTTTTTAGCTGACGCGCGAGCAAGATGGTTTTGGCGCTCGCGCGCGTGTCGCAGAATTTTAAAAATCCGAGAAATTATATATCGCATAGGATTTAATTATGAGGGTTCCCAAACACTATAAATAGATGTTTTAAATATTTTAGAAGGGTTTCTGACGAGATTCCAGATTTCAGAGAGGCGGCTAGGCTACGGCTTGGGAGAAGAATTATTTTCTTTTCTTTTATTTTTATTTTGCAAATTCATGATTAAAACTTTTGTTTGAATTATGAATTTGATTCTTGAGTAGTTTTTCTCTTTCGATCAAGGCTACGTGATTGGGCCAGACAATTTATGTAGAAAACTCGTTTGTTTATTTGAGATTTTTAGACTTGATTTGATTTTATTAATTATCGAATTTATATTTTTCTTACAAATTTCTTGGCCAGTTATTTGTTTGCTTGTTAATCGATTCCAAGTCGACAGAGGAGGTCTCGATTTTGATCACTTCGATAATCAACATAGTGTAAAACTGATTAGAAATAGAATTCGGTTTCATTGTGCGGTTTAGGTTTTTACTGAATTTTCACAGCAATTTATGCATTCAAATTTGATTAGAATTACGAAAGATTAATTCATCAATATTTGAATAGGTTTGACTGTTCTAGAAATAGTCCTTCGAACAAATTAGGAAAATTCCCGTGAATTACGATTAAGTCTGATATCTTAGATTGACTGCTTGTTACATTAATTGTCTGGTACCTAAGTGAGTCCTTGATCGAAGCTTTTCCCAAATTTGAATCAATCCAAAATTTTCTGCTGTGTTTTTATTTAATTAAATCTTTTTGCAATTTTATTTATTAGTTTAAAATCTGAATCCTTCCTCTTAATTAGTCTAGATTAGGTAGAAATAAATATATTTTGGTAATCATTTTATGCAGTCCCTGTGGGTTCGACACTTGGACCTTTGTCCACTATATTATTACTTGACCTGGTACGCTTGCCAGTTGAATTTATTCAAACCGATTAACACGGTCAAGTTTTTGGCGCCGTTGTCGGGGACTGTGTTGATATCATAATTTTTATTTCGCTTGAGATTAGACTGTTTTTATTTTATTTTATTAAGATTCTGAATTCCTCTCTTTTCTTTGTATATTTCAGGTGCAGGTGGTAGTAGAGATGGCGGACAACCATACTGTTTGGGATATTATCCGTCCGCCAACCGAAGGCTATGGATCTAGCATAGTTCGCCCCGGTGTTGAGGCGAACAGCTTTGAGCTTAAACCCTCCACTATTCAGATGATCTGCGACACCTTCAGAGTTAATGGGGTAACCTCTGATGCAATGAGACTACGGTTATTCCCCTTCTCTCTGCAATGTGAAGCTTTGGAGTGGCTTGATGATCTGCCAGCGGGTTCCATCACTACATGGAACCAACTTGTTCAAACTTTTCTGAACAAGTATTTCCCTCCTACGAAGATGGCAAAGTTATTTTCAGATATTATCTCATTCAAGCAAAAGGAGGGGGAATCTCTACATGCGGCGTGGACCAGGTTCAAAAAGATGTTGAGGACATGTCCTCAGCGTAATCTTACTCAAAGCCAGCAGACCCAGACATTCTACAATGGAACCGATCAGTCGGTTCGATCTATGCTGGATGCTGCTGCTAATGGATGTTTATTCAGGAAGACGCCAGCTGAAGCCTGGGAGATCATTGGAAATATGGCGGAGAGTAACATTGGATGGCCGGATGTAAAGAAGGAAAAGAAGGCCGGAGTTCTAGAGGTCGATGCTTTGATGGCCCTGAATGCTAAGATCGACGCTCTAACACATCAAGTGGCACTCATGAAAACAGCGCCATCACAAGGGAATCTGAAAGAAGATCAGCAGTTGTTTGAAGTTGATGCTGTAAATTTTATGGGAAATCAAGGACGACAGCCGTACAACTTCTACAACAACAATTATAATCAGAATTGACAGCCCAAGCAAGAGGAGAAGAAGCCGAGCTTCGAGGAAATAATGATGAAATATGTGGCGGGTACTGAGGCTCGCTTACAAAATCAAGAAGCTATGATGCAGAGGTTGGAAAATCAGATGGGTCAAATTGCTTCCCAATTGTCAAATCGTCCGACTGGATCTCTACCGAGCAACACTGAGCTCAATCCCAAAAGCGTGAATGCAATTATGGTAGTGACGAGATCACAATCTGAACAGTCGGAAAAGCAGATGGACGAAGAAGAGACCATGGAGGGGCCGAAAAATGTAGAAGTTATGGAGGATGTGCGTGTTGAAAAGTCCTCCAAGGCAGGTAAGAAAGGTAAGACTTCAAAATTTGAAGTTAATGAAAATGTTGATATATCTGCTTTACCTTTCCCCCTTAGGGCTAAGCAACTGTTGTTTGATTCTCAATTTAAAAAGTTTCTTGAAATTTTCAAGAAACTGCATATTAACATTCCTTTTGCAGACGCTTTAGCTCAGATGCCGAGATATGCTAAATTTTTGAAGGACTTGCTGAAAAATAAGAAGAAATTAACTGATCTTACGCAAGTCACAATGAAGGAGGAGTGCTCGGCGGTGTTGCAAAAGAAGCTTCCAACAAAATTTCATGATCCAGGGAGTTTTTCTATACCCTGTCATATTGGAAGTCTGTCTTTTGATAATGTGTTGTGTGATCTAGGATCGAGTATAAATTTAATGCCATATTTTATTGCTCGAAAACTAGGTGTTGAAAATATAGAACCTGCTTCTATCTCCCTTAAATTTGCTGATGGATCTATTAAATACCCGAGGGGGATAGTGGAGAATGTCTTAGTCAAGATAGATCAATTTATTTATCCTGTAGATTTTGTTATTCTTGATATGGAGGAGGATTTAGAGGTGCCTCTGATTTTAGGACGTCCTTTTCTTGCTACTAGTAGGGCGTTGATTGATGTTGAGAGAGGAGAGTTAGTGTTGAGACTGAATGATGAACAAGTAGTTTTTACTATGTCTAAGTCGGCTACTGAGAGCCCAATTTTGAAAGCTTGTTCTGCTATTCGTTTTATTGATATGATTGATGTTGTTGGTGATGCATGTCAGCAGGTGCAGTTGTCTGCAGGAATTGGTCAAGTGCACAAATTCTTTAATGGTGTAGCATGCAAGTGCCGGACTGATTTGAGTTTTTCACAGACGGTGGATAAACCACCTTGAATTTCGCCACTCAAGAGAAGAGTATAGTCGGGCTATAGACTATAAATTTAGCGCTGACTGGGAGGCAACCCAGTGTTTTTGCTTTTGATTTTTATTTTGTTTTCGATTTTTGTTTTGTTTTTATTTGATTTTTGTTTCTTTCCCATGCCAGTTGGTCGTGCCTGCCGTACTCTAGAATGCTGATACCGTCCCGAAGGATTCTGTCAAGAAGGAAGAGAATGAATCAAAAACCCGGGGAGTGTTATTTTTATTCTCATTGTGTTTTTGTTCGTCTTTGCATTTGTGTGTTTGTTATGTATTATGTTCATTGTTCTGAAGCATTGAGGGCAATGCTTTGGATAAGTATGGGGGGTAGACTAGTATTGCATTATCTATGTATTTGTGTTGCATCTGTCATGTTTCGTGTTTCTTTTCATATTGTTTGTTTTTGTTCGTTTTTGTTGTCTTGCATGAGTTGGATGAATCATAATAGCCAATGATGATGAAGTTTATTTGAAAAAATGGTTTTTTTTTAAAAAAATTTTGCTCTTGACTGGACATGAGAAACTGTAGGTTGAACCGTGAATATTTTTAAGCACTAATGTTAGACCAGTGAATTGTAGCGAAAGATTTGATGAAGTTTCTGTCTGTTTGACCATTGCACGGCAATAGGTGGTTTGTGGATCTTGATTGTGTTCTATAAATTTTGATGAGACTCTAGTTTACACTTATGATCTTGGGCGCACCTAGAGAAAAAAAAAATTTACAATTCCATCCGGGCCTTGAAAGGATTAAAATCCTATAAAAGAATAAATTTAAGGCTAAGTATGCGGGTTAAATGGGATTGATGCTCCATCCGGGCTATAGACGAGGGGATTAGAAAGACAAAATAGAATGATTTTTCGTATCCTAGCCAGTTATAGCTAAGTCAACGGGTAATTATTGGGACTAAAGCAATACCGGGTGCAAAATCCGGAGGTGTGTAATTCATTATCTCAAGGGAGGTGGGTATGTCTAGAGGTCGTTGGAAGGAATGGGCACTTGAAGAGTGAAACTTGCACGGATTTGTCATAGGTCGCTAAGCAGATTTGAGACGAATTTGGTCTAAGTTGCAGGAAACTGGAATGACATTTCACACACACACGTTTACGTAAAACCGAAAGTGTATTATGAAAAGTTGAGAGCATGTCGGTGATTTTGTTTTCTGATTGAACTTCTCGGAGGCTTTGCACATTTATGAATCGTCCTTATTTATGTTTTTGTTTGCATTTTATTTTTGCATGTTTTGTTCGAGGGCGAGCAAGAGTTAAGTATGGGGATGTTGATAAGTTCATTTTGTATGCATTAGTTTGTGATATTTTTATATATATTTTTCTGTGCATTCATTTTATTTTTATGTGTTTTTATGTGTTTTAGTTCATGTGTGTGTATTTCACTCTTTGGGTTAATTCTGTAGGAAAATATTTTTTTGAAGAGTGAATTACGGACCAGCTTTGTTAAAAAAATCACATTTAATTTTAGAAAGCTCGAAATCCGATCTCCACCAGTCAGATTAAAGTTCAAGATTTTTAAAGTTGTTGTCCAAATTTCAGGTCAATCCGACGGCTAGATCTTAAGATATGAATTTTTCAAAAACGTCGCTCGGAGCAGGTTGAAGGTTGCGCTGATGGTGAGAGTTGTTGCGTGTTTTCACAACAATAGGCGCAAACAAACATGGAGAAGGCGCAATCGCGCATCAAGGATTGTGTTTGGCGCTAAAGAGATGAGTTCAGCGCTTGACAAGGCGCAATCGCGCAAACATGGAAGAAAGGATGCGCAGATGTGCATGAGAATAGCGCAATCGCGCTGCTTCATCAAATTTAGAACGCGCGCGGGTGAGGGTAATGGCTCGCTCGAGCGCGGTATAGAATTCCAGAGAATTGGGGAGTGCGCGCGAGAATGCTTTGAGGCCTCTGATTTTTTAGCTGGCGCACGAGCGAGATGGTTTTGGCGCTCGCGCGCGTGTCGCAGAATTTTAAAAATCCGAGAAATTATATTTCGCGTAGGATTTAATTATGAGGGTTCCCAAACACTATAAATAGATGTTTTAAATATTTTAGAAGGGTTCCTGAACGGATTCCAGATTTCAGAGAGGCGGCTAGGCTACGGCTTGGGAGAAGAATTCTTTTCTTTTCTTTTATTTTTATTTTGCAAATTCATGATTAAAACTTTTGTTTGAATTATGAATTTGATTCTTGAGTAGTTTTTCTCTTTCGATCAAAGCCACGTGATTGGGCCAGAAAATTTATGTAGAAAACTCGTTTGTTTATTTGAGATTTTTAGACTTGATTTGATTTTATTAATTATCGAATTTATATTTGTCTTACAAATTTCTTGGCCAGTTATTTGTTTGCTTGTTAATCGATTCCAAGTCGACAGAGGAGGTCTCGATTTTGATCACTTCGATAATCAACATAGTGTAAAACTAACTAGAAATAGAATTCGGTTTCATTATGCGATTTAGGTTTTTACTGAATTTTCACAGCAATTTATGCATTCAAATTTGATTAGAATTACGAAAGATTAGTCATCAATATTTGAATAGGTTTGACCGTTCTAAAAATAGTCCTTCGAACAAATTAGGAAAATTCCCGTGAATTACGATTAAGTCTGATATCTTAGATTGACTGCTTGTTACATGAATTGTCTTGTACCTACGTGAGTCCTTGATCGAAGCTTTTTCCAAATTTGAATTAATCCAAAATTTTCTGCTGTGTTTTTATTTAATTAAATCTTTTTGCAATTTTATTTATTAGTTTAAAATCTGAATCCTTCCTCTTAATTAGTCTAGATTAGGTAGAAATAAATATATTTTGGTAATCATTTTTATACAGTCCCTGTGGGTTCGACACTTGGACCTTTGTCCACTATATTATTACTTGACCTGGTACGCTTTCCAGTTGAATTTATTCACACCGATTAACGCGGTCAGTCGTATATACTAGAACATGTTTATACAATCAAATATTAATTCTAACAACATCTTAAAATAAAAAATTTATAAATCTTAATGAAACTTACGTCAAAACATAAACTCGGAGCTGTGATCGCAAATATGCAATCAATCTTGAATTCTACCGGGCGTTTCAATTTTAATCGGAACTTGAAGTGCAAGAAAAGGTTGAAATCTCCTTTCTCTATTTGCTCTCGGTTTCTTGGCTGAAATCTGAGCGCAAACATGACATTTCAGATTTAAAGCCCACGTGTGATTCCCACTTGCAAGGGAAATTGCATTTTAGTCCCTAAACTTCTCAATAATTGCAATTCCATCCTTCTTCAATTCTTTGCGTCTAATTAAATATTTTTTTATATCCAAACTCATAATTTAAATCTTAAATCTCATAAATAGTCAATCCAAAAATTTTATTCTTTTAATTTAAGAATTTCGGAATTTAAAATCTTAAATCTTAAAATTAAATATTTTCGACCCGAAATTTAAATTTCTAATTTCATCAATTCTCAAATTAATATTTTCTCAAATTTGGAATTTAAATCTCAATTTCAAAAATTAATAACTTAATATATTTTTAAATATTTTCGGGCCTTACATATTGATTCTTACAAGATCGTTTTGCTCAGTTCACACAATTGATTAGTTTACAGAGATTGTATAACTCAACACATAACATGTAGTGATCCTAAAAGATCTGTTATATCTTGATGTGTGTGCTAGTGTTTTTCGGCTTTTGTAAATGATCTTCTTTTGTAAGCGTTGAAATCTTTGATATGAATCTTGATGTGTAACATTAGCAAACACGATTACAAATTGAATCGCACCCTCTAATCAATAAACAAAAGATCCAAAGTTTTGCTCAATCTTTGAAACAAATAAAATTGATAAGATTTTGGATTTCCACCTTTAATCGATGGAACGATTAACAACAGAAATCATGACAATCGAAATCAAAGAAAACCTTCAGATAACTTGTATCTGACAATTTTCAGTGATAAATCAATCGACAAATGCTTCCAAGTAATTAAACTGGAAAAAGTTTGATTTGAAAAGCCAAAGCAAAGCTTTGAATAAAATTCTAGAGAGAATTTTAATAATTTGGGTATAAACTGAATCTGAATTATTATTAATGAAAATAAACAAAGTATTTATAGTTTACAATCAAAAATAAAAGATAATGCAAAATATTTCCTAAAGATATCAAAGAAATCATCTAGAAAGTTTCCTAGTAAGTTTAAAATACTCAAAATAATCAAAAGTTATCAAAAACCCACGCACACACACAACACGCCAAAATGTGTGTTTTTCTCGGAAAAACTCGCTCGCTCGAGCAGACACAACCCGCGCTCGAGCGAGAGGTACTCTGTCCCGCAAATTCACTTGAGCTCGCTCGAGCGGACACAACCCGCGCTCGAGCGAGAAATCCTCTGTCGGAAAAATTTAAGGAGCTCGCTCGAACGGAAGAATAGTGCGCTCGTGCGAGAATCCTTTTGTCCGAATTTTATTTTCTTAATTTTTTTGGCTTCCAACACTTCAAGGGCGCATAGACAACTCCCAAATTGATCTTCAAGTGCTCCCATTCCATCTTGATAATTTAACATCAACATTTGAAGTGCCTTCTTGAATTTATTAGCTCGGCTCCTCGTTATTTGCCCACGTGGCAACTCCAATGGATCGCGAACTCCCCTTGTCACTTGATCCACATGGAAACTATCCATGATCGCATCATCCTTCCCTTCTTGAAAAAGATTTGTCCTCAAATCTCGTTCGTCACCTACATCAAACAAAGATAAGTCAGAAACATTAAATGTAGTACTCACATTATACTCACATGGAAAATTTAGTTTGTAGGCATTGTCATTGATTTGCTCCACAACTTGGAAAGGACCATCTCCTCGAGGTAAAAACTTTGAACGCCTCTTCTCTGGAAAACGCTCTTTTCTCAAATGCAACCAAACCCAATCACCGGGTTCAAAGACAACCTTCTTCCTTCCCTTGTTCGCATACTTGGTATACTGCAAATTCTTTTTCTCGATATTCTCACGCATTTTTTCATGCAAGCTCCTCACAAATTCAGCTTTCTTCTTCCCATCCATATTAACCCTTTCACTCATAGGTGATGACATCAAATCCAACGGTGTCAATGGGTTAAAGCCATAAATAACTTCAAAAGGTGAATAATTCGTAGTAGAATGTACACTACGATTATAAACAAATTCAATAAATGGCAAACAATCTTCCCAATTTTTCAAGTTCTTTTAAATAATAGAGCTCAACAATGTCTCTAAAGTTCTATTAACTACCTCAGTTTGTCCATCAGTTTGTGGATGACAACTAGTAGAAAACAACAACTTAATTTCAAGTTTACACCACAATGTTTTCCAAAAGTAACTCAAAAACCGAGTATCCCTATCAGAAACAATACTTCTAGGAATGTCATGCAATCTCACAATCTCATTAAAGAACAAATCTGCAACATGCGATGAAATTACCTAAACTACCACTGAATTGTTTTTTAAAATATATATAGTTTATACTTTAATTTATTTCTTTACTATAAAATAATATTAATACATATATACATATATGCCCATACATATATATATATATATATATATATATATATATATATATCATACTTCAAATAATTTTGCATTCCCTAATATACACTATATAAATATATATAAATATATTACATGCAAATAAATGCATAAAATTAATCACTAAATCATGATAAAATATCATGCATAAAAATCCAATAACTAAATTCTTAAATAATATTTCGTCCATAAATTTCATGCAACTTGTTGAACATAAATATGTAAAATATTAAATCTACATATGCATACTCTCAAAATTCAAAATAATAAAACATGTGCGGAATATTTGTTTTGACTCTCAACAAATAAATATCATAAATGAGCTATGGTCATGGGTACTAGCTGTTTGGATGCTCATACGCCCTCGCCGCCAGTCGGGACCATATTTTCTTCATTATTCTCATACTGACCTGCACCATTTAAATCTAGTGAGTCTAGACTCAACACGTTCTATCCATATGTAACAACATGAAACCACACACAAGCACACATCATATAAAATACATGAATATACTTATATGTGCATGATCTTTAAAATATATGCATATAAACATGTATAAATTAATCATAAACATGATCATCATACTATATCATAAACAACATACTTAATAAGTTTCATAAATTGACATGTCTTAATTTCTTAGTTCCCAACAGGTCATATCCATATCGGTGGCCTCATACTTAACAATTTATCAATCATAAAAACCAAAGTACGTGGCGGTGGGGTTTCCACCTCTGTGTTGTCACTTCACCATCACTCAATACTTGATATGAATCCTCAATGTTAGCTCGAATCATAGTGACTTCCAATTCCTTGAAATAATCTTCAACACTCTTGGAGCCTTGTTTCAAATTCTGCAACCGCCTAAACATATCACGCTGGTAAAAATTCGGCACAAATCTCTTCCGTAAAATTTGCTTCATCTCATCTCATGTCTCGATAGGACGCTCTCGATTCCTCCTCCTAGAAGTAACAAATTGATCCCACCAAATGAGATCATAATCCACAAACTCAAAAACCGCCAATTTTATTTTTTTCGCATCATTGTAGTTGTGACAATCAAACACTGATTCTACTCTCATCTCTCACTCTAAATAAGCATCCGGATCAGATTTTCCATGGAATGAAGGAATTTTCATCTTAATCCCACTAATATTTCCATCCTCTCTTCCCCCCTCAATGAATCTTCCTCTCACCGCTCCCCTTCTATTTCTTTCACCCTCATGAGCCCTCCTATTTCTACCCCAATTTTCACCAAAACTCTCATCATCCTCACTATCGCCAACTTCAAGTTTACTTATTCTCTCATGCACAGTCTCCAATTCGGCCCTCATTGCTTTCCTCACCATCTTAGACAAATCATCTATTTGGGTCTTGAAAAACCCTTGGCTAGAACTATCATCTCCCTCTTTATTAGAACTCATTGTTTCTGCAAGAAAAGGTTAGTAATAAAATTACCTCACACCAATTCTCACTAGTCACTCCAAAAGAATTCACTCAAGCACTCTTTTTTTCACTCAAAATATGGAATAGCTATGCTTTGTGTAGAAGTAACTCAAACTCTCAAGTTCACGACTTGTAGACAGTTGAAGATCGACTCTCGAAGATTGACAAAAACCAGAAGAAAAAAATTATGGACTTGAATTTTTGACTTGTATCCAATGATGAACAGGAACAAAGTAATTGACCACAAGTTACCTTGCTTATTCTATTTTTATTTTTTTTTGAAGCTTTCGGTCCTTTCTATAATTTTTCTTTTGACCGATTTTTTGTGAATTTATAACTTGTAGCACAAGAAACGAGACTTGGATAACAAGTTTAAAAAAAACGACTTTAAAATTTGAATTAGAATAGATTCAGGTGAAGAACAAAAGATGAAGAACGTAGAACAGGAAGAACACGAAGAACGAAAAGATATGATACTTACTTGATTCAAAACATTGGCTTTGATACCAAATGATATGAATCCTCGTTGTATGAAAGGCAAACACGACTATATTAAAATCGTACCCTCAATCCAATAACAAAAAGAAAACAAAGAATTTGCCCGATCTTGAAACAAGTAACGAATTTTGAAAAATCCACCTCTAGTTTACAATGAAACTAGCAACAGATATTCACGAGGATAAAACAACTGATCACAACGGGACCTTCAAAAAACTTGTCTCTGACAACCCACGAGGATAATCAATCGACAAACGCCACAAAGATATGAACTTTGATAAGTTTGATTTGAGTAAAGCACAAAGCTTCAGTAAAAATTCTAGAGAGAATTTTATGTGTTTGAATAATCAAAATATGAATTCTATTAAAAATAATGAATGTTAAAGTATTTATATTACATCCCAAAATATTAAAAGATAACGAAAAATAAATCAAAAGATATCAAAGATATCTCTTAAAAGTTTCCTACTAAAAATAAAAGACTCAAAATAAGCAAAATAATGCCAAAATATTAAGATTCCCGAACACATACACAAACACCATCGGTGCATGTAAAAGACGAAGGGGCTGGCGCGCAGGATTAAGGCATGGGCGCGCCTAAGTTTCGCAAAATCTTCGTCAATTTGGCACTCGTACGCGCGGGCGCGCCTCAATTTAGTAAAATAAGGCGCAGGCGTGTGGAGTCTCAGGCGCGGGCGCGCCACAACTTTGTGCTTGGTCTTCAATTTCTTCACTTTCTTGATCTCCTTTAGCCTCAATAAGATTATAACAGCCTCCAAATTAAATATCAAGAAGTCCAACGCCCTCTTGCGACTTCATCATCAAGGATTGAAGTGCTTTCTTGAATTTATGAGCTCGGCCTCTCGTAACTGGTCCTCTTGGCAACTCCAACGGATCCTTAGCCACTTGATTAACATGCGAGTCATCCATGATCGCATCAATACTGGATCCATAAGCTCATCATAACATAAACATTAACAGGAAGCTCACCGGGCCCAGGTATCCCGGCCTCATACCACATCACTTTCCACCTTAACTTTAACTTCCATAAAAATATTATTTTTCTTAACATGTCTTTAAACATAACATAAAAATTCTTACATGATGCATGAACTTAAAAATTCTTATCATTTCTTTATTTCATGAAAATTTGCCCGTAAATATATATTTAATTTATTTTTTAAAAAATCATATTTATATATCTAATAAAAATGCATGCATGAATTAAATATATATTTACGGTCCTTTATTTTTCCAAGGACTTGTTCGAGCTGCTGACCACTTAACTTAAACCCATAAATTCCTAGATTGACTCAATAAGCATTTAGCCCAGTAAGACTTGGCCCATATATTATCATGGACCCCCAGGCCCATGGAAAACTAATGGGCTCACTAAAAACATTATTTAATCCCATTTACTTATTTAACTCAAAATTAATGTAATAATTTATTAACTAGCCCATTAGCCTAAAAAATAGACTGTTAAATTACTAAACCCGACACAACTTGGCCCAATAATTCTCATGGATCACACGGCCCATGAAAAATTAGTGGTCTCACTTCATTAATTAATTAAGCTCATATTTAAAATTAAACTAGTCTAATTAATTAATTAAGTCAAGCTCAAACTCATTTATTATTAACTTAATCTCTTATTTAATTTAAAATACAAATACCCGAGCCCAACTAATTTAACCCAGAACAGGACCAAACTAACTCAACCCATTATATTTTAGACCCGATCCAGACCCGAAAACCCAAGCCCGACCCACTTAAACACAAGACACAACCCAAGACTTCCTCTCCCTGAGCCCAACTCGTGGCAGCCCTGCGCAGTTTCAGAAAATCTATTTGTGTTGCTTTCTCAAGCCACCTTTGGACATGAAATTACCTTCCATACTTAGCCAACATCCATTCGGTTCTAACCCAACAAATTTGACCTTAAACTGAGCCCTATGGAAGGAGAACAAACCAAAACAACAAAGCCCCTCTGCTGCTGTGCACGCAGAATGCAACCGCTGACTTCCGGCCATTCAACCGCCCATATCCGGCCACCACCGGCCAGAGAACCACCTGTAACACCTTACACTCCGTCTTACGGTTCTAACCCAACTAAAACCAGGCCTAAACTCGCCCTATGGACTGAGAACAAGTCGTTTTATGCAGACCGCTCAAACTGCGACGTGTTGTGCAACCAGAAAAGCTTGCTTCGGTTCCAGCCCATTCCAGCCACAAACCCTGACCTTAATCGACCCTACGGACCCTAACTCAGACCCCAATACTTGGTTCAGCATGATAGAACAAGCCATGGTATAAAAACATGAGAAAAGGTGATGAATATAGCATAAAACATGGGATGTTCATATATGCTTGGTTGTTCTTCATTCAAATCACACACTGTAACACCCAGTATTTTTAGTACGCAAATTTGCATGCATAATTAGGCATTTTATTTATTTAGAATTTTAGATTACGGGTTAAATAATTATGTGAAATTATTTGTGCATGTTTTAAGTTATTTTTAAGCATTTAACCCATAATTAGTGATTTTCATGATTTATGGGAATTTAATTATTTTATCGCGTAGACGAGACCGTGGACAGACGAGATGACAACTTTCTACCCAAATTATTTTATGAGTCTTTTAGGAGCCCAAAAATATTATTTTGAGTTTTATTTCCTCAAAATTATCAGTATTTAATTTTATATAATTTTAGGAGTCCATTTTTATCCAAATTAGCCAAAATATTGACTTTTAATTATCTTTAAAAATCCCCTAATTTAATATTTCGGGATTTGTGATATTTTATTTAAGTTATCCATATTTTACAAACTTAGGAACCTTTTTAATTATGCTATTATCTCCTAGATTATTTATTTTCCAAAATTATTATCCTAAACTACCCAAACTGAAAGAGTGGGTGCCCGGTGAGCCAACTTGTGGCTAAGGGCTTTGATGACTCTTTGTATAAACAATCTTTTGTTTAATATAATTTACACTTTTATTAATGGCAATGACTTTATCTTTCTTCATATTGTTATATTGTGACATACTATTGTTGTCTTGATAAAGACTTTGAATATACTATAGTGTATGTAAGATGTGGTAGAACATGGAGATGTCTATCATGAAACACATCTTATAGTCACTGTATATTCTAAACTGTTCCTAGTCGATTGAGCCATCCGATAATAAGGATAAGGATCGCTCGAGTTTGAGACTAGCATTTGCGATGCAGAGTACCACGTTTCATTGGTAAGGAACATAGAGATGTTCGAAGAATGCAAATGGATATTCATATGATGAATGATCGAACTACCCTATCCGGACTTTCCAAGTGGTTATCACTTATCGAGTGGATAAAGTCCGCGGTTTTGGTTGTACACCATTAGTCCTTACTACTTGAAACATCATTGAGACTCTATATGATAGTACTGTGCTTTGACTCGTTTACCGACTCTATTGGGGTCATCAGGTGTCGGGATTGGGTACAGTTACAACACATATAGGAGTCGATGCTTTGTTGTCAAGGATTCACCACATACTTGCGAGTGTGGATATCCTATGCGATCTGAGGAGATATTAGTGTGACGAATCTCTGGCCAGAGTACATGATGTGTTTTAAGAAATGGTTTCTTAGTAGCACATGCGATGTCACTATTTGATCTTCAAGATGTATTGCATAGTTATCGAATCTCGAACGACTCTCGATTTACCAATGGTTGTTGATTCGATCGGGATATATGGATGAAGGGACCGTACTGTACGCTAACCAAAATCTATTGGTTCTTGCAGGCACTATCAGTGATACCTAGGGAATCATGGGGCGATGTTGCTAGGCGCTCTTACCATGATTCGATGGGCAAGTCGGAAATTGTTGTTCCGAGTCACAAGGAGTTGTGAGCCCACGGCTAGCTGTATCCCTGAACCATTGAGGGTCACACAGAGTAATGGATTTTTAATCCACGTTGAGATAGTTGAATTTAAAGAGTTAAATTTAATGAACAAAGAAGTTGGACTTCTTATTTAAGAGTAGAGGAGTAAGATTTCCTAAAATGACATAGGGATGGGCATTTTTGGAAATCACTGAATTCGGATTCAGAAAAATTTATCTTAACTTTAAAAGGTGCAGAAATGGTTTCTGTGCACATTGGTGAAATCGGTTTATCAATCAGAGTCATGATGAATTTTATATTAATTTCTGAACATGCGGGCTTTGCTTGTCGGGCTTGAACTTATGACTAATGGGCCCTAAGCTGTTAGCGGCCTACATTATAAATAAGTTATTGCAGTACAGAAATTACACACAACAGGTCACAAAATTATTTTCGAAAACCCTATTTTTCTTAAGTGTGGCCGCCGCCCCCCTCCCCTCTGCTCGGAAAATCCAGTCTGTGAATTTTGAATTACAGTCTGGTTTAACGGATCAAATTCGTTAATTCTCTTCGTAGAAACTTCTGATAGATTTTCTAGTGCAATCTATCAGAGGGATTAAATCTCTGTTCGTGGACCTGATTGAAGAACAGTTCGTCCATCAGTTCCTGGGAGATACAACAAGAGCAGAGCAATCTGTTGGTGTCCATAATCTCGATTCGAGATTGGAGGTAAGAATTTATAATTGTTATTTAATTTTTACACACACACAATTTAATCGTAAAGTTTTGATACCCATTATGGAATCGTTCCATATAAAAATTTTAAACTTCCGCTGCACCGGGTATCAATACTGATTGATCTGATCGCCGTTCTCCAACAGTGGTATCAGAGCCAGGTTGCTCAGATCAAGCGATTAAATTAATCGATTGTACAAAAATTTTTTAAGCCTCGGTTTTTGAAACAAAATAAATATTTTAAAGGGGCAGCCGGGCTGCCCGGCCCGAGCCCTTTGGGGCGCGGGCAGCCCGGGAGTGTCCCGAGCGGCCCGCGAAAAATTAATTTTTAATTTTAAAATTAAATTTTAATATGTTAAAATTCTATTTTTGGTCCGATCGAAAATTGTTTTTGATTGGTCCACGAGGCATCGGATCGAATTGTTCGAGTCCGAAAATTTTAAAATTGATTTTTGGATAAATTTGAATTTTTGGAAAATTTAAATATTTTATCCGTTAAATCAGATTTTATGAAATTAATTATTTTTGGTACAATTGATGATAAGATATGATCTTATGGATATATTGAGTAAAATATGATTTTATGTATAAAATTGGATTTTATAGATAAAATATGATTTTATTTGATAGAAAGATAAAATATGATTTTGTATGTAAAATAAGATTTTATATATGGAATATGATTTTATCCTTTTAAATTTAAATTGCCATTGCATGTTATCCAATAAATTAATTTTGAATTAAATGTTATTGGATAAGGATGATCGATTGTCATGACCAATTTTGTAGGTGTATGCTAGGAATTTACATTTTTTTTTATTGTTGTTGGATTTATTAATGGGCCTGGTTTATGGCCCAATATGAATTGTCATATGTAATAAAAATGGGCTTGGTTTATGGCCCGTTCCCACCCCTGAAAAATGTATCCCCTACTTGCCATTGTTATTTATTGTAAATACATTAGATTTAGTGGGAGATGAAGATTTGAAGACGGAGGTGGGCCCAGCAGACAATAAAGACAGAAGAAATGTAAATTGGAAGCACAATGTAATAGGATTGCATTGCATACTGCATATTACCTAGGATTGGACTAAGACTCGTGATTGGCAACCACGGGTCGATTAGAAATGGAATCGATCATCCTATATAATATGTGATATTATTGTTGTATGCATGTTTTAGACAAAATTGTGTGAATCCGGCAAGCATACAAAATTTTAAAATGATGAGACAAATTTTCAAAATTAAAATCCCTCATTTTAAATATGATTTAAAATTGATATCAAGATAAATAAAGGAAATTTAAAATTGTTTAAATGTTCCTACCTTCCATCAACGATCAATGTATGAGATGCTACCCGCGGATACGGTCCGGCTCATATTATTGGGGGGGCTCGTTCGTCGGAAAGCTGTACATTGGATCGACACATGTTGTAAGTTGGGTGGAACTCCCATGGGATCGGCTCATATTATTGGGGGATCCACATGGCGACCGTCCATCACAACTTAATATTGATGGGTCATCTTGACATGTCACAATAAACGGCGTCATATTATTGGGCCCTTATTGGACATGAGGTAAAAACGTGGAGGTTGCTTTGGAAGCAATTGGGCTCTACCTTTTGAAAATCATGGTTGGCTGATATTATTCGGAACCATAGTTTGTCAATTGGACTCCATGTTCTCACTAAGGAAAACAGTTTCCCGTTTTCACTAGAGGGTAGTGAAATCGTTAAAATAGTGGGAGTGAGATTCATAAAATAAATTTTGCCTATTTTATGTCTTAGTAAATTGATTAAACAATCACTGATATTTGTCTGTTTCTTTTCAGTATTTCATAAAGATGAATTCGCGTAATCCACTTTTCTCGATCCTCGAACAAAATAAACTGACTGGCGCAAACTATGAAAGAGTGGGTGCCCAGTGAGCCAACTTGTGGCTATGGGCTTTGATGACTCTTTGTACAAACGATCTTTTGTTTAATGTAATTTACACTTTTATTAATGGCAATGACTTTATCTTTCTTCATATTGTTATATTGTGATATACTATTGTTGTTTTGATAAAGACCTTGAATATACTATAGTGTATGTAAGATGTGGTAGAACATGGGGATGTCTATCATGAAATACATCTTATAGTCACTGTATATTCTAAACTGTTCCTAGTCAATTGAGCCGTCCGATAATAAGGATAAGGATCGCTCGAGTTTGAGACTAGCATTTGCGATGCGGAGTACCACGTTTCATTGGTAGGGAACATGGAGATGTTCGAAGCATGCAAATGGATATTCATAGGATGAATAATCGAACTACCCTATCCGGACTTTCCAAGTGGTTATCACTTATCGAGTGGATAAAGTCCGCGGTTTTGGTTGTACACCATTAGTCCTTACTACTTGAAACATCATGGAGACTCTATATGCTAGTACTGTGCTTTGACTCGTTTACCGACTCTATGGGGGTCATCAGGTGTCGGGATTGGGTACAGTTACAACACATATAGGAGTCGATGCATTGTTGTCAAGGATTCACCACATACTTGCGAGTGTTGATATCCTATACGATCTGAGGAGATATTAGTGTGACGAATCTCTGGCCAGAGTACTTGATGTGATTTAAGAAATGGTTTCTTAGTAGCACATGCGATGTCACTAATTTGATCTTCAAGATGTATTGCATAGTTATCGAATCTTGAGCGACTCTCGATATACCAATGGTTGTTGATTCGATCGGGATATATGGATGAAGGGACCGTACTGTACGCTAACCAAAATCTACTGGTTCTTGTAGGCACTATCAGTGATACCTAGGGAATCATGGGGCGATGTTGCTAGGCGCTTTACCATGATTCGTTGGGCAAGTCGGAAATCGTTGTTCCGAGTCACAAGGAGTTGTGAGCCCACGGCTAGCTGTATCCCTGAACCATTGAGGGTCACACAGTGTAATGGAGTTTTAATCCCCGTTGAGATAGTTAAATTTAAAGAGTTAAATTTAATGAATAAAGAAGTTGGACTTCTTAAATAAGAGTAAGGGAGTAGGATTTCCTAAAATGACATAGGGATGTACATTTTTGGAAATCACTGAATTCGGATTCAGGAAAATTTATCTTGACTTTAAAATGTGCAGAAATGGTTTCTGTGCACATTGGTAAAATCGGTTTATCAATCGGAGTCACGATGAATTTTATATTAATTTCTGAACATGCGGGCTTTGCTTGTCGGGCTTCAACTTATGACTAATGGGCCCTAAGGTGTTAGTGGCCTGCATTATAAATAAGTTATTACAGTACAGAAATTACAACACAACTGGTCATAATTTTGAGAGCAGAAATCGAAAAACCCTAGCCTCTCTCTCTTAAATTTCGGCCGACCCCTCCTTGCTCTGTCAGAGAATTTCCGGTCTGTGATTTTTAATTGCAGTCAGGAATAACGAATCAGATTCGTTTAATCTCTTCGCAGAAAAACTTCTGATAGATTTTCTAGTGCAATCTATCAGAGGGATTTAAACCCCATTCGTGGACCTGATTGAAGGAGTTCATCGGTTCCAGGGAGAGACAACAAGAGCAGAGAAATCTGTTGGAGTCCATTAATCTCGATTCGAGATTGAAGGTAAAATTTTAATAATTGTTATTTAAATTTTACACACACTTATAATTTAATCGTTGAACGGTTGATACCCACAATATGGAATTGTTCCATAATAAAATTTTTAAACTTCCGCTGCACCGGGTATCAATCGTGATTGATCTGAACGCCAGTTTTCCAACAGTGGTATCAGAGCCAGGTTGCTCAGATCAAACGATTAAATTAATCGATTGTACAAAAATTTTTGAGTCTTGGTTTTTGAAACAAAATAAATATTTTTAAATAAAAAAAAAAAAATTTTCGGGGCAAAACCCGGGCAGCGATTGGATCGCTGCCCGGTGGGGCAGCAAGTGTTGCTGCCCCGGGCGGCGCACGGCGCCGCCCAAAGGGGGCGCACCGCGTCGCCCACGGCGGCGCACGGCGTCGCCCAGGGGCGGCGCTCAGCGCCGCCAGGGCAGCGCCGAGCGCTGCCCAGCGCAGCGCACAGGGCAGCGCTGGGCGCTGCCCAGGGCGGCGCACGGCGCCGCCCAGGGCAGCAACTGTTGCTGCCCTAAAGGGGCAGCCGGGCTGCCCCGGCCCGCGCCCACGGGTGCGGGCGGGCCCGGGAGTGTCCCAGGCGGCCCGCGGGAAAAATTAAATTTTTTATTTAAAATTAATTTTAATGTGTTAAAATTTTATTTTTGGTCCGGTCAAAAAATTGTTTTTGATTGGTTCACGAGATTTCGGATCGAATTGTTCGAGTCCGTAAATTTTAAAATTGATTTTTGGATAAATTTGAATTTTTGGAAAATTTTAATATTTTATCCTTAAATTGAATTTTGAAATCAATTATTTTTGGTACAATTGATGATAAGATTTGATCTTATGATATATTAAGTAAAATATGATTTTATCTATAAAATTGGATTTTGTAGATAAAATATGATTTTATTTGATAAAGAGATAAAATATGATTTTATATGTAAAATATGATTTTATCTTGTTTAAATTTGAATTGCCACTGCATGTTATCCAATAAATTAATTTTGAATTAAATGTTATTGGATAAGGATGATCGATTGCCATGACCAATTTTGTAGGTGTATGTTAGGAATTTACATTTGTTTTTATTGTTGTTGGTTTTATTAATGGGCCTGGTTTATGGCCCAGTATGAATGTCATATGTAATAAAAGTGGGCTTGGTTTATGGCCCGTTCCCACCCCTAAAAATGTATCCCCTACTTGTCATTGTTATTTATTGTAAATACATTAGATTTAGTGGGAGATCAAGATTTGAAGATGGTGGGCCCAGCAGACAATAAAGACAGAAGAAATGTAAATTGGAAGCACATGTAATAGGATTGCATTGCATACTGCATATTACCTAGGATTGGACTAAGACTCGTGATTGGCAACCACGGGTCAATTAGAAATGGAATCGATCATCCTATATAATATATGATATTATGATTGTATGCATGTTTTAGACATAATTGCGTGAATCCGGCAAGCATGCAATAATTTGAAATTGATGAGACAAATTTTTATAATTAAAAATCCCTCATTTTAAATATGATTTAAAATTGATATCAAGATAAACAAAGGAAATTTAAATTTGTTTAAATATTCCTACCTTCCATCAACGGTCAATGTATGTGATGCTACCCGCGGATACGGTCCGGCTCATATTATTGGGGGGCCCGTCCGTCGGAAAGCTGTACATTGGATCGACAAATGTTGTAAGTTGGGTGGAACTCCCATGGGATCGGCTCATATTATTGGGGGATCCACATGGCGACCGTCCATCACAACTTAATATTGATGGGTCATCTTGACATGTCACTTTAAACGGCGTCATATTATTGGGCCCTTATTGGACATGAGGTAAATACATGGGGGTTGCTTTGGAAGCAATTGGGCTCTACCTTTTGAGAATTATGGTTGGCTGATATTATTCGGGACCATAAGTTTGTCAATTGGACTCCATGTTTTCACTAAGGAAAAAGTTTCTCGTTTTCACTAGAGGGTGGTGAAATCGTTAAAATAGTGGGAGTGAGATTCATAAAATTAAATTTCGCCTATTTTATGTCTTAGTAAATTGTTAAACAATCATTGATATATGTCTGTTTTTCTTTTCAGTATTTCATACGATGAATTCGCGTAATCCATTATTCTCGATCCTCGAACAAAACAAGTTGACTGGCGCCAACTATACGGAATGGTTCCGGAAGTTGAAGATTGTCTTGACTTCGGAGAAAATGCTCTACGTGTTAGAGAAAGCACCTCCGAAGGAAGCACCAGCTGATGTAAGTCCGGAGGAATTGGCCAAACTTGATGCATGGTGGGACCATGACATCAAGACCAAATGCTATATGCAAGCCTCGATGTCTGATGAACTCCAGAGGCGATTTGAGGACACCGTGAATGCTGCTGACATTCACGCTCAACTCAAGGAACTTTTTGGGGCTCAATCGAGGGCTGAAAGGTTCGCTACTGTTAAGGAGCTAATGACGTGTCGCATGCGTGAAGGGACTTCGGTCCGTGATCATGGGGTACGAGTGATTTGGCTCATACAGAAGTTAGCGACCCTAGATTTGGTGTTGGAGCATGAACTCAATGTGGATTTACTGCTTCTGTCTCTTCCTTCTTCGTTTGACGGATTTGTGGTAAATTTTAATATGAACAAGATAGAGGCCACCCTTGAAGAGATGGTCAATATGCTCGTTACATATGAATCCACACTTAAGAAGGATAAGCCAGCTTTCTTGGTGGGCTCCTCATCTTCTGCTAAGAAGGGGCCAAGTATGAAGGGCAAGAAACGTTCTGCCCCACCCAAGAAAGTCGAGCCCGAGAAGAAGCACAAGACAAAGGCTTCAAACAATGGAAAATCCAAGGATGTTTGCCATTACTGCAAGAAGCCCGGTCATTGGAAGCGCAACTGCAAGGAATATCTAGAGCAGTTGGGAACTACAAAGGGTATGTTCTATATTGAAATAAACATTTCACTTAATACTACTTCTTGGGTATTGGATACCGGATGTGGATCTCACATTTGCAATGATTTGCAGGTGATGACAAGAAGTCGCAGGCTTAGAATGGGTGAGACCCAGCTGAGGCTCGGGAATGGTTCCAGAGTTGAAGCTACAGCCATTGGAGATGTTTGTTTAATTTTGCAGAACGGTTTTAAGTTATTTTTAAGAGATGTTTTATTTGTTCCGGATTTAATTAAAAACATTATTTCTGTTTCTATGCTAGATAGAGATGGTTATTCTTGAAATTTTGTGAATGGGATTGCAATATTTACAAGAATGAATGTTTGATTGAAAATGGACAACTTGAAAACGATCTATACAACTTAAAACTGAAAGACGTTCCAATAAATTATATTGATAAACCGGCAACAACAAACAAAAGAAAAATCGATAGTCAAAACCCGGCGAACCTTTGGCATGCTAGGCTAGGTCATATTTCCTCAAGGAGGATGAACAAGCTAGTGGGAGAGGGCATGTTTGATATGTCTGATATTAACTCTCTACCTACTTGTGAATCCTGTCTAAAAGGGAAAATGACTAAATCTCCTTTTAAGGGGAAGCCTGAGCGTAGTCAAAATCTGTTGGATTTGATCCATACAGATGTTTGTGGACCATTTAGAGTTGGGACTCAATATGGCCACACCTACTTCATTACCTTTACTGACGATTATTCAAGGTATGGGTATTTATATTTAATGAAATATAAGTCTGAAGCATTTGAAAAGTTCAAAGAATTCAAGGCTGAAGTAGAAAACAAGCTAGGTAAAAGTATTAAAGCACTTTGATCGGATCGAGGTGGAGAATACTTAAGTACCGAGTTTTTGGACTATCTAAAAGAGAATGGGATTCTCTCTCAGTGGACTCCTCCTATGACACCACAGCTGAATGGTGTATCGGAGCGTCGTAATCGAACTTTGTTGGACATGGTTCGATCTATGATGAGCTTCACTGAGCTTCCACCTTCGTTTTGGGGGTATGCGCTTGAAACGGCGGTATTGTTGTTGAACAACGTCCACACTAAAGCAGTGGACAAAACACCATACGAGTTATGGAATGGCAAAGCTCCTAAGTATTCGTACTTGAGGATTTGGGGATGTCCTGCTTACGTGAAGCGGACAGTGGGAGATAAGTTGGATAGTCGATCCAGCTTATGTTATTTTGTAGGGTATCCGAAGAATTCAATCGGATATTATTTCTATTATCCTGTTGAAACAAAAGTGTTTGTTTCTAGGAATGCCACCTTCTTGGAGAAGGAGTTCTTATTGGATAAGAAAGGTGAGATGATGGAACTCGAAGAAGTTCGAGAAGAACCCGAAATACAAAATAACGATCCTACGCCTCAGGAACCATTACTGGACACGCCTGAACCTAGAAGATCCGAGAGGACTTCTAGACCTCCTGTTCGATATGGTCTTCTTCTTGAAGGGGATCAAGATGAACCCGACATTGGATGTGATCCAAGAAACTTCAAGGAAGCAATTTCTGATGCGGATTCAAATTTATGGCTTGAAGCTATGCAGTCTGAATTGGATTCAATGCATACAAACCAAGTTTGGTCTTTAGTAGATCCTCCTGATGGAATTGTTCCAATAGGGTGTAAATGGATCTACAAGAGAAAGCTTGGGCCTTATGGTAAGGTATTGACCTACAAGGCGCGATTGGTGGCGAAAGGTTACACTCAAAGACAAGGAGTTGACTATGATGAAACCTTTTCACCAGTTGCAATGTTCAAGTCCATAAGAATCCTTATTGCCATAGCTGCATGGTATGACTATGAGATATGGCAAATGGATGTGAAGACTGCTTTTCTTAATGGAGACATTAAGGAAGAAATCTATATGAAGCAGCCAGAGGGGTTCACATCCATGGGAAGCGAGCATAAGGTATGCAAGCTTCAGAGATCAATTTATGGTCTAAAACAAGCATCAAGAAGTTGGAACCAGAAATTTGATGAAACAATAAAAGATTTTGGTTTCATCAAGAACCCGGAGGAACCGTGCGTGTACAAGAAAGTAGTTAAGGATGCTGTGACATTCTTAGTACTTTATGTTGATGACATCCTACTCATTGGGAATGATGTAGGGATGTTACAGTCAACAAAGATATGGTTATCAGGTAGATTCTCGATGAAGGATTTGGGTGAGGCATCCTACATTCTTGGGATACAGATCTATAGAGATAGATCTAAGAGAATGATAGGACTCACTCAATCAACCTACATCGACACCATATTGAAACGGATTTCAATGGATGGGTACAAGAGAGGACATCTACCCATGTGTCATGTAGTTTCTTTATCCAAGTCTATGTGTCCCAAGACTGATGCAGAGATAGAGAATATGACACATGTACCATATGCGTCAGCTATAGGTAGTATCATGTATGGGATGATATCTACCAGACCGGATGTAGCATTTGCTCTGAGTGTCACGAGCAGATATCAAGCTAATCCCGGTCAAATGCATTGGAAAGCCGTGAAGGACATTCTTAAGTACTTACGAAGGACTAAGAATATGTTCATGGTATATGGAGGACGAGATCTGAAATTGGAAGGCTATACCGACTCTAGCTTCCAAAGTGACGTGGATGACTCGAAGTCAACCTCTGGATTTGTGTTCATGCTCAATGGCGGTGCTGTCTCTTGGAAGAGTTCCAAGCAGGACACCACAGCGGATTCCACCACTGAGGCTGAATACATTGCAGCATCAGCTGCTGCTAAAGAGGCCGTTTGGATGAGGAAGTTCGTCCAAGAGTTGGGCGTCATTCCTGAATTTGTTGGTCCAGTCCCGGTGTACTGTGACAACACGGGTGCCGTTGCTCAAGCAAAGGAACCAAGGTCTCATCAAAGATCCAAACACGTACTGAGGAAATACCACATCATCCAGGAGATTGTGGAAAGAGGAGACATCACTGTCGAACGAGTGGCCTCTGCAGACAATATCGCTGATCCGCTTACTAAGCCCTTGCCTGGACCATTGTTTGACAAACATCGCGAAGCAATGGGTCTACGTAGTATGACTAGTTGGCTATAGGGCAAGTGGGAGATTGAAAGAGTGGGTGCCCAGTGAGCCAACTTGTGGCTATGGGCTTTGATGACTCTTTGTACAAACGATCTTTTGTTTAATGTAATTTACACTTTTATTAATGGCAATGACTTTATCTTTCTTCATATTGTTATATTGTGATATACTATTGTTGTTTTGATAAAGACCTTGAATATACTATAGTGTATGTAAGATGTGGTAGAACATGGGGATGTCTATCATGAAATACATCTTATAGTCACTGTATATTCTAAACTGTTCCTAGTCAATTGAGCCGTCCGATAATAAGGATAAGGATCGCTCGAGTTTGAGACTAGCATTTGCGATGCGGAGTACCACGTTTCATTGGTAGGGAACATGGAGATGTTCGAAGCATGCAAATGGATATTCATAGGATGAATAATCGAACTACCCTATCCGGACTTTCCAAGTGGTTATCACTTATCGAGTGGATAAAGTCCGCGGTTTTGGTTGTACACCATTAGTCCTTACTACTTGAAACATCATGGAGACTCTATATGCTAGTACTGTGCTTTGACTCGTTTACCGACTCTATGGGGGTCATCAGGTGTCGGGATTGGGTACAGTTACAACACATATAGGAGTTGATGCATTGTTGTCAAGGATTCACCACATACTTGCGAGTGTGGATATCCTATGCGATCTGAGGAGATATTAGTGTGACGAATCTCTGGCCAGAGTACTTGATGTGATTTAAGAAATGGTTTCTTAGTAGCACATGCGATGTCACTAATTTGATCTTCAAGATGTATTGCATAGTTATCGAATCTTGAGCGACTCTCGATATACCAATGGTTGTTGATTCGATCGGGATATATGGATGAAGGGACCGTACTGTACGCTAACCAAAATCTACTGGTTCTTGTAGGCACTATCAGTGATACCTAGGGAATCATGGGGCGATGTTGCTAGGCGCTTTACCATGATTCGTTGGGCAAGTCGGAAATCGTTGTTCCGAGTCACAAGGAGTTGTGAGCCCACGGCTAGCTGTATCCCTGAACCATTGAGGGTCACAGAGTGTAATGGAGTTTTAATCCCCGTTGAGATAGTTAAATTTAAAGAGTTAAATTTAATGAATAAAGAAGTTGGACTTCTTAAATAAGAGTAAGGGAGTAGGATTTCCTAAAATGACATAGGGATGTACATTTTTGGAAATCACTGAATTCGGATTCAGGAAAATTTATCTTGACTTTAAAATGTGCAGAAATGGTTTCTGTGCACATTGGTAAAATCGGTTTATCAATCGGAGTCACGATGAATTTTATATTAATTTCTGAACATGCGGGCTTTGCTTGTCGGGCTTCAACTTATGACTAATGGGCCCTAAGGTGTTAGTGGCCTGCATTATAAATAAGTTATTACAGTACAGAAATTACAACACAACTGGTCATAATTTTGAGAGCAGAAATCGAAAAACCCTAGCCTCTCTCTCTTAAATTTTGGCCGACCCCTCCTTGCTCTGTCAGAGAATTTCCGGTCTGTGATTTTTAATTGCAGTCAGGAATAACGAATCAGATTCGTTTAATCTCTTCGCAGAAAAACTTCTGATAGATTTTCTAGTGCAATCTATCAGAGGGATTTAAACCCCATTCGTGGACCTGATTGAAGGAGTTCATCGGTTCCAGGGAGAGACAACAAGAGCAGAGAAATCTGTTGGAGTCCATTAATCTCGATTCGAGATTGAAGGTAAAATTTTAATAATTGTTATTTAAATTTTACACACACTTATAATTTAATCGTTGAACGGTTGATACCCACAATATGGAATTGTTCCATAATAAAATTTTTAAACTTCCGCTGCACCGGGTATCAATCGTGATTGATCTGAACGCCAGTTTTCCAACAAACTATACGGAATGGTTCCGTAAGTTGAAGATTGTCTTGACTTCGGAGAAGATGCTCTACGTGTTAGAAAAATCTCCTCCGAAGGAAGCACCAGCTGACATAAGTCCAGAAGAGTTAGCCAAACTTGATACATGGTGGGACCATGATATCAAGGCAAAATGCTATATGCAAGCCTCGATGTCTGATGAACTCCAGAGGCAATTTGAGGACACCGTGAATGCTGCTGACATTCACGTACAACTCAAGGAACTTTTTGGGGCTCAATCGAGAGCTGAAAGGTTCGCTACTGTAAAAGAACTAATGACGTGTCGCATGCGTGAAGGGACTTTGGTCCGTGATCATGGGGTACGAGTGATTTGGCTCATACAGAAGTTGGTAACGCTTGATTTGGTGTTGGAGCATGAACTCAACGTGGACTTACTACTTCTATCTCTTCCTTCTTCCTTTGACGGATTTGTGGTGAATTTCAATATGAACAAGATAGAGGCCTCCCTTGAAGAGATGGTCAATATGCTTGTAACATATGAATCCACTTTAAAGAAGGATAAACCGGCTTTCTTGGTGGGCTCCTCTTCTTCTGCTAAGAAAGGGCCAAGTACAAAGGGTAAGAAACGTTCTGCCCCACCCAAGAAAATCGAACCCGAGAAGAAGTACAAGACAAAGGCTTCAAACATGGAAAAGTCCAAGGATGTTTGCCATTACTGCAAGAAGCCCGGTCATTGGAAACGTAACTGCAATGAATATCTAGAGCAGTTACGAACTGCGAAGGGTATGTTCTATATTGAAATAAATGTTTCACTTAATACTACTTCTTGGGTATTGGATACCGGATGTGGATCTCACATTTGCAATGATTTGCAGGTGATGACAAGAAGTCGCAGGCTTAGAATGGGTGAGACCCAGCTGAGGCTCGGAAATGGTTCCAGAGTTGAAGCTAAAGCTGTGGGAGATGTTTATTTAATTTTGCAGAACGGTTTTAAGTTACTTTTGAGAGATGTTTTATTTGTTCCAGATTTGATTAAAAACATTATTTCTGTTTCTATGCTTGATAGAGATGGTTATTCTTGCAATTTTGTGAATGAGATTTGCAATATTTACAAGAATAATGTTTGATTGGAAATGGACAACTTGAAAATGATCTATATAACTTAAAAATAAAAGACGTTCCAATAAATTATGTTGATAAACCGGCAACAACAAACAAAAGTAAAATCGATAGTCAAAACCCGGCAAACCTTTGGCATGCTAGGCTAGGTCATATTTCCTCAAGGAGGATGAACAAGCTAGTGGGAGAGGGCATGTTTGATATGTCTGATATTAACTCTCTACCTACTTGTGAATCCTGCCTGAAAGGAAAAATGACTAAATCTCCTTTTAAGGGGAAACCTGAGCGTAGTCAAAATCTGTTGGATTTGATCCATACAGATGTTTGTGGTCCATTTAGAATTGGTACTCAATATGGCCACACCTACTTCATTACATTTACTGATGATTATTCTAGGTATGGGTATTTATATTTAATGAAATATAAGTCTGAAGCATTTGAAAAGTTCAAAGAATTCAAGGCTGAAGTAGAAAACAAGCTAGGTAAAAGTATTAAAGCACTTCGATCGGATCGAGGTGGAGAATACTTAAGTACCGAGTTTTTGGACTATCTGAAAGAGAATGGAATTCTCTCTCAGTGGACTCCTCCTATGACACCACAACTGAATGGTGTATCAGAGCGTCGTAATCGAACTTTGTTGGACATGGTTCGATCCATGATGAGCTTCACTGAGCTTCCACCTTCGTTTTGGGGCTATGCGCTTGAAACGGCGGTATTGTTGTTGAACAACGTCCACACTAAAGCAGTGGACAAAACACCATACGAGTTATGGAATGACAAAGCTCCTAAGTATTCGTACTTGAAGATTTGGGGATGTCCTGCTTACGTGAAGCAGACAGTGGGAGATAAGTTGGATAGTCGATCCACCTTATGTTATTTTGTAGGGTATCCGAAGAATTCAATCGGATATTATTTCTATCATCCTGCTGAAACAAAGGTGTTTGTTTCAAGGAATTCCACCTTCTTGGAGAAGGAGTTCTTATTGGATAAGAAAGGCGAGATGATGGAACTCGAAGAAATTCGAGAAGAACCCGAAATACAAAATAACGATCCTACACCTCAGGAACCATTGATAGACACGCCTATACCTAGAAGATCCGAGAGGACTTCTAGACCTCCTATTTGATATGGTCTTCTTCTTGAAGGGGATCAAGATGAACCCAATGTTGGATGTGATCCAAGAAACTTCAAGGAAGCAATTTCTGATGTGGATTCAAATTTATGGCCTGAAGCTATGCAGTCGGAAATAGATTCGATGCATACAAACCAAGTTTGGTCTTTAGTAGATCCTCCCGATGGAATTGTTCCAATAGGGTGTAAATGGATCTACAAGAGAAAGCTTGGGCCTGATGGTAAGGTATTGACCTACAAGGCGCGATTGGTGGCGAAAGGTTATAGTCAAAGACAAGGAGTTGACTATGATGAAACCTTTTCACCAGTTGCAATGTTCAAGTCCATAAGAATCCTTATTGCCATAGCTGCTTGGTATGACTATGAGATATGGCAGATGGATGTGAAGACTGCATTTCTTAATGGAAACATTAAGGAAGAGATCTATATGACACAGCCTGAGGGATACACATCCATGGGAAGCGAGCATAAGGTATGCAAGCTTCAGAGATCAATCTATGGTCTAAAACAAGCATCAAGAAGTTGGAACCAGAAATTTGATGAAACAATAAAGGATTTTGGTTTCATCAAGAACCCGGAGGAACCATGCGTGTACAAGAAAGTAGTTAAGGATGCTGTGACATTCTTAGTACTTTATGTTGATGACATCCTACTCATTGGGAATGACGTAGGGATGTTGCAGTCAACAAAGATATGGTTATCAGGTAGATTCTCGATGAAGGATTTGGGTGAGGCATCCTATATTCTAGGGATACAGATCTATAAAGATAGATCTAAGAGAATGATAGGACTCACTCAATCAACCTACATCGACACCATATTGAAACGGTTTTCAATGGATGGGTCCAAGAGAGGACATCTACCCATGTGTCATGGAGTTTCTCTATCCAAGTCTATGTGTCCCAAGACTGATGAAGAGATAGAGAAAATGACACATGTACCATATGCGTCAGCCATAGGTAGTATCATGTATGGGATGATATCTACCAGACCGGATGTAGCATTTGCTCTGAGTGTCACGAGCAGATATCAAGCTAATCCCGGTCAAATGCATTGGAAAGCCGTGAAGGACATTCTTAAGTACTTACGAAGGACTAAGAATATGTTCATGGTATATGGAGGAAGAAAACTAAAATTGGAAGGCTATACCGACTCTAGCTTCCAAAGTGACGTGGATGACTCGAAGTCAACCTCTGGATTTGTGTTCATGCTCAATGGCGGTGCTGTCTCTTGGAAGAGTTCCAAGCAGGACACCACAGCGGATTCCACCACTGAGGCAGAATACATTTCAGCATCAGCTTCTGCTAAAGAGGCCGTTTGGATTAGGAATTTCGTCAAAGAGTTGGGCGTCATTCCTGAAGTTGTTGGTCCAGTCCCGGTGTACTGTGACAACACGGGTGCCGTTGCTCAGGCAAAGGAACCAAGGTCTCATCAAAGATCCAAACACGTACTGAGGAAATACCACATAATCCGGGAGATTGTGGAAAGAGGAGACATCACTGTCGAAAGAGTGGCCTCTGCAGACAATATCGCTGATCCACTTACTAAGCCCTTGACAGGACCATTATTTGACAAACATCGCGAAGCAATGGGTCTACGTAGTATGACTAGTTGGCTTTAGGGCAAGTGGGAGATTGAAAGAGTGGGTGCCCGGTGAGCCAAATTGTGGCTAAGGGCTTTGATGACTCTTTGTATAAACAATCTTTTGTTTAATATAATTTACACTTTTATTAATGGCAATGACTTTATCTTTCTTCATATTGTTATATTGTGATATACTATTGTTGTCTTGATAAAGACCTTGAATATGCTATAGTGTATGTAAGATGTGGTAGAACATGGAGATGTCTATCATGAAACACATCTTATAGTCACTGTATATTCTAAACTGTTCCTAGTCGATTGAGCCGTCCGATAATAAGGATAAGGATCGCTCGAGTTTGAGACTAGCATTTGCGATGCAGAGTACCACGTTTCATTGGTAAGGAACATAGAGATGTTCGAAGCATGCAAATGGATATTCATATGATGAATGATCGAACTACCCTATCCGGACTTTCCAAGTGGTTATCACTTATCGAGTGGATAAAGTCCGCGGTTTTGGTTGTACACCATTAGTCCTTACTACTTGAAACATCATTGAGACTCTATATGCTAGTACTGTGCTTTGACTCGTTTACCGACTCTATTGGGGTCATCAGGTGTCGGGATTGGGTACAGTTACAACACATATAGGAGTCGATGCTTTGTTGTCAAGGATTCACCACATACTTGCGATTGTGGATATCCTATGCGATCTGAGGAGATATTAGTGTGACGAATCTCTGGCCAGAGTACATGATGTGTTTTAAGAAATGGTTTCTTAGTAGCACATGCGATGTCACTATTTGATCTTCAAGATGTATTGCATAGTTATCGAATCTCGAACGACTCTCGATTTACCAATGGTTGTTCATTCGATCGGGATATATGGATGAAGGGACCGTATTGTACGCTAACCAAAATCTATTGGTTCTTGCAGGCACTATCAGTGATACCTAGGGAATCATGGGGCGATGTTGCTAGGCGCTCTTACCATGATTCGATGGGCAAGTCGGAAATTGTTGTTCCGAGTCACAAGGAGTTGTGAGCCCACGGCTAGCTGTATCCCTGAACCATTGAGGGTCACACAGAGTAATGGATTTTTAATCCCCGTTGAGATAGTTGAATTTAAAGAGTTAAATTTAATGAACAAAGAAGTTGGACTTCTTATTTAAGAGTAGAGGAGTAAGATTTCCTAAAATGACATAGGGATGAGCATTTTTGGAAATCATTGAATTCGGATTCAGAAAAATTTATCTTGACTTTAAAAGGTGCAAAAATGGTTTCTGTGCACATTGGTGAAATCGGTTTATCAATCGGAGTCATGATGAATTTTATATTAATTTCTGAACATGCGGGCTTTGCTTGTCGGGCTTGAACTTATGACTAATGGGCCCTAAGCTGTTAGCGGCCTATATTATAAATAAGTTATTGCAGTACAGAAATTACACACAACAGGTCACAAAATTATTTTCGAAAACCCTATTTTTCTTAAGTGTGGCCACCGCCCCCCTCCCCTCTGCTCGGAAAATCCAGTCTGTGAATTTTGAATTACAGTCTGGTTTAACGGATAAAATTCGTTAATTCTCTTCGTAGAAACTTCTGATAGATTTTGTAGTGCAATCTATCAGAGGGATTAAATCTCTGTTCGTGGACCTGATTGAAGAACAGTTCGTCCATCAGTTCCTGGGAGATACAACAAGAGCAGAGCAATCTGTTGGTGTCCATAATCTCGATTCGAGATTGGAGGTAAAAATTTATAATTGTTATTTAATTTTTATACACACACAATTTAATCGTAAAGTTTTGATACCCATTATGGAATCGTTCCATATAAAAATTTTAAACTTCCGCTGCACCGGGTATCAATACTGATTGATCTTATCGCCGTTCTCCAACACAAACCATCGCCCAAATCCCCTAACACACGCTCATTCCATCTCCTTCTCACCCTAAGCACCCATAGCCGCCTCCATCACCCTCCCAATCGGCCAGAAAGCTTAAGGCACCATAGACGTTTTTTTTTTAAAGCTTCCAAGTTGGTTGTCATCGCCCCGTCGTCCCGGAATCGTCATCTACGTCTTTTTCTTTCCATTCAACGGTGCAAGGCATGTCTTCTTTCTCTTATTTTCGTGCCATATCAGTAAAATATGTGTGTGTTGTGTATGCATCAAGATCTTCAAGAATTTTTCAGAAAAAAGCTCGGGTGGTTGAGCATCTCAAGTTTTTCTCACCTTGATTGACATACACTCATGTTTTTCTTAGCCATGGATCGTACAACTGCTGGTCAAGGTCCCTAGGATGTCTAAGGTGAGTCTAGGCTCGAGTGGCTTGGATGGTTCAAGCCAAAAGAGCCTAGATTTGGAGCTGGTTCGATCGTCCTCCATGGGGCGCAGGTTTAGGGTTCTGAGAATGGGGTTCGGAGATGGTGGTCTAGGCTGCATGGGGCTGGGGCCATGGGCTGGTTTGGACCGCCCAGACGTGGGCTACGTCTGGGAGGCGGAGCTCTGGCCAGGGGCGGCCGGAGCAAGGCGGCAGCAACCCTAGAAGGGCTGCTGCTCGCGGCCGAGCAGAACAGGGAAAGGGGGCGACGGGTTGTAGGGTTTTGGGGTGGTCCGGGTCGGGTCGTTGGGTCCGGGTCGGGTCAGTAAGTCATGGGTCAAGTCTAGCAGGTCCGGGTCCGGGTTAAGTGAGTCGGGCTCAGGTATTTTTTATTTTTATGTTTTAAGTTTAATTAAGTGTTAAATGGGCCTAATTAAATCCAAAAATTTAATTGGGCTCCATTTAATTAATTGGGTTGAATTTAATTATTATTGGGCTTAAATAAATTTAATTAAGTTAGTCCAATAATTTTTATGGGCATGGGGGCCCATGGAAGTTATTGGGCCAGTCTTTGGGCTTTTGGGTCCATTGGGCCAGATTAAGTTGTTATTGGGCCAAGTGTGTGTTAATGGGCTTGAATAAATTAATTGGGCTTAGAAATGTAGTTTTGGGCTTAAGTTTGTTAATGGGCCAGTCTCAGTGTTAATGGGCCAGAATTTAAGAAAATGGGCTTGAGTGTTAGGGCCAGCAGTTCAGTACAAACCATGAGAAATTGCATGTGTCCTAAATATATATTTAATTATTTTATGCATGAGTGTTATTTTAGTATTTATATATTAGTATAAAAATTAAATTAAATATATATGAAGGACACACATTTTATTTAAGTACATGCATTCATGAAATAATTTTATGGCATGATTTAATGTTTAAGGTTGAGCTAAAAAATAATTTTTATGTTGGAAGTTGAAGTAGTGTGACAATTTAAGGGGGACAAGTCCCCACATGTTAAGGGCAGTTTACTGTTAATTTAAGGGTAGTTTACTACCAGTAAGAGGTGATTCGTCACCGCCGCGTACGTTGGTTTTAAGATACTGATCAGTCGAACCTTTTAAGTTTAAGGTTACACTACGGATATGACCATACGATGTTAGAAAAATGATATGCTCAAAAATGTTATGTATGTATTATATGATTATATTTAATTTCAAGTTTAAGAAGATTTTAAGTCATAATTCATGATTTTTAAGCATGATCATTCATGTATTCGTTATGTATTAGTATTCCAGTGATTTAAATTATTAAACCCTCGTTATGTTAGCATGTTGGGCCTCTAGGCTCACTACACTTATATGGTGCAGGTGAGTGCGTAGAGGAAGATGTAGTTCCTACCGGTGGTGAGGACCTATGAGCGGACATGCAGTGATCCCCCGTGACCGTCGGCTGAGTCTTTATGAACATTTTAAGAATTTTTAAACTTTGTTTCTTATTTATTTCTTTTATGTCTTTCCAGTGGTGAATTTTAGTACTATTTTTATTAAATAATTTTTATTGCATGCAAACTTTTAAGGGGATTGTTTGACAGTATTTTATTTAAGTTTGACCCGGTTATTTAAGTAAAAAAATGTTGCATTTTATTTATGTTATTTTTTTAAATCTGTTTATTTTGTGCATATATGTATGGGCATGTATGTACATCTATTTTACTTGGTATTATTTTTTAAAAAAAATAAAATTATGCATATATTATTTTTGAATGTTTGGGTCGTTTCAATTGGTATCAGAGCCGCGTTCTTGGAGGGGTCATCACTGCTATGCGAGCTCAGAAATCCACGCTACCGGTCTGTAAGTTTAATTGCTTTTTGTATGATTTAGTAGTATCATGTTTAAGACTTAAGCATTTATGTTAGCAGAAAATTTTTAAGTACTTAGTTATGCATGTCGATTTACGTAAAGAAATATGTGGTGGTGCAGAATGCCTCCGAGACCAGTGAACAGGCTTGGAGGATCCCCACCTCCGCAAAACCCTCTATCAGCATTGGAGCAGGCCAATGCAAACATGATGGCCGGGATTACTGCTCTGTTGGAGCAGAAAGCCGCACGTCCAAGACTGTCCCATGATGAGGATGTGGCGGAGAGGTTCCAGAAAAAGGGACCTAAGGAGTTCGCAGGTGCCACAGATCCACTCATTGCTGAGGGGTGGATCCGTTCTTTGGAGAGCATCTTTGCTTACATGGGGTTGACTGATGCGGACAAGGTGAGGTGCGCAGTGTACATGCTGAAAGGTGATGCAGACTTATGGTGGGAGAGTGCATCACGGGGAGTGAATCTGACTACTTCGCGATGGACAGACTTTCGGAGGATGTTTTTCTCCAAGTATTTCGCTGAAGACGTGCGCAGTAGCATGATTCGAGATTTCATGAGTCTTCGACAAGGAGACAAGACAGTTGTGGAGTACATCCGATAGTTCGAGAGGGGCTGTCACCTTGTGCCGCTGATTGCTGACAGTGCACCTGAGAAGATGAGACAGTTTATTGAGGGGCTCAGGGCAGAAATCAAGCATGACGTTCGCATGGCGGACATCCCCACTTATGAGGCTGCAGTCAGTAGAGCCTTGCGTTTTGAGGAGGGTAGGAGAGAGATCCAGAGGGAGCAGCAGAGTAAGAGGCAGTTTCAGTCTGGGTATCAGCGACCATCTTTGCAGCCTCCTGCGACGAAGCAGTTTACTGGGCCGTCTAATGGCCCGAATCAGCAGAAGCCACAGCAGCAGAGACAGCATCCTAGGGGTGGGGCCCCTAATGCTGGAGGATATCCTACTTGCCCGAAGTGCCAGAAGATGCATCCAGGACCATGTCTTCTAGGAGCGGGCGTCTGTTTTCATTGTAAAGAGCCAGGGCACCAGATGGCCAATTGCCCGAGGAAGAAGAACACTACAGGGAGAGTGTTTGTGATGCAGGCTGACGAGACAGACCCAGATACCTCCTTGATCACCGGTATATCTTACCCCTAGTATTTTATAATTTCTTCCTTTGGTTAAGAATTTCGATTTTTCTTTGTGGAATAATTTGTTATTTGGGATTTTTCTATCTGCATGTTAGAATAGGAAGCATGTTTTACTTGTGATTAGAATTAAGGGTTATTAGTGACTCATATTTGGGGGAAAAGTTTAGTAGTGGTATGAAGTTGTTGGGATTCTTCTGCGTGCAGGGAGAATTCTAGTTGGAGGCAACTCCACGTTTGCGTTGCTAGATTCAGGGGCTACGCATTCGTTTATCTCCCTAGAGTTTATCAGACGGATAGGCATCACACTTGAGATTGCCGACAGTGGTTATGATGTCACTATGCCGTCAGGACATATTATTTCTACCTCTAGTGTCATTCGACAACTGGAGTTGGAGCTACAGGGGCACTTCATTCGCGCAGATGCAGTGGTTTTTCCGTTGAGCGGATTTGATTTGATATTGGCTATGGACTGGTTGACAGTCAATGGATCTTCGATTGATTTTCGTCGGAGGACAGTGTCAATGAAACCGCCAGGAGGCGACCCGTTTACTTTTCATGCATCTTAGAGTAGTGATATTCCTCAGGTGATATCTCTTATTCAGGCGAGGAAGCTGTTGAAACGGGGTTGCCGAGGTTTCCTAGAGAGTATTGTCACGGCCTCAGAACCAGCTAGTAGATCATTATCAGAGATAGAGGTGGTTCGTGATTTTCTGGTCTTTCCGTAGGATGTTGCAGGGATTCCACCAGTAAGAGAGGTGGAGTTCTGAAAGAGTGGGTGCCCAGTGAGCCAACTTGTGGCTATGGGCTTTGATGACTCTTTGTACAAACGATCTTTTGTTTAATGTAATTTATACTTTTATTAATGGCAATGACTTTATCTTTCTTCATATTGTTATATTGTGATATACTATTGTTGTTTTGATAAAGACCTTGAATATACTATAGTGTATGTAAGATGTGGTAGAACATGGGGATGTCTATCATGAAATACATCTTATAGTCACTGTATATTCTAAACTATTCCTAGTTGATTGAGCCGTCCGATAATAAGGATAAGGATCGCTCGAGTTTGAGACTAGCATTTGCGATGCGGAGTACCACGTTTCATTGGTAGGGAACATGGAGATGTACGAAGCATGCAAATGGATATTCATAGGATGAATAATCGAACTACCCTATCCGGACTTTCCAAGTGGTTATCACTTATCGAGTGGATAAAGTCCGCGGTTTTGGTTGTACACCATTAGTCCTTACTACTTGAAACATCATGGAGACTCTATATGCTAGTACTGTGCTTTGACTCGTTTACCGACTCTATGGGGGTCATCAGGTGTCGGGATTGGGTACAGTTACAACACATATAGGAGTCGATGCATTGTTGTCAAGGATTCACCACATACTTGCGAGTGTGGATATCCTATGCGATCTGAGGAGATATTAGTGTGACGAATCTCTGGCCAGAGTACTTGATGTGATTTAAGAAATGGTTTCTTAGTAGCACATGCGATGTCACTAATTTGATCTTCAAGATGTATTGCATAGTTATCGAATCTTGAGCGACTCTCGATATACCAATGGTTGTTGATTCGATCGGGATATTTGGATGAAGGGACCGTACTGTACGCTAACCAAAATCTACTGGTTCTTGTAGGCACTATCAGTGATACCTAGGGAATCATGGGGCGATGTTGCTAGGCGCTTTACCATGATTCGTTGGGCAAGTCGGAAATCGTTGTTCCGAGTCACAAGGAGTTGTGAGCCCACGGCTAGCTGTATCCCTGAACCATTGAGGGTCACACAGTGTAATGGAGTTTTTAATCCCCGTTGAGATAGTTAAATTTAAAGAGTTAAATTTAATGAATAAAGAAGTTGGACTTCTTAAATAAGAGTAAGGGAGTAGGATTTCCTAAAATGACATAGGGATGTACATTTTTGGAAATCACTGAATTCGGATTCAGGAAAATTTATCTTGACTTTAAATTGTGCAGAAATGGTTTCTGTGCACATTGGTAAAATCGGTTTATCAATCGGAGTCACGATGAATTTTATATTAATTTCTGAACATGCGGGCTTTGCTTGTCGGGCCTCAACTTATGACTAATGGGCCCTAAGGTGTTAGTGGCCTGCATTATAAATAAGTTATTACAGTACAGAAATTACACACAACAGGTCTTAATTTGAGATAGGTTTTTCGAAAACCCTAGCCTCCTCTCTCTCAAATTCGGCCGCCCCCTCCCTTCTCTGCGTGAGAAATTCCGGTCTGTGATTTTGAATTGCAGTCTGGAATAGCGAATCAAATTCGTTTATTCTCTTCGTAGAAAACTTCTGATAGATTTTCTAGTGCAATATATCAGAGGGATTAAACCTCTATTCGTGGACCTGATTGAAGGAAAGCTTGTTCATCAGTTCCAGGGAGATACAAGAAGCGCAGAGAAATCTGTGTGGTGTCCAATAATCTCGCTTCGAGATTGAAGGTAAAAATTACATAACAGTTATTTAATTTTTACACACACAAATAATTTAATCGTAAACGGTTGATACCCACACTATGGAATTGTTCCATAATAAAATTTTTAAACTTCCGCTGCACCGGGTATCAATCGTGATTGATCTGAGAGCCGCGTTTTCCAACAGTGGTATCAGAGCCAGGTTGCTCAGATCAAACGATTAAATTAATCGATTGTACAAAAATTTTTGAGTCTTGGTTTTTTAAAAAACAAAATAAATATTTTAAATAAAAAAATTTTTTTTTCGGGCAAAACCCGGGCAGCGATTGGATCGCTGCCCGGTGGGGCAGCGACGGTCGCTGCCCCGGGCGGCGCACGGCGCCGCCCGAAGGGGGCGCACAGCGCCGCCCACGGCGGCGCACGTCGCCGCCCAGGGGCGGCGCTTAGCCCCGCCAGGGCAGCGCTCGGCGCTGCCCAGGGACGACGCTCGGCACCGCCCAGGGGCGGCGCCAGGCGCCGCCAGGGCAGCGATTGTCGCTGCCCCGGCCCGCGCCCACGGGTGCGGGCCGGCCCGGGAGTGTCCCGGGCGGCCCGCGGGAAAAATTATTTTTTTTTTATTTAAATTAATTTTAATGTGTTAAAATTTTATTTTTGGTCCGGTCAAAAATTGTTTTTGATTGGTTCACGAGGCATCGGATCGAATTGTTCGAGTCCGAAAATTTTAAAATTGATTTTTGGATAAATTTGAATTTTTGGAAAATTTTAATATTTTATCCTTAAATTGAATTTTGAAATCAATTATTTTTGGTACAATTGATGATAAGATTTGATCTTATGTATATATTAAGTAAAATATGATTTTATCTATAAAATTAGATTCTGTAGATAAAATATGATTTTATTTAATAAAAGGTAAAATATGATTTTATATGTAAAATATGATTTTATATATAAAATATGATTTTATCCTGTTTAAATTTAAATTGCCATATGCATGATATCCAATAAATTAATTTTGAATTAAATGTTATTGGATAAGGATGATCGATAGCCATGACCAATTTTGTAGGTGTATGTTAGGAATTTACATTTGTTTTATTGTTGTTGGTTTTATTAATGGGCCTGGTTTATGGCCCAATATGAATGTCATATGTAATAAAAGTGGGCTTGGTTTATGGCCCGTTCCCACCCCTAAAATGTATCCCCTACTTGTCATTGCTATTTATTGTAAATACATTAGATTTAGTGGGAGATCAAGATTTGAAGATGGTGGGCCCAGCAGACAATAAAGACGAAGAAATGTAAATTGGAAAAGCTAATGTAATAGGATTGCATTGCATACTGCATATTACCTAGGATTAGACTAAGACTCGTGATTGGCAACCACGAGTCAATTAGAAATGGAATCGATCATCCTATATATATATAATATATGATATTATGATTGTATGCATGTTTTAGACATAATTGTATGAATCCGGCAAGCATACAATAAATTGAAAATGATGAGACAAATTTTCATAATTAAAAATCCCTCATTTTAAATATGATTTAAAATTGATATCAAGATAAATAAAGGAAATTTGAATTTGTTTAAATGTTCCTACCTTCCATCAACGGTCAATGTATGTGATGCTACCCGCGGATACGGTCCGGCTCATATTATTTGGGGGGCCCGTTCGTCGGAAAGCTGTACATTGGATCGACAAATGTTGTAAGTTGGGTGGAACTCCCATGGGATCGGCTCATATTATTGGGGGATCCACATGGCGACCGTCCATCACAACTTAATATTGATGGGTCATCTTGACATGTCACTTTAAACAGCGTCATATTATTGGGCCCTTATTGGACATGAGGTAAACACATGGGGGTTGCTTTGGAAGCAATTGGGCTCTACCTTTTGAGAATTATGGTTGGCTGATATTATTCGGGACCATAAGTTTGTCAATTGGACTCCATGTTCTCACTAAGGAAAAAGTTTCCCGTTTTCACTAGAGGGTAGTGAAATTGTTAAAATAGTGGGAGTGAGATTCATAAAATTAAATTCGCCTATTTTATGTCTTAGTAAATTGCTTAAACAATCATTGATATATGTCTGTTTTTCTTTTCAGTATTTCATACAATGAATTCGCGTAATCCATTATTCTCGATCCTCGAACAAAACAAGTTGACTGGCGCAAACTATACGGAATGGTTCCGGAAGTTGAAGATTGTCTTGACTTCGGAGAAGATGCTCTACGTGTTAGAGAAATCACCTCCGAAGGAAGCACCAGCTGACGTAAGTCCGGAGGAATTGGCCAAACTTGATGCATGGTGGGACCATGACATCAAGACCAAATGCTATATGCAAGCCTCGATGTCTGATGAACTCCAGAGGCGATTTGAGGACACCGTGAATGCTGCTGACATTCACGCTCAAGTCAAGGAACTTTTTGGGGCTCAATCGAGGGCTGAAAGGTTCGCTACTGTTAAGGAGCTAATGACATGTCGCATGCATGAAGGGACTTCGGTCCGTGATCATGGGGTACGAGTGATTTGGCTCATACAAAAGTTAGCGACCCTTGATTTGGTGTTGGAGCATGAACTCAACGTGGATTTACTGCTTCTGTCTCTTCCTTCTTCGTTTGACGGATTTGTGGTAAATTTTAATATGAACAAGATAGAGGCCACCCTTGAAGAGATGGTCAATATGCTTGTGACATATGAATCCACACTTAAGAAGGATAAGCCAGCTTTCTTGGTGGGCTCCTCATCTTCTGCTAAGAAGGGGCCAAGTATGAAGGGCAAGAAACGTTCTGCCCCACCCAAGAAAGTCGAGCCCGAGAAGAAGCACAAGACAAAGGCTTCAAACAATGGAAAATCCAAGGATGTTTGCCATTACTGCAAGAAGCCCGGTCATTGGAAGCGCAACTGCAAGGAATATCTAGAGCAGTTGGGAACTGCAAAGGGTATGTTCTATATTGAAATAAACATTTCACTTAATACTACTTCTTGGGTATTGGATACCGGATGTGGATCTCACATTTGCAATGATTTGCAGGTGATGACAAGAAGTCGCAGGCTTAGAATGGGTGAGACCCAGCTGAGGCTCGGGAATGGTTCCAGAGTTGAAGCTACAGCCATTGGAGATGTTTGTTTAATTTTGCAGAACGGTTTTAAGTTATTTTTAAGAGATGTTTTATTTGTTCCGGATTTAATTAAAAACATTATTTCTGTTTCTATGCTAGATAGAGATGGTTATTCTTGCAATTTTGTGAATGGGATTTGCAATATTTACAAGAATGAATGTTTGATTGGAAATGGACAACTTGAAAACGATCTATACAACTTAAAACTAAAAGACGTTCCAATAAATTATGTTGATAAACCGGCGACAACAAACAATAGGAAAAGCGTAGTCAAAATCTGTTGGATTTGATCCATACAGATGTTTGTGGTCCATTTAGAGTTGGGACTCAATATGGCCACACCTACTTCATTACCTTTACTGATGATTATTCAAGGTATGGGTATTTATATTTAATGAAATATAAGTCTGAAGCATTTGAAAAGTTCAAAGAATTCAAGGCTGAAGTAGAAAACAAGCTAGGTAAAAGTATTAAAGCACTTCGATCGGATCGAGGTGGAGAATACTTAAGTACCGAGTTTATGGACTATCTAAAAGAGAATGGGATTCTCTCTCAGTGGACTCCTGCTATGACACCACAGCTGAATGGTGTATCGGAGCGTCGTAATAGAACTTTGTTGGACATGGTTCGATCCATGATGAGCTTCACTGAGCTTCCACCTTCGTTTTGGGGCTATGCGCTTGAAACGGCGGTATTGTTGTTGAACAACGTCCACACTAAAGCAGTGGACAAAACACCATACGAGTTATGGAATGGCAAAGCTCCTAAGTATTCGTACTTGAGGATTTGGGGATGTCCAGCTTACGTGAAGCGGACAGTGGGAGATAAGTTGGATAGTCGATCCAGCTTATGTTATTTTGTAGGGTATCCGAAGAATTCAATCGGATATTATTTCTATTATCCTGCTGAAACAAAGGTGTTTGTTTCTAGGAATGCCACCTTCTTGGAGAAGGAGTTCTTATTGGATAAGAAAGGCGAGATGATGGAACTCAAAGAAGTTCGAGAAGAACCTGAAATACAAAATAACGATCCTACACCTCAGGAACCATTGCTGGACACGCCTGCACCTAGAAGATCCGAGAGGACTTCTAGACCTCCTATTCGATATGGTCTTCTTCTTGAAGGGGATCAAGATGAACCCGACATTGGATGTGATCCAAGAAACTTCAAGGAAGCAATTTCTGATGCGGATTCAAATTTATGGCTTGAAGCTATGCAGTCTGAATTGGATTCAATGCATACAAACCAAGTTTGGTCTTTAGTAGATCCTCCCGATGGAATTGTTCCAATAGGGTGTAAATGGATCTACAAGAGAAAGCTTGGGCCTGATGGTAAGGTATTGACCTACAAGGCGCGATTGGTGGCGAAAGGTTACACTCAAAGACAAGGAGTTGACTATGATGAAACCTTTTCACCAGTTGCAATGTTCAAGTCCATAAGAATCCTTATTGCCATAGCTGCATGGTATGACTATGAGATATGGCAAATGGATGTGAAGACTGCTTTTCTTAATGGAGACATTAAGGAAGAAATCTATATGAAGCAGCCAGAGGGGTTCACATCCATGGGAAGCGAGCATAAGGTATGCAAGCTTCAGAGATCAATTTATGGTCTAAAACAAGCATCAAGAAGTTGGAACCAGAAATTTGATGAAACAATAAAAGATTTTGGTTTCATCAAGAACCCGGAGGAACCGTGCGTGTACAAGAAAGTAGTTAAGGATGCTGTGACATTCTTAGTACTTTATGTTGATGACATCCTACTCATTGGGAATGATGTAGGGATGTTGCAGTCAACAAAGATATGGTTATCAGGTAAATTCTCGATGAAGGATTTGGATGAGGCATCCTACATTCTTGGGATACAGATCTATAGAGATAGATCTAAGAGAATGATAGGACTCACTCAATCAACCTACATCGACACCATATTGAAACGGTTTTCAATGGATGGGTCCAAGAGAGGACATCTACCCATATGTCATGGAGTTTTTTTATCCAAGTCTATGTGTCCCAAGACTGATGCAGAGATAGAGAATATGACACATGTACCATATGCGTCAGCTATAGGTAGTATCATGTATGGGATGATATCTACCAGACCGGATGTAGCATTTGCTCTGAGTGTCACGAGCAGATATCAGGCTAATCCTGGTCAAATGCATTGGAAAGCCGTGAAGGACATTCTTAAGTACTTACGAAGGACTAAGAATATGTTCATGGTATATGGAGGACGAGATCTGAAATTGGAAGGCTATACCGACTCTAGCTTCCAAAGTGACGTGGATGACTCGAAGTCAACCTCTGGATTTGTGTTCATGCTCAATGGCGGTGCTGTCTCTTGGAAGAGTTCCAAGCAGGACACCACAGCGGATTCCACCACTGAGGCTGAATACATTGCAGCATCAGCTGCTGCTAAAGAGGCCGTTTGGATGAGGAAGTTCGTCCAAGAGTTGGGCGTCATTCCTGAATTTTTTGGTCCAGTCCCGGTGTACTGTGACAACACGGGTGCCGTTGCTCAAGCAAAGGAACCAAGGTCTCATCAAAGATCCAAACACGTACTGAGGAAATACCACATCATCCGGGAGATTGTGGAAAGAGGAGACATCACTGTCGAACGAGTGGCCTCTGCAGACAATATCGCTGATCCGCTTACTAAGCCCTTGCCAGGACCATTGTTTGACAAACATCGCGAAGCAATGGGTCTACCTAGTATGACTAGTTGGCTATAGGGCAAGTGGGAGATTGAAAGAGTGGGTGCCCAGTGAGCCAACTTGTGGCTATGGGCTTTGATGACTCTTTGTACAAACGATCTTTTGTTTAATGTAATTTACACTTTTATTAATGGCAATGACTTTATCTTTCTTCATATTGTTATATTGTGATATACTATTGTTGTTTTGATAAAGACCTTGAATATACTATAGTGTATGTAAGATGTGGTAGAACATGGGGATGTCTATCATGAAATACATCTTATAGTCACTGTATATTCTAAACTGTTCCTAGTCGATTGAGCCGTCCGATAATAAGGATAAGGATCGCTCGAGTTTGAGACTAGCATTTGCGATGCGGAGTACCACGTTTCATTGGTAGGGAACATGGAGATGTTCGAAGCATGCAAATGGATATTCATAGGATGAATAATCGAACTACCCTATCCGGACTTTCCAAGTGGTTATCACTTATCGAGTGGATAAAGTCCGCGGTTTTGGTTGTACACCATTAGTCCTTACTACTTGAAACATCATGGAGACTCTATATGCTAGTACTGTGCTTTGACTCGTTTACCGACTCTATGGGGGTCATCAGGTGTCGGGATTGGGTACAGTTACAACACATATAGGAGTCGATGCATTGTTGTCAAGGATTCACCACATACTTGCGAGTGTGGATATCCTATGCGATCTGAGGAGATATTAGTGTGACGAATCTCTGGCCAGAGTACTTGATGTGATTTAAGAAATGGTTTCTTAGTAGCACATGCGATGTCACTAATTTGATCTTCAAGATGTATTGCATAGTTATCGAATCTTGAGCGACTCTCGATATAACAATGGTTGTTGATTCGATCGGGATATTTGGATGAAGGGACCGTACTGTACGCTAACCAAAATCTACTGGTTCTTGTAGGCACTATCAGTGATACCTAGGGAATCATGGGGAGATGTTGCTAGGCGCTTTACCATGATTCGTTGGGCAAGTCGGAAATCGTTGTTCCGAGTCACAAGGAGTTGTGAGCCCACGGCTAGCTGTATCCCTGAACCATTGAGGGTCACACAGTGTAATGGAGTTTTTAATCCCCGTTGAGATAGTTAAATTTAAAGAGTTAAATTTAATGAATAAAGAAGTTGGACTTCTTAAATAAGAGTAAGGGAGTAGGATTTCCTAAAATGACATAGGGATGTACATTTTTGGAAATCACTGAATTCGGATTCAGGAAAATTTATCTTGACTTTAAAATGTGCAGAAATGGTTTCTGTGCACATTGGTAAAATCGGTTTATCAATCGGAGTCACGATGAATTTTATATTAATTTCTGAACATGCGGGCTTTGCTTGTCGGGCCTCAACTTATGACTAATGGGCCCTAAGGTGTTAGTGACCTGCATTATAAATAAGTTATTACAGTACAGAAATTACACACAACAGGTCATAATTTGAGACAGGTTTTTCGAAAACCCTAGCCTCCTCTCTCTCAAATTCGGCCGCCCCCTCCCTTCTCTGCGTGAGAAATTCCGGTCTGTGATTTTGAATTGCAGTCTGGAATAGCGAATCAAATTCGTTTATTCTCTTCGTAGAAAACTTCTGATAGATTTTCTAGTGCAATCTATCAGAGGGATTAAACCTCTATTCGTGGACCTGATTGAAGGAAAGCTTGTTCATCAGTTCCAGGGAGATACAAGAAGCGCAGAGAAATCTGTGTGGTGTCCAATAATCTCGCTTCGAGATTGAAGGTAAAAATTACATAACAGTTATTTAATTTTTACACACACAAATAATTTAATTGTAAACGGTTGATACCCACACTATGGAATTGTTCCATAATAAAATTTTTAAACTTCCGCTGCACCGGGTATCAATCGTGATTGATCTGAGAGCCGCGTTTTCCAACAAGTTCAGTATCGACTTATTGCTAGACACGGTGCCTATCTCAAAGGCACCATACAGACTTGCTCCTACCGAGATGAAAGAGTTGAAGAAGCAGATTCAGGAGTTATTAGAGAAAGGCTTTGTTCGTCCTAGCTTTTCTCCATGGGGAGCTCCAGTGTTATTTGTGAAGAAGAAGGATGGCAGTATGAGACTGTGCATCGATTATCGAGAGCTCAACAGAGTCACGGTGAAGAATAAGTACCCACTGCCGAGGATAGAGGACTTATTTGATTAGTTGCAGGGAGCTTCAGTGTTCTCCAAGATCGATCTGCGATCTGGTTATCATCAGCTGCGAGTTAGAGATGCAGACGTGTCCAAGACTGCTTTTCGGACACGTTATGGGCATTACGAGTTCTTAGTGATGCCATTTGGGATGACCAATGCTCCAGCGGTTTTCATGGATCTCATGAACCGGGTATCTCAGCCGTATCTTGATCAGTTCATCATAGTCTTCATTGATGATATCTTGATCTACTCTAGGAGCGTTGAGGAGCATAGGCAGCATCTACAGACAGCCTTGCAGACTTTGAGGGAGCATCGTTTGTTTGCCAAGTTCAGCAAGAGCGAGTTTTGGCTTGAGCAGGTGGCATTTCTTGGCCACATTATTTTGAGAGATGGGATCGTAGTGGATCAGTCGAAGGTTGAGGCAGTGCAGAAATGGGGCATTCCGAGGAATGCTTCGGAGATTTGCAGTTTCTTGGGTTTGGCAGGATATTATAGGAAGTTCATCAAGGGTTTTTCCTCTATTGCAGTACCCTTGACTTCCTTAACCAAGAAGAATGCGAAGTTTATTTGGAGTCCAGACTGTCAGAGGAGCTTCGATCAGCTGAAGGAAGCACTCACAACCGCACCGGTTTTGGCGATGGCAGTACCACATGAGGAGTTAATGGTGTACACCAACGCGTCTAAGCTAGGTTTAGGCGCAGTACTTATGCAGTGTGGTAAGGTTATTGCTTATGCATCGAGGCAGTTGAAGATTCACGAGCAGAACTACCCGACACACGATTTGGAGTTAGCAGCAGTGGTCTTCGCTTTGAAAATCTGGAGGCACTATCTGTATGGCGAGAAGTGCAAGGTTTTCACGGATCATAAGAGCCTCAAGTACTTCTTCACTCAGAAGGAGTTAAACATGAGGCAACGGAGATGGTTGGAGTTAGTGAAGGATTACGACTGCGACATTAGCTACCATCCACGTAAGGCTAATGTAGTGGCCGATGCTTTGAGTCGGAAGTCGACAGTGGTATCATGTTTGACAGTGCAGTTACCACTGCAGAGAGAGATTCAGAGGTTTGATTTGGAGTTTTACTCGAGTGGTCATGCACCGAGCTTGTCAGTGTTGACGGTGCAGCCAGTTCTATGAGATCGGATCAGGGATGGACAGCCTACAGATGAGGAGTTACAGCGGTTGGTGCAGAGGGATGAGGCTAAGGGCAATCTTCTTTTTACTGTCAGTGATGGCATTATTCAGTACAGTGGTCGTTTGTGTGTCCTGAACATTGATCAGCTGAGGACTGAGATCCTGACAGAGGCTAACACATCTCCGTATTCCATTCATCCAGGAAGTACGAAGATGTATAAGGATTTGCAGACTTTGTATTGGTGGCCCGGCATGAAGAGTGATATCGCACGATTCGTATCAGAGTGCTTGACTTGTCAGCAGGTCAAGGCAGAGCATCAGCGTCCAGCAGGGCTTCTTAATCCTCTACCCATTCCGGTATGGAAGTGGGAGAACATCATGATGGATTTCGTAGTTGGCCTTCCGAGGAGTAACAGAGGGTGCACAGCTATTTGGGTGATCGTGGATAGACTCACCAAGTCAGCTCATTTCTTGCCCGTGAGGACTACTTACTCGTTGACACAGTATGCAGAGCTTTACATCAAGGAGATTGTTAGACTGCATGGCATACCAGTGTCGATAGTATCAGACAGAGATCCGAGATTTACGTCTGCGTTTTGGAAGAGTTTGCACACAGCATTGGGGACTAGAATTTTGTTCAATACAGCGTTCCATCCCCAGACAGATGGTCAGTCTGAGAGAGTGATCCAGGTTCTCGAGGATCTACTGAGAGCTTGTGTCATCGACTTTCAGGGCTCGTGGGAGACTAGACTGCCATTACTGGAGTTTACCTATAACAACAGTTTTCAGTCATCTATAGGTATGGCTCCTTATGCAGCATTGTATGGGAGGAGATGCAGATCTCCTGTGCATTGGGATGAGGTTGGTGAGAGGACTTTACTTGGTCCTGAGATCGTGCAGCAAACATCTGACATTGTGACTCAGATTCGGGATTGTATGAGGACTGCTCAGAGTCGTCAGAAGAGTTATGCAGATACTCGACGACGAGATTTGGAGTTCGCAATAGGTGATCATGTGTTTCTGAAAGTATCACCTATGAAATGGGTGATGAGATTTGGACGCAGAGGTAAGTTGAATCCGAGATATATTGGGCCATTTGAGATCTTGGAGAGAGTTGGCACATTGGCCTACCGTTTGGCCTTACCACCAGGGCTTGCGGCAGTGCACGATGTCTTCCATGTATCCATGCTTCGGAGATATGTCTCTAACCCGTCGCATGTGTTGAATTACGAGCCCTTGCAGTTGCCACCTGATCTAGTTTATGAGGAGAGGCCAGTGCGGATCTTGGCTAGGGAGGAGCGGAGACTTAGGACGCGGGTCATACCGATGGTCAGAGTCCAGTGGCTGAATCACTTGGAGGAGGAAGCTACTTGGGAGACCAAGGCAGACATGAGGACTCGCTACCCGCAGTTGTTCGGGTAAGTACTTTAATTTCGAGGACGAAATTCAAATTAAGGGGGGGTGAATTGTAACACCCAGTATTTTTAGTACGTAAATTCGCATGCATAATTAGGGATTTTATTTATTTAGAATTTTAGATTACGGGTTAAATAATTATGTGAAATTATTTGTGCATGTTTTAAGTTATTTTTAAGCATTTAACCCATAATTAGTGATTTTCATGATTTATGGGAATTTAATTATTTTATCGCGTAGACGGGGCCGTGGACGGACGAGATGACAACTTTCTACCCAAATTATTTTATGAGTCTTTTAGGAGCCCAAAAATATTATTTTGAGTTTTATTTCCTCAAAATTATCAGTATTTAATTTTATATAATTTTAGGAGTCCATTTTTATCCAAATTTAGCCAAAATATTGACTTTTAATTATCTTTAAAAATCCCCTAATTTAATATTTCGGGATTTGTGATATTTTATTTAAGTTATCAATATTTTACAAACTTAGGAACCTTTTTAATTATGCTATTATCTCCTAGATTATTTATTTTTTCAAAATTATTATCCTAAACTACCCAAACCATCGCCCAAATCCCCTAACACACGCTCATTCCATCTCCTTCTCACCCTAAGCACCCATAGCCGCCTCCATCACCTTCCCAATCGGCCAGAAAGCTTAAGGCACCATAGACGTTTTTTTTTAAAGCTTCCAAGTTGGTTGTCATCGTCACGTCATCCCGGAATCGTCATCTACGTATTTTTCTTTCCATTCAACTGTGCAAGGCATGTCTTCTTTCTCTTATTTTCGTGCCATATCAGTAAAATATGTGTGTGTTGTGTATGCATCAAGATCTTCAAGAATTTTTCAGAAAAAGGCTCGGGTGGTGGAGCATCTCACATTTTTCTCACCTTGATTGACATACTGTGGGGACCTGGGTTGCTAATTTCATCTTAGGGCAATAAATGATTAATTAAAAATTAATCAAACAATACATGAATAATAAACCAAGAGCTAAAAAAATTTTTTTTTTTTTAAAGAAGGCCCCTCGCTCGATCGGGTAAATGTTTCCGATCGAGCGAGCATAAAATTGCAGCTCTCGGGTCTGAATCCATTTTGGCCTCGCTCGATCGGTGGAAATCACCCGATCGAGCGAGCCCAAAAGCTCAATACTCTGTTTTTGCAAACACAAGCCGCGCTCGATCCGTGGACTTTACCCGATCGAGCGGGCACTCTGTCCAGGAAATAAAAATGCAACTTTGCTGTATACTTTGATTCCAAAACTCATACACACTTCATATAAACTTCTAAACAGGCTTCTAGATAATTTACATGCATTCAAACTAATATCAAGTGATCTAAAATACATGAACTCTCAAGTATAAATCAATACTTGGCAAAAACAACATATACAAAGGTTCTTGCTTTCTAATATGTTTACCAAATCTTAAATACATGTCATTTGCTTAAAACCCGAGTCACCACATGCTATGACTCTTCTCGAGCTATCCAAGCCAACTCTAGCTTGATCATGCCCCAACCTGATGCAATGCACACATACAAACAAAGCAACAGCCGGATAACTCCGGTGAGAATAAATCTCAGTATGAAAGACATGCATATACATCAGTTAAACATATAATTCATTCATATCATGAACGTTACATAATAACATAACATGCTAGCATTTATAAACGCATATTCTAAACCATAGAAATCTCTAGGTTAATGCATAAATGCAATGCATGTGCCAAGGAATAGGCTATCAAATCTGATATCAATAAATCGTAGTTCTGGGATCCCGAGGAAATAAAATCTGTAACAAACACCAACT